>NC_136975.1:24944994-25430582 GCF_032717465.1 Coenobita brevimanus
TTATGACCGTGCCCGTATGCGTCGCAGAGAATTCGGTGACACAACTAAGGCTAGGACAATAGCTCTCCACAATAACACTTCTCTGACTAACACTTCCCCCTCCAGAAGACCCCAAATCCACCACAAACACCTATTTACATGAAAAAGAATTTTCCATAACCGGCCATACTTGCTGCTGGGAGGTTAGTAACTCAAGGCAATGGCCTCGAGGCAGAGCTGCCCTGGTTGCCTCCACGACCACACTGCCCATTACTACTGTGTGTCTGACAGAACAAGCACTCTCTCTCTCTCTGTCTCACAGAGGTATGTTTGGCTTGCTTTGCCGCTCGATTCTGGCACAGCTGTGCGACTACTGTTATTACTACTACCGCTACAACCGCCACTACTACAACTACTACTAATACTACAACTACTACTAATACTACAACTACCACTACTACAACCACCACTACTACAACTACAACTAGTACTATTACTACCACACCTACTACACATACTACCACTACTACTACTATAACTACCACTACTACAACTACTACTATTACTGCCGCACCTACTACACATAGTACCACTACTACTACAACTACTACGACTAAAATTACGAGTACTACTTACCACTATGACTTTTGTCTTTCCTGTGATTTGTAATTTTTCATCATAACATATGTGCATAGACACGAAAACTTTCAATAAAAAATAAGGCAATAACTTTATCATGAAACAAACTTTCTGTTTCCATTATTCATATGAATATACAGAGTTTTTCTACTTACCCCAAACCAACATCCCGGTATGTACTTAACTAACTTATGCATGCGACCCATACTTCTACACTCAGTCTATGAGTGAAAGTTGAAGAAACAGGTAGTGCACAGTGCCACCTCATATTAAGCACACCACCACCTCATCATTCGGCGTTGTTGTGGTTGGCACAGTGGATTTGTACAGACAAAGCAATGCTGGAAGGCTTCTTTGCAGGTGCTGGAGGCAACACTACCATGCAGTGCCTAGTGAGTCAGTCCCTGCACTGCAGCCTATCAGGCAGTTGCTGTACACTGTGCCTCCGTTTCACAGAAGGCATTATTTGGTCATATCTCTCCAGAAGGCCGTAAATTGCATCCCTTTCAAAGTGTCTGAGGAATGTGCTGGTCTGTGTGGCATCCTTGTACAGAATGAAGGCATTAAGTTCACAGATGTCAAGCACACGTAAGAATCCCTTCTCGTACCCCTTACAGCATCACCTCAGACAGTCAGTGGTGCAGATCTGCTTATCAGATTTATTTACGAGTCGCATGTTGATGTTATAGTCAATAACGGCATCAGGCTTCAAGATTGGCTGCCTCGTTCTCCTATTGACCTTGCCTGTGTCTATCAACTTACCATCATGGGCCGTGAAGAGGACATTTACCTTTCTCTTAAGATGCCTAGTGAACAGCAAAGAGTTTACCTGATTTCAAGGTCCTGCACTCCTCCTTCACAGTGCCCTTGGGAAAGGATGGCCAATGTTTCCTCTTTGCACGGACAGTGCCACATGATCCAATTTAGCGTTTTTGCACGTACTTTGCAAGACTTGATGCCGTGTAGTAAATATCGGTGAACAGGATATGGTTGCCACCAGTGTACCTGTCCATCAGTTTCTTCACAACTGAGCCAGAGAAGCAATGGGGATCGTCCTTTGATAACTCCACATCAGTTGCTGTATATACAAAAAAATCTAACACCTACCCAGTCTTGCAATCACACAAAATAAAAAACTTAATTCCAAAATGAAGTCTCTATGAGGGAATATACTGTACGAAGGCAAGACGTCCCTTGAACAGAACAAACAACTCATCGATAACAACCTTCTGGAATGGCCTGAAATAGGTTCGAAGTTCCCCCTTCATCATTTCCAGAATCGAGCGAATTTTCCACAGCCTATCGTTCGGATGTGGCCCCATATTCATGGAGAAATGCAGGTACTTCAGGATGTCGAGGTACCGGTCCCGCGGCAGATACTTACCGAACAAGGGGGTAGCTGTGATGTCATGCACAAGCCAATAATCATGAATATTATGCCTTTTGATGTCAGGCATCAACATTGTCAATGCTAGCCAAACATACATCTCACCAACATTCGTCACTATCCATTCTTTCATTTTTGCACTTTCTCTTATGTGTGAGGTTTCACCCCAGTTGCAGCAGAATTCCCTGAATGCATTTACTACTTTCACATTGAAATCCATGACTGCTATTATGAAAAAAAAAAAAAAATCAACAGCAGTAGATGATGGATTGCATGGGAATTCTGGCCACACACCTGCATTTGTGTCATCAAACACAGGTTCCTTGGGCTGCAACCCCATCCCTTCCTCCTTAGCAAATGTTTCAAACCTACTTAACCTTGGTACCTGCCTTGTCTGTCATGCATGTGGCCTGCCCTGTGCCCTGCCACGGCCCCTAGCATGGCGCCGTGGTGGTGAGTCCACCGAAACATTACTTGATGAGGCAGGTGATGGTGGTGGTGATCGTGATGATGTTGGTAATGGTGATCATGGTGGTGATGGCGATGGTGATAAATTGGGGATGGGCACTTGCCTGCTGGCCATCAACAGATTAACGACGTGTACCTGCACCGACATACCCTGACGCACTTGGCTGTGGTGATGAGGCACGTGGTGAGGCAGGCCAGCGTCATGAGGCACATGGTGAGACAGGCCAGCATGGCGAGGCACGTGATGAGGCAGGCTGGCATGGCGAGGCACTTGGTAACGCAGGCTGGCATAGCAAGGCTCGTGGTGAGGCAGGCCGGCGTGGCGAGGCATGTAGTGGGGCAGCCCAGCGAGGCAAGACACTTGGTGAGGCAGGCCAGCATGGCGAGGTACGTAGTGAGGCAGGCCGGTGTGGCGAGGCATGTACAGATGCAGGACGTGTGGGAGAGGCTAGTGTTGAGAATGATGTATGGAAATTTCCACAGCAGACCGTGAGTCATGCTCTGGTGTGCAGCTCAGCCTGTGCCATTTCATCCTCCCAACATCCTCCACCTCCTCCCTTTCTTCACTACCTACCTCCTCTTACATCTATCATCTCCACTGTGCGAATATCCCCATCTGCAGGATCATCAATAGCATCTGACCCTTTTTCATCATCAGAAAAGGCTGATGATCATGCAGAAGGAAGAGATTGCTGCACAGTGGAGAACTCATGGTTACCCTCCTCATCCGATGCATACATTTTCACACTCAGCATGGCTAGGTAACTTTCGTCAGAGGAGGAGTCACTTTCCCCATTCACTATTGGCGATAATGGCAGGTCCAATACCCTAACTATTGCACTATCACTAAGGCCTTTCCTTTTCAGGCCTTTAGACTTCATTAGTGTTGAGGTCAGTGGCTGCAGGCACTCACCCGAAGGTCTGGACACAGGGAAAATTTTTTGCATAGGCCTGTCCATGACGGAGGTATGCAGGCTACTGGAGTGTGATTGGGATGCATGCCAAAGGGTTGCCAGTGGCTGTGTGTAGTGGAAATAACCAGCTGAATATTCAAACAAGGGTGTAAATTACTAGATCATGTGTACATGTCACCTGAACGGCCCCAGGATTATGTGTATACACGACTCCCAGACGCGATGGGTTAAAGTAACCTCTGGTGGCAGTGGACACGACTTTTGTAAATGACTGTACAAACTTGGGCTTATGGTTTTACTCAGTGTGTGTGTGTGTGTGTGTGTGTGTGTGTATGTGTGTGTGTGTGTGTGTGTGTGTGTGAGAGAGAGAGAGAGAGAGAGAGAGAGAGACCCATAAATGTACCATGAAGCTTTCAGGTTATTCTTTAAGACTCCGTATTACACCTAGATGCATTAGTGGAAGAGGGTTGTGTTACACACCTGGAGTATAGAAGACCTCTGTTTCTCCTTATTTCATTCAGGAAAAGGTAAGAGAATTTCCTTCATCTGTTACCTAGCAGCGTGCTTAAGAAGTTGTCAGTTTGTACACCCACGAGCATAAGTTCACCGACAGCCCCTGCCAGATATTTTTCCAGACACAGCCCATAGAGGGTACAACGCTCGTCCACCAGAGTAAGGGAGAAGGGAGGATACGAAAAAGGTGAGGGGGAGGGAGGCAACAAGACAGGGGTGGGAGAGAGCCTGTGGCGATGGTAAGTGGCACATATTGGGTATTTTATTATTATTATTATTATTATTATTATTGAGATAAGTATAAGAAAAGGGCGTAATCCAAAGTTAGCCCTTAGAAAGTAGTTTATCCAGAGTTAGCCCTTAGAAAGTGGCTGACATCTTCTGTATTTTTTCTGAATAATTCTAGATGATTTTTCTTGAGTGACGGAAGCACTAGTGATGTCCAAAGGTTAAAGGTTTGTAAAATCTAGCAACCCGTAAAAAACAGTTTGAATTTGATCTGGATGATCAAAGAGGCTACAATAAAATCCTCATCGTCTAAGGGTTAAGGAAGTAAGAAATTAATCTAATCGTGTCATATAATGTGATGGTAGACTGAGAGGTAGAAGGACATGAATTAAGATGCAAGGAGGGGGGGGAGGGAACAAGGAGTTAGCAAGTGAAACACGTAAAGGGCAATGCCTAGTTTGGTGGTATGTGTTTGGCAATAATATAATTACATACTTCAGAATTGAGAGGGTGAAAGGTAGTTGAGTACTACTGTTGATAGACGTTATGTATTATTGCCACTTCGATGGATAGGGAATGGTTGATCAGTTCGCAGCATGGCAACACCATTGGTCGAATAGAGATGGTATGTATGTTTGTAACATAAGTCCTGTAAAAATGCAATACTGACCTTGCTTTTCATCATCAAAATATTAAGGATTATTATGTTTAATATTTTTTAGTTATCATAATAGTGCATTTATCAGCTTCTTTCGTTTTTGGAGTATGTAATTAAATGATCCCCAGATACTTACCGCCATATTAGGCATTTCCCTTTTGATGTTTCACATGCAAACGCCTTGTTCTCTCTTTCTCTCTCTCTCTCTCTCTTAGTTTACTTCCATCTACCTCCCAGTCTACCTTCACATTACCTAACACGATTAAACCAATTTCTTACTTCCTTAACCCTTAGATGATGGGAATTTTCTTGTGGCCTCTTTGATCGTCTGGATCGAATTCAAGGCCTTGTTTATGGGTTGCAAGATTTATCAAACCTTTAGCCTTTGAACATCACTAATGCTTCTGTCTATCTATCTTTCTTTTTTTTATGCGCGGAAGAAGGAACCAAAGGCCACGAGCCCGCAAAACAGTTCCTTCTAAGAAAAACAAAAACAAAAATAATACTAAAGAGAGCCAAATTCAAGATCTGTTCATTTCGAGATGCCTGGACACACTGCGTTTGAAAGATTGGAGATCATAGGAAGTAGGAAATACAGACAGTGGGAGACAGTTCCAGAGTTGACCTGTTGCATAAATGAAGGATTGGGAGTAACACTTAACTCTTGCATTAGAGAGTTGGACAGAAAAGGGATGAGAGTTTATTGCTAGACTGGTGCAACGCATCCGTCGTAGAGGTGCAGAGATGGAAGCAGACAGTTCAGAGGAGCAATGACCATGGAAGTAGCGATAAAAAAGAGATAAAGAGGCAACAGTGCGGCGAAGAGACAAAGGTTGAAGGGAGCCAATAAGAGGAGCAGAGTTAATGAGACGAGATGCCTTTGACTCCACCCTACTAAGAAGAGCTGTATGTTGGAAGCCTCCCCAAACATGAGAGTTGTACTCCATACAGGGGCGAATAGATCACGTGTATAAAGTCAACAACCGTGCAGGGGTAAAGAAGATACGGAGTCGGCGTAGCACACCTAATTTCTTGGAAGCAGATTTTACCAGTGATGTAATATGATCTTTCCAAGATAAATCCCGAGTGAATGAAACCCCAAGCATGTTTAAGGATGATGCTGGATTGAGCTGGATATTAAATTTTAGTGGGTACTCCTATGGAAGATTCTGTCAGGTTGTTAGGAGTAAAAACTGAGTCTTACATGCATTAAAAACAACGAGATTATTTTTACCCCAGTCAGAGATACAAGCCAGGTCAGACATTAGGTGTGCCATAGCCTCACCCTTGTTTGTTGAAGTAACTGCTGGGATGGACGTTGCGGGAGCTGAATGGAAAGGTGAAGGGTGGAGTCATCAGCATGTGAGTGGATAGGGTTAGATGTATAGCTTAGAAGATCATTGATGAATAAAAGGAAGAGAGCTGGTGATAGGACAGAGCCCTGAGGAACACCACTGTTAATAGATCTAGGAAAAGAACGATGGCCATCTACAACAGCGGCTATTGAATGACCAGAAAGGAAATTATAGATGAAGGAACAGATAGAAGGATAGAAACCGTAAGAGGGCAGTTTGGAAATTAACCCATCACGTCCCGAGCTATTTCGCACCTCTGACACCCCTCAATCCTGAGGTATTTTCGAGAAATTTTTTTTTGGCTAGAACCTCCGCTTTTGGTGAGAAACATCGAAAATTCACAGAGAAATCGCTCACCTGAGGTTTAAAATACTCAATCCAGGTACCAGTACCTCCTTACCTGACTGGGTTTTCTAACAGGCTGGCACCAAACAAAACGAGTTCTATGGGAGGGTAACTATTTCACACCACTCATAAACGGTATTTATTTATCTACTTGGTACGAATTTATATGTAGTATGAGAGAATATTGGTTTTCAAACAGTAATATAGGCATTATAAGCATTGTTTCACTCACTAACTCACCACCATACCTGAACTTCTTTTGCCACATTACCTGATCATTATTTCTGTCTGTTTCTTCCTCTAATGCTATGTAAACTTTGTCCTCCACATTGTCATGATTGGGGAATCACTCTGGCTCTGAATGTCTTTACTGGCCAGTTCACTGGTAACAGATGAATTGCTGAGACAATGGCATGAGGAGGGGAGGGGGGAGGTTATGCGGTGTAAGGCATTGTCCCTCCTTGGCATCTTCTAGAGGAATAGAGGAAGGTGTCCTGTGTATACGTACAAAAAATTACTCGCGAAAATTGAAAATTGTGCAAATTAGGGACCTTGCAATTGCACGACGTACCAGTATGTCATCGGGACTGGCAAATGCAAAATGTTGCAACGTACCCATACGTTGACGGGACGGCGTGGGTTAAAGATTTGTGCCAGACTCGATCGAAAGCCTTTGAGAAGTCAAGTGCAATGGCAAAGCTTTCACCAAAGTCCGAAAGGAGGATGACCAGGAGTCTGTAAGGTAGGTGAGAAGATTGCCAGTCGAGCTTCCCTGGCGGAACTCATACTGACGATCAGAAAGGAGGTTGTGATAGGAAATGCTTTAAAATATCTCTGTTAAGAATAGACTCAAAAACTTTTCAGACACAGGATGTTAAAGCAATTGGACAATAGTTAGAGGGCTGGGAATCATCACCCTTCTTTGGGACTGGCTAAATGAGAGCAAATGTCCAGCAAGATGGAAAGGTACAAGTTGAAAGACAAAGGCAAAGGAGTTTACCTAGGCAACGTGTAAGCACAGAAGCACAGTTCATGAGCATAACAGGAGGGACTCCATCATGACCATATGCATTGTTAGTACTGAGGCCAGTGATGGCAGAAAATACATCAGCTGAAGAAATTTTAATGTCATCCATGAGGAAGTCAGAGGGGGGAAGTGATGGAGGAACAGCACCCGAATCGTCTAAGGTGGAACTGGAGGAGCAAGTCTGAGCGAAAAGATCTGCTTTATCAGTAGAAGAAATAGCTACAGAGAAATCAGAGTAGAATAGAGGAGAGAAGGATGATGAGGTAAAGTTGTTAGAAAGGTTTTTGGCAAAGTGCCAGAAGGAGCGGGAAGAATTCGAGTTGGAGAGTTGAGAGCATTCAGTGCAGATGAAATTATTTTTAGCACAACGAAGAACAGACTTAGCATGATTCCAGGCAGAAACATAAAAAAGATGTGATGCAGGGGTGGGTTGTCTCCGGTACCTTTTATAGGCCCTCTCCTTGTTGCAGACAGCATTAGAACAGGTGCGATTAAACTAAGGCTTTCTTGCATTAGTCAAAGGATATGAGAAAGGAATGTATGCTTCCATGCCTGAGAGAATAACCTCTGTAATGCGCACGGCACACTCGGATGGCTCCTGGCCATGGAAGCAATAATCATTCCAGGGAAAATATAAAAAGTACTGCCTGAGGGCCTCCCAATCTGCAGCTCAGAAGTGCCACAGTCGCCGTTTCTTTGGAGGGTCCACAGGCCGTACTGGAGCGATAGGACAGGTTAAGGTAATGAGGTTGTGATCAGAGGAGCCCAACAGAGAGAAAAGATTAACAGTGTAAGCAGAAGGATTGGTTGTAAGAAAGAGGTCAAGTATGTTGGAGCTCTCTCCAAGGTGGTCAGGGATATGGGTAGGGTGCTGTACAAGCTGCTCTAGGTCATTAAGGATAGAAAAGATGTAGGCTTGTTCACCAGGTGAATCAGTGAAAGGAGAGGAGAGCCAAAGGTTGTGGTGAACATTGAAATCTCCTAGAATGGAGATTTCAGAGAAAGGAGAAATGGATAGAATGTGTTCCATCATAGAAGTAAGATAGTCGAAGAATTTTTGATAGGCAGTAGAATTAGGGGATAATTAAACAGTTCAGATATATTTAGTCAGAGAATGACAGGAAAGCCGAAGCCAGAGAGTAGAGAATTCAGAAGAATCAGATTCAGGAACACAAGAGCGAGATAAGTCATTGTGCACACATACACAACAGCCACCTTTGGCTTTGAAATGAGTATAGAGAAAGTAGGAGGATACAGAAAATAGTTTGCTGTCAGTTGCCTCAGACAGCTGAGTCTCGGTTAAAAAGAGAAGGTGAGGTTTAGAAGAGGAAAGGTGATGTTAAACAGAAAGAAAGTTAGAGGAAAGGCCACGAATGTTGCAGAAATTAAGATGTGAGTCAGACAGTGGTTCCAGGCAACTCACTGAGTCGTCACCGGGAGAGGGGCGGAAGGTGGGGGCATTTGTTGTCCCCCCCCCCGGGAACTCTGAGGCAAATTCTAAATGTGCCATTTTCTTTTAATTTAGAAAAGGAAATGTACTGTGTCCTGTGCATGTAGTTTGGTGTAGACAGTTAGAGAAACATGTATTAGAGAGCATGCTGGCCTACTCTCTGTGTTACTGAAACACTGTAAAAATTTCAGCAAAGGGGGATGGTCAGGAACTAGTCCCGAGGGCTGATGAAATTGGAACTCCAGCTCTCCCTGTCATCAGCTTTCCACCCACCTTGGGAGTACTGCCCTGCTCGACTGGTGCTACAGTCTACTCTATTGCCAGACGCCTTAATCCCTTATACGGGGTGGCCACAAACAAATCCGCCTCCACGTCACCTTGTCCCCCCGCCATTTCACTGCCCTGCTCCCAATTCACACCCTCCTCTCTCATATACCTCACAACCTCAGTGTGTTTCTCCTAATGCTTCCTATCATATCCACATCCACACCATAACGCTTCTTCACATCCTCATTTGTCAGTCTGTTTCTCCATGTGGCTCCACGGGCTCCTCTCAAATAACTGATTTCCACTGCCATCACTCTTGACTTGTGTCCCTCCAACAACGTCCAAGCTTCACTTCCACACGTCAGAGTTGGTATCAGAATACTGTCATGTAATAACTCTTTCACTTCCATGTTCACTTCCCTGTTTCTTATCACTGCTTTCAAGGAACCAGCAACCTTTCTTCCTTGTTGTACCCTTTCAGGCACTTCACCCTCCAAACTTCCATCCTTACTCATCACACTACCCAAGGACTTAAACGTACTCACACTTTCCATTTCCTCCTCATCCAACCTCACTGTACATTCACAGGCTTCACCTCTCTCGAAGACCATAACTTTACTCTTCCCTACATTCACCTTTAAATTCTGTTTCTTACACACTCTCCCAGACTCATCCACCAAGCCTTGCAGCTCCCCTTCGTCTTCACTTAAGAACACAGTATCATCTGCAAACAACAGTACAGGGAGTTTCCAAACACTGCCCTCTCTCATTAGGGCCACTCCAACATCCACTGCTCTACCCCATCCATATAAAACTGAACAACCATGGAGACATGTCACATCCTTGTTTCAACCTAATCTTCAAATATAAAATCTCACTTCACTATCCACACGCACTGCAGCCTTAGCACCCTCATACATACTCTTCACAGCATTCAACAACTTCCCATCTACTCCATATATTCTTAATACTTTCCACAATCCTTGTCTATCCACCCTGTCATAGGCTTTCTTTATATCCATGAAGGCCGCATACAACTTCTTTTCCTTCTCCAGACACTTTTCCACTAAAGATCTAAGAATGAATATCTGATCTACACAGCCTCTTCCTTTCCTAAAGCCTCTCTGTTCTTCTTCAACTAATTCCTCTGTTATTTCCCTAACTCTGTCAATAAGTATCCTACCGTATACTTTTCTTAAAACACTACGAAGACAAATGCCCCTATGATTACCACACACTTCTTTTTCCCCTTTCCCTTTGGACAAGGGAATAATTATACCTGACTTCCAGTCATCCGGGACTTTATCTACCTCCCAGGCTAATCTGCACATCTTCCACAACCATTCTACTACTATCTCTCCCCCATGCTTCAGCATTTCACCATACACACCATCAATTCCTGGGGCTTTCCCTATTTTGATTTTCTTCAGTGCTCCCACAACTTCCATCCTACTGATTCCTTCCTGTCTTCTCACCTCCTTCCTTCTCCCAGCCATTCCCCAGCCACTTACACTTGCATTACTTTCATTCAATATGTTCAACAGTTCATTAAAGTGTTCGCTCTGTCTGCTCACTTTTTCTCCCTTCTCCACTAGAAATCTACCATTTTTATCTTTACAGAGGGTGGAGAGGATACAAAATAATGTGATTCGTGAAAGATGTGGAGTGAGGAAGTAAGTGGACACCAGAACTGAAGAGAGTATTCTGAGATGGTATGGCCATGAGGAGAGAATGGATAACAATAGAGTGGTGAAAAACGTATATCTGAGTGAATTTGATGGAGGGAGGAGGCGAGGTGGGCCAAAGAGAAGGTGGAGAGATATGGTGGATGAGCATATGAGGAAGAGAGGTTTGGAAGTCTGTGAGAATAGGGAACTGACAAGAGATCGAGCTGGCTGGATGAATATTGTGAGTAGAAGTGCATGATCAGGGATTTTGCTCCCCTTTTTAACGTGGCAGCACCCGAATTGACTCTATCGGATACTTGTATGTGAAGCTACAAAACGTGGTGAAAGTTTTTGGTATATCTGATTGAGCCAGGATTCCGGGGGCTTGAATGATAAGTGAATGGAAGTGTGGCCCACTGGACTGGGCAAATCTGGGTTGTCTGGACATTGCTACTTCTCATCCTGCCCTAGGGTGGAAAAGGAGGTCCGGATGATGATGATGATGCTAGAGTGGCTGCAGCAGAGTACAGTGTGACCATCTTGGGAAGAGGTTTCCAGTTTCAGCCCTGTGACTAAGAGCTACTGAAGTCAGTGAGATCTTCGTTTGAACAACGGACTTCAGGAACATCAGTGGGAAACATCCCATGGCCTCGGTAAGTAGGCCTATTGGCAGGTGATGGTTCTTAGCAAAATGAGGTCCGACATCTTGGATGATTCCCATAACCAGATCACTGGTGGGCACCTGGGAGTGAAGAAAAATCTAAGTCAGCTGCGACAGAGGTTCTACATGACTAGCATGTGGCATGATGTTGAAGCATAGTGTTGAGCCTCTGATGTATGATGTGCCAAGAATGGACCCAAGAAATTGGTTTCGCCCCTCTTCAGCAGAACCAAGTGGGTCCACCAATGGAAAGAGTCTCGGTGGACATTGCTGGAGCTCTGCCACTCACTGAATGAGGAAACTGGTACATATGTGTTGCCATGGACTACTTCACAAAGTGGCCAGAACCCTATGCCATCCCCGATCAAGAGGCAGTGACTGTTGCTTAGGCATTGGTCAACCAGTTTTTCTACCATTTTGGGATGCCATGAGAACCTCATTCAGACTAGGGTAGAAACATCGAGTCTGCTGTGTTCCGTGAGTGCTGCAAGATACTGGTGATCAATAAGACAAGGATTACCTCACTAGAGCCACAGTTAGATGGGATGATGGAGAAATTCAACTGGACTCTGGGACAAGAACTTGGCACTTACTGAATAGAGAAACAGGAAATGGGACCAGAAACTCCCTGCATTGCTGTTGGCATATCAGTCTGCATCGCAGGCGAATAATGCTTACCAGCTGACCTGTTAATGGGAAGACCACCTGGTGAGGAGCTGCCTACAGACACCTTTAGCTGTGCGAATCGTTTCTAGGAAAGGCTGGCTGAGGTACTGGGTACATCAGCAAGTTCGGGAGACTCCTTAGTTTTCAGGTGAAGTAATGAAGCACAAGTATGATGCCAAGGGAAGTGAGTGAGCTTCAAGGATGGGGACAGAGTATGGCTGTACAATCCTCAGCGGAAGAAGGGTCAGTCACCGAAGCTGCAGAGCCTGTGGGATGGACCCTGCACTATGATAGACCACCTGTCAGTCATAATGTACTGGATTCGGGGAGGCAGGAACTCTCGTTGAAAGGTGGTACATGTGAATCATCTGTGGCAGCACCATGGGCCAGGACAGTACAGCTGGGATGTCTCCGAGGAATTGTGCTCACCCCCAGCCAAGGACGTTGAGGAGGACCAAGGAGCTGAACTACAAGAGGATGGCGACAGTTTCCCAAAGGAAGAAGTGAATGAAGAAGAGGACCAAGACCTTTCAGGAGGAGTTGCCTGTGTGGAGGACGAGGGACGCCGTCAGAAGTTGCATAGGAGAATACCTGGTAAGTTGAAGGATTATTTTGTGTATAATTAAATGTTTCATTATGATTAATGATTATGTTTGTAAGTATTGTGTAGTTTTGTCAGGATGACAAAAGGCCCAAGGAGGGGGTAGTGTTGAGAAGCAGGATTAGCTTGATAAGAAGTACTGGAAGGTTCTCAGTACTTCTCATATTGTTTTTGTTTTGTGTGTTACAAGTCAAAGTTGTCGGTTATCCTGCTGTTCATGAGCGGAGGTATTTTGTAGAATTATGCTTTAAATTTCATGCATGTTTTATCTGTAATGTTTTATTTCCGTAAATGTTAATTACCATAAATTTATGTTATTTTATTTCAGAGTGTATGGTAAATAATTTAGAGTGTTACACAGTGTAAGTAAACTTTAGGGGTATTTTGAATGACTCTGGGTGGTGACTGTTGCTCCATCGAGAATGTGCTGGAGCTTTGGAGAATCAGGGAGAGCTAAATAGGAAGTGGAAGAGCCTAGGGGAGTCAGTTTCGTTTCAGTTTTAAAAAGTTTCAGTGCAGTTTAGTGTCAGTTCTGTGTCAGTGCAGCCTAGTGAAGCTTGTATAGCTCCGGTACATGTGAAAACATTGAAGTGTAGTTGGCCGCGAACTTGAGAAGCCAGTGTTTATTTACCACGCATAAGCCTATCTTGTTGTTGCACACCGAAAGGATGATTGTAGGAAGAACAACTCACTGAGAAGTGTTCTTCCTATACTGAACTACTGCTGTTGGAGCCTGTGGCAGTGTGGGATGGGGATGTAACAATAATAACTGCATCACTAGTTCACTACACGTTCCATCCGAGAGAACTAAGTAAAACATGTTTAAGAGTGCAACTTTTTAAGCTGTCTTTTAAGACTGTTTTACCTATTTATTAGCTTTTTCAGGATTCAACACATATTCTCTAATATAATCGTCTGACGTTAATTGGAATTGTATGCTAGAGTTGCCTCAGTCATGGGAGAGTAAATGGTACTAGTATTAACTCTTTGTGGGCAAATGGGGTCCCTGAGGACCCCAGCATGTTTTTAAAATGTTGCCATTATGCCATTTTTTACTTTCACAGCCTGGCCTTTCATGACTTTTATTGTAGATAGTTATTTTATATCCTCATAAAATTTGATAAAAAAAAATCTCACACGATTAAGGAGTGACATTGCAATAAATGTCAGTGGGATCCGCCAGGACCCCACCTGGCCTTTCATGTGACTCATTTTTTTTTTTTTTTCAGATATTTCAGATTATTAACATTGGGACAATGTCAATACCAGTAGCAAAGTTTTATACCTCAATGGCGATGGCAGAAGGTGACTAAGAAGAAGAAAATTATTCAGATGATGATTTATCTGTATCTGACGATGATGATTTTGAAGTGCTTGAACGATTGGACAGTGAAATTAGTGTTAGTAACATTGAGTCTCCTGTGAGTGCTAATGATAATTCTGAAAATGCAAGTGGTGGTAGTAATACAGAAGATGCTCATCAAGAGAAAACAAGAAATTGTTGAACCAATTTTGAACATAATAGGGATATTTTTATTTTATGATCATGCTAATTTACTTTACACATGTACTTGTTATTATTTTGAGAACCTGTTCCAAGAATACTGACAATCAAACATTCAAATAAGTGTAGAATCAGTACTTCCACACTCAAACTTTAATAAAATTGTGATAAAATGAAAATAATAATAATAGAAAAAGGGGACACTTGGTGGGTTGGTTCCATGTGTCGTGTCCTGGGCAACATATAAGTTTAGTAGATATAACTTTATGAATATGGCAGAAATACACCATTAAGGTTTGGGGTCCACTGGGATCCCATCGGCCTTCCATGTAACTTGGTAACCCCTGGCCCACGAAGGGTTAACATTCGTGCTCCTATTATTTCTTCATGTGAATCTAAGCTTTTGTTGTGATAAAAGCTGTGACAACAGGATTTCTTTGTTTTTTTTTTCCTTTTTTTTTTGGACGCCGTGGTCGAGTGGTATCAGTGCCTGACTTCAGTCTAAGAGGTTCAGGGTTCGATTCCCAGTCAGGAGGGTACAAATATATTTGTTCACACATGTGTAATGTTTCTACAACATCTAAAGAAGCTTGTGTTGTGTCTGGGATAGATTAAAACTGCGTTGGGCTGTGATATAATCCTAATGTGTTGTGACTGAAATATATCCTTCCATAATGGATTTACTTGTTCCTCAAAAAAAAAAAAAAAAAAAAAAAAATCAGGTTGTCACAACATTTGTCACACTGTGGTCGAGCAGTATCACTGCCTGACTTCTGTCTAAGAGGCCCAGGGTTCGATCCCAGTCAGGAGTGTACAATATATATATATATATATATATATATATATATATATATATATATATATATATATATATATATATATATATATATATATATATATATATATATATATATATATATATATGGAGCCTCTGTGATACAGTGGCAGAGTGTGTGTTTCGTACGCGGGTGAACCACGGTTCGCGTCCTGCCAGGGTAATAAACCTTGGGAGTGTTCATCCGGCCACGTACTGCATTGGCGGACACAAAGGGTGCTATGGTTGAACCAGTGTTGCCTACTATAAAGTATGTTTGCACCCAGTCGGCTTGCGTGGGCCGATTACGCTACATCCAAAGCCACTCCAACTACACACACATCCAAAGCCACTCCAACACTACAATTACACTTACAAGCACTTCTCACCCTACATATACTCTCTACCAGATAGCCAAACCACTTGGTAGAGATACATTGGCTGAATCGTCCCGACTTCCGTCAGGATAGACCGGTCCTGCAGTGGATATTCAAACGGCTGATGATGATGATGATATATATATATATATATATATATATATATATATATATATATATATATATATATATATATATATATATATATATATGGGGTGATGGCAGTAAAAGTGAACATAAGTGCAACACTTCCCCATTACATAAGAAACCGATAAGACGATCAGTCGTTGTGTATTATTGTATTCCATTTTACGTTAATACGATTTTATTATTCTTAGGAGAAATTGGACACTACAGTTATTGTAAATATACCTTCATTTACTCCTTCAGCTTGAGATGCCTATCGTGGACTGATATAAAAAACAAAGGTGTCAAGTCCTTTTCATGTGCGCCTCTGTAAACATGCATCAGCTGTCTTTCTAGCTGCTAGAGGATTAACCACTACTCTACGATGAGGTAGTTACTGGTGTATTTTTTTCTGCAACCAGACGAATTTATAAAACTTAGCTCAGACCTTTAGTAGGGGAGGGGTTGATGATAACCGTCTTTAATCCTCCCCCCACTCTCCCCACCCCACAAAAAAACTTTTCAGATCTGAACAAAATCGTCAATATATGGTAAGAATCCACTGAAAAAGAAAAAAAAAAAAAAATACGTCATGGAAGCGAAGCGATTTATTCCCTCTGTCAGATATGTCTCTTTTGTATAATAATCCTCTAACGGTGGCCAGAATAAAAACAAACGAAAGTTGTCGCCTGACTGAGAAAACATTTTACTCTGGCTGCCACAACACCACTTTGTTCAACTGGGCCAAAAACTTAGATGTCATTTGCAGCGTTTTAATGCTGACCTAGGTTGCACCAGTAAAAGAGGATATTGTTATGTACTGTAACAGTTGAAAAATGTCTCCAAGTACTATCGGAATGCTAGATTTATATTCTTCTGAGTAAAAATAAGTTTTCTTAGTGGCACTAAATTTTGTATCATGGAGTGAGTTTTTCTGCACTCAACAGTTAAGTACGTTCTTGGGCCATGGTATAAAATTCGAGAGTTCAGGCGATCGAAGCTAAGTCTACTAATACCAAGTTGGTTTACTTTCCCTCAGGGCGCAGGGAGGCGTGGCTTGTTTGTGAAATCAGTCGGCTTAAGTAACAGAAAATGTATTAAAGGGCAGACTCAAAATAAACATTTATAATAAAGGAAAACGAAGAAGGGGAAGAAGTGCGGACTCGTTTAACGGTATAACATAACAGTAGGTTCCCTCACACCCCTACTCCTTCCCTCACACCCCCATACCTTCCCTCACACATTTCAGTCACTTCCCTCATTTCGGACTGAAAATGTGTCATGAAGTGGAGAGTGCAGCATACATCCACTCACCATCACGGTTGGGCGTCACCTGAACTTGGGTTTCATGCCAGCTGACGTCACTCCCTATTCTCCGCCCCCTGCGCCAGCTTGGACCCGTTTTAGATGGAAGTGATCCGACTTGGTATTAGTAGACTTAGGATCGAAGGGCAGCGTTCAGTCGTCAGACGTTCCTGAGTGTCAGTCACCTATCTGTCTACCTATTGCCAGACGCCTCAATCCCGTTTGGGGTGGCCACAAACAAATCGCCTCCAAGTCGCCCTGTCCCCTGCCATTTCACTGCCCTGCTCCCAACTCACACCCCCCTTTCTCATATATCTCTCCACCCCATCCCTCCATCTCATCCTCGGCCTCCCCCTCCCTCTTCCCCCCTCCACCTCACTCACATACACTCTCTTCGTCAGTCTTTCACCCTCCATCCTCTCCACATGGCCAAACCACGTCAGTGTGTTCCTCATAACGCTTCCTATCACATCCACATCCACACCACAACGCTCCTTTATATCCTGATTCGTCAGCCTGTCTCTCCATGTAACTCCACAGGCTCCTCTTAAATAACTCATTTCCACTGCTCTCACTCTTGACTTGTCTCCTTCCAACAAGTGTCCAAGCTTCACTTCCGTACGTTAGAGTTGGTATCACAATATTGTCATGTAGTAACTTTTTCACTTCCATGCTGACTTCCCTGTTTCTTGTCACTGCTTTCAAAGAACCAGCAACCTTCCTTCCCTGCTGAACCCTTTCATGCACTTCACCCTCCAAACCTCCATCCTTACTCATCACACTACCTAAGTACTTAAACGTACTCACATTTTCCAATTCCTCACCAACCAACCTCGCAGTACATTCACTGACTTCACCTGTCTCAAAGACCATCACTTTACTCTTCCCTACATTCACCTTTAGATTCCGTTTCTTACACACTCTCCCAAACTCATCCACCAAGCCTTGCAGCTCCCCTTCGTCTTCACTCAACAACACAGTATCATCTTTCTTTTTTTTTTTTTTTTAATGCGAGGAAGAAGGAACCAAAGGCCATGAGCCCGCAGTAACAGTTCCCTCCAAGAGAAAAACAAAATACAATAGAGAGCCAAATTCAAGATCCGATCATTTTGAGATGCCTGGACACACTACGTTTGAAAGACTGGAGATCATAGGCAGAAGGAAATACAGAAAGAGGGAGACAGTTCCAGAGCTGACCTGTTGCATAAATGAAAGACTGGGAGTAACGGTTAACTCTTGCATTAGAGAGTTGGACAGAAAAGGGATGAGAGTTTGCTGCCAGACGGGTGCTACGCGCCCGTCGTAGAGGTGGAGGAATGCAAGCAGACAGTTCAGAGGAGCAGTGACCATTAAAGTAGTACAGGGAGTTTCCAAACACTATCCTCTCTCACCAGGGCCACTCCAACATCCACTACCCTACCTTGTACCTCTTTTATTACCCCATCCATGTACGGATTGAACAACAATGGAGACATGACACATCCCTGTTTCAACCCAACTTTCAAAGAGAAAAATTCACTTAGTTCACCATCCACCTGCACTGCAGCCTTCGCACCATCGTACATACTCTTCACAGCATTCAACAACTTCCCATCTACTCCATATATTCTTAACACTTTCCACAATCCTTGTCTATCCACCCTGTCATATGCTTTCTCCAAATCCATGAAAACCGCATACAACTTCTTTCCTTTCTCTAGAAACTTTCAACTAAAGATCTAAGAATGAATATCTGATCTACACAACCTCTTCCCTTCATAAAGCCTCCCTGTTCTTCTTCTCTGTTCTTTCTCTAACTCTGTCAATAAGTATCCTACCATACACTTTTCCTATTATACTAAAGAAGACAAATGCCCCTATGATTACCATACACTTCTTTTTCCCCTTTTCCTTTGTACTAGGGAATAATTATACCTGACTTCCAATCCTCCGGGACTCTACCTTCCTCCCAGGCCAATCTGCACATCTTCCACATCCATTCTACTACTATCTCTCCCCCATGCTTCAGCATTTCACCACACACTCCATCAATTCCTGGGGCTTTCCCCGATTTAACTTTCTTCATTGCTTCCACAGCTTCTATCCTACTGATTTCTTCCTGTCTTCTCACCTCCCTCCTTCTCCCAGCCATTCCCAAGCCACTTATACTTGCATTACTTCCATCCTCTATGTTCAACAATTCCTTAAAGTGTTCTCTCCATCTGCTCACTTTTTCTCCCTTCTCCACTAGTAATCTACCATTTTTATCTTTCACTCCCATGCTAACTTCACCTCCACCCTGTCTTACTCTTTTCACCTCTTTCCAGAACATTTTCTTACAGTCCCTCCACTTTACACTCAAATTCCTTTCAAATTCCTCATCCACTCTCTTCTTACTCTCTCTTACTAATCTTTTCACCTCCCTCTTTCTTTCTACATATAACTCTCTCTTCCGCCTCTCAACTTCTTCCACGCCCCTATTTCTCATCCATTCATTGTATGCTTTCTTCTTTTGTGCCACACCCTATTTTACCTCATCAGTCCACCACGCTGTTCCTTGCATCTCCCTCCTTCTTCTCTTCCTTCCACACACCACATCACATGCTGCACATATTTCTTCTGTGAATATCCTACACACACCTTCCACGTCTCCCATCTGCTCCAATTCATATTTGCCCAATCGTTCCTCCAGTTCTCTCTGATACTCTGCCTTTTTCTCATCCTCTTGTAACCTTTCCACTCTCCTTGCAACTACTCCTTCCTCTCGTCTTTCCCTTCTTATATTCCTCCATCTTATTTGAATTCTAATTCTGGCCACCACTAAGTAGTGGTCAGAAAGTCCACTCCCTCAACCTCTATAAACTCTTGCATCCATTACACATCTTCGCATCCTTTCATCCACACACACATAATCAATCATTGCCTTCTTTCATTCAGTTCACCACCCACCCTTCTCATCACTCGCCATGTATACCTGTGGATCATTTTATGCCTGAAGAGGGTATTGGCTATAAAAAATTAGGACCCTCAATCTTGGCGAAATCAAATTCAGGAGTTTGAATGACGCGACAGTCGCCTCATGAGCACTAACCACGCGCGAATTTTGAATGTTTCTTCTGTTCAATAAACCAGACACATTGCTGACCCATTCTAAGCGATTATATTTTCGATTTTATATATACATATATATATATATATATATATATATATATATATATATATATATATATATATATGACGCACTGCCTGCGACAAGGGGTCAAGCGCCATACGAACGTAAACAAGAAAATTACAGTACAAGTAAGGAAAGCGCGCTCAGATTGTGGTACTTGGGCACAGAAGGCACTGTCGCTTTATAAATGTCTTGTGTCCTAAATATAGCACAGTACAACAATCTTTTATACCTCATTAAAGACTACATTTTCTTAGGTTTTACATGATATACATCTGATTTCGCTATGTTCAGTACTAACGGAATTATGGCATGATGAATCTACAGTGTTACGTAGGAAACGCGAGAGTGTAAGTTTAAAAATTACGTCTGAACTGGTAAACTGATGACTAACAATATAATATTCTGCATCGATTAAAAATTGCATTTTATAATGATTCATTAGGCATCGGTCTGAGTTCTCTATGTTAAATAGTAACGCAATGGTAACGTGTCGAAAGTTCTTCCCTCCGACTAACTCAGTGAGGGAGGGCTAGGCGTCGTTCACCGCTGCCAGACGTAAGAGCAACTTTCCTTATCCTTTCACTCTCCTCTCCCTCCCTCCTCTTTTCCTTCCCCCTCATTTCTCCCTTACCCTCTCTCTCCCCCCATCCCTCTCTCTCCTCCCTCCCCTCTCTCTCCCCCCCACCCCTCTCTCTCCCTTCCACCCACTTCCTCACCACCCACTGGCACCCCTATCCCCCACCCTCATACACAGCAAGACGTGTCATTACAGTACCTGAAGGTGGTCTAAGTTGGACCACAACATTAACACCTGTTTTGAAGTTATGTGGGTTTTTCCTTACCATTCTTCATTCACGAAATTTTGAATTATAAATCCAAGTGAAAGTGGAAAAATATTCTAAGAAGAAAAAATAAAATTGGGAAGAATATACAATTTTCGGTAAACACGTGATTCACTGATGTAAGTGCACTTACAAGAACATAGGGCGGTTATCAGTGTTTCGGCTCTTACTAATACCATAGAATATACCGTACTTGTCAAACAATGCATTTCTTGCAGATGGCTGCATGTGCAAATATATCAAATTTAATGGGACTTTTCCTGAAAATAATTCAAGATTTAAGGTTAAAAAATATAGAACTTTTCTGTACAGCTTTAAAAGAAGCATTAGCGTATGCGGAATTTGATTCCTCTGGGCTAGTAGACAGCATAATAGGCTACAACAAATCAAGCATGTTGCAGTTTCATGGTTTTGTTTTGCCTAATAAGGAAAAATAAACATACACGAGTCTCACTGTTTACTGAAAAATTCATATAAATTATAATTATAAAAAAAAAAAAAAAACTGAGGACGTCGTGGATCTCTTGCTTGCAGTACTGTAAACACCATCACTCTGAGGAAGTCATTGTGAAAGTGACGGTGGTGGTAATTGTGGTAGTGATGGTGGTGGTAGTTAATTAGTGGTAGTGATGGTGGTGGTAGTGGTAGTGGTAGTGATGGTGGTGGTAGTTAGTGGTAGTGATAGTGGTGGAAGCTGTGGTAGTGAAGGTGGTGATAGTTAGTGGTAGTGATGGTTATGGAAGCTGTGGTAATGATGGTGGTGGTAGTTAGTGGAAGTGACGGTGGTGGAAGCTGTGGAAGTGATGGTGGAGGAAGCTGTGGCAGTGAAGGTGGTGGTAGTTAGTGGTAGTGTGGTGGTGGTAATTAGTGGTAGTGATGGTGGTGGAAGCTGTGGTAGTGATGGTGGTTGTAGTTGTGGAAGTGAACCAGTGCAGAGCAGGACCTCACCATGCGGCAGATCACGCCCAGTCGCCCTCCTTCTGGTAAGAAAGGGAAATTGGATGTGACATCCTAATAAAATGTTTCACATTAGCACACACTAATGAAAACCTACCAACCTGGGGATCCTAAACCAGTATAATAATCATTTTACAATTTACGCTTGTTCAAACAAACATGAAAAACTTGCATACCACTAAAGATCTCAAAAAGGGAAGTCTCTGGAACAAGATAATACAATATAAAATATAATTTTATAAAAAATATGTTTTTCCATACAAATACTAACTAAATTTAATACGAGTTGCAACAATAGTGCCACATGACTGCCGGTATAGAGGCCCACATACTCCGCTACATTACACTTGACGACCAACCATCCACTTCCACACAGGGGCCACTCTCAGCCCATCTCTCACTGAGGCAACACCTCCGCCGCTGTTTCCGGTGGGACCAGCTCCCTGCAGCAGCCGTTCCAGCCGAGGGGATTGGGCCTGTCTGTTCTACCAGGAGGTTGAGTGCCCTGGTCCGCTCACCTGGAGGTCGAGGCACCCCCACTATGACCCTCCCTCCCACCACCTGGATCGGGGTTGTGCCCTCCTGCCGACCGTGACTGGGCCCTCCCTCCTTGGCCTCCACCTGCTGCTGGGGAGCTGGGCGAGCGTCCACAGCCCTCTCCATCCAGGGCTACAGCCCTCTCCATCCAGGGCAACACGGTTTGAGGCAGCATCGGGGCGGTTCCACCTGCAGCTCGTCGTCGGCGCCTCCATCAGCGCCGTGACTTCGTCGGCGCCTGTCCACCGGCGTCTTGACCTCCACCCTGCTTCCCGTCCCGCCCTGCCTCTCGTTGAGCATTGACGACCCGCCTGACGGCCTTGCTCTCCACCACCTGCCTTCTTCTACTGTTGCGGCCTTCCTCTTCATCTTTATCGTCATCCAGCTGCTCCCATAGAGCCCTCTTGTATCATCACTGACTCTTCACTGGCGGGCTTGACACCATAGGCCTGCTTCCACTCTAAGTCAGGTGGAAGAATCTACACCAACCAACCAACTTCCACACAACACACCCTCCCTCTTGCTACCAGGCAACGCTGCAAACACTCACTCTCAGTCCAGCACCTCTTCTGTCGAGGGGAAAAAATGAATCAATACAAAGCATTACCCGCATAGTAATAAAAATTTTAGAAAATGTTCGTAAGTAGGCGGAAAACGGAAGTTTTTGGAGTTTACTATGCATTAATAATGTAATTTTTTTGATTAACAATTCAAGACAACAGTGATAGATATTCTTAAAAACAGTCGCAAGCAGGCACACTGATGAAAGGCACTATGCCGACCAACGCTGGGTCATGGAAACCAACCACTCGGCCCCACACTGTCTGTCAACACACACACATAAACACACACACACACAAAACTACTTTATTCTTTCTGTAAACCTGAACAAATGATTATCACTATAGATAAAAGAACTGACATAAAACTACAATTGTACTCAGGGAGAATACATTTTAAAATAAAAACTCACCCACCACAGACGAGAGCCAAGACGATCTTGCAGCAGACAGAGTAATCATTTTGTTTGTGTGTGGAGTTGGTTGTGTGGTGTATGTGAAAGAAGGCGTTATGGGGTCAGGGGGTGGCCATGAGTCGTCATAAATTAGGTTTGCGTATTTTCTCAACTCGCAGCCTCCGAAACCATCACATAATTTTTCTGCAACAATAAAAAACATAAAGCTGTAAAATGTCAAAGCAAAACCTCTTACCTGTGGTTATTATCGTTATTCTGAAACACTATGATGAACAAATCCAATATCGTTACAGAAGGATTTACGTGTATTAATATGATGTATTCTATTTCTTACTAGGTTTATGGATTGTTTAATTTAAAAAAAAAAAAGCAATACTGTCTCACCTCGTCAATCATAATCCAACAAATCGTTGTCTACATCCGCTTCCAAGTCGTTTTCATTGCTTGAAGTAGGTGGCATACTTGATGTCTGTCTCTCTTGGTGTGAAAGTAGGTCCTTGAGGTAGGGGTATTTCACTGCATCAATGAATGCCAACAAACATTTAAGGCTTGCCACCTTTGCAGTTTTCAGGGGAATGGGCACATCATACTTTTGTGGGAGTGGCACGTCACTGAGGTTGAACACCTTCCGGGAGAAGCTTTTTTTGCCAGGCATTAACCTGACGGGAGTCAATGGTGTAGCACTGTAGGCCATACGAAGAAAATAACCTTCCTTGTATAAGTGACTGAAGATAAACATTCTGGCGTCTTTGAAGGAAACAGACTCACTCTTTGGTTTACGATTCACCACGTACTGCTTTAACACATCTATGTCCAAGAAGTCTTGCTGGTGCATCCTCACAACTGGATACAGAGAAGAAGTTGCACTCTGGATAATACTACAGTAAGAGTCAAAGTCGTAGATGTTACTCTCACGGATAAATTTCCTTTCAATATTTCCGAAAGCACTGTCACACGGCAAAAAAGAGTGGCCTGGCATGAGATACACATGTTCTATGGTACTTAATCGTCCACTGTGCACTTCGTGAAGATAATTAAGGATAATATTTACATTTTTGTTTTGCCCTCCACAGTTGTCACTGAACACAATTAGGTGATTGAAAGCCTTCTGATCGTACTCCATGGCAATCCATTTCTTAAGACAGCTGGCGATTTCAACAGAGCCACGCCCACCTGTAATCTCGTCCCACACGAACATTGATGATGTATTCGTCTTTAAGCTGTGAATGCAAAAGTTATACATCCACAGCTTGCGATGGTAGTATGCAACACTTGTGGAGAGCTTGGGGATAGGAATAGTCTGCTGTAAGTCAATGCAAATAACAGCGACATTGTCATTCTTGTCGTCTTTTTTCTCCTTCATTAATCGTTGTCCCTCTGCTGCTTTATCCTTGTGCTGCTGTAACTGGTCTTCTAAGTCTTGTTTGGTAGTTTCAGTGGTGGCAGAATTGATTGAAGTGGTCAGTTTATCACATGTGCTGCAGGTGTCCGATTTAGGTGGTTGGAAAGCAATGTTAAATTCTTTTGTGAATGTCTTGTGGTAATAATTTTGGGTCACTTTTTCGATTTCAGGATGATTGGCAGTCATCCATTCTTTATACAACTGATAAAGCTTAGAGATGGTCAGGTTAGATTCCAAGTAACGCCTGTGGGGATTTCTGACACGACTGTAGTGACTTGTCACCGTCGGTAATTGATTGATGTGATCTCTAACACATCGCGCTTTATCTCCTGTAATTTTTCCGACAGGTTCGTGACGTCCGCGTTGGTCCAACACAGGAACATGGGTGGAAGTTGTTTTGCCTACTGCACACATAACCCGTTTCCTGGTAATCCCAAAAATAGATGTAAATGCTTCTCTACACACTGGATAAGTTTCATTCTTGTAAACAACACTGTATGAAAACATGAACTCGCGACGTTTTCCAGGATTGTCAGGGGTCTTGCTAGGCCGGTGTCTCTTTACACTAACTTTGTGAACGAGTTTCTGGATGTAAGCAGTCTGTGCATCATAGTTGGCCATAGCCCAGAACTCACTAAAAAGTGTTCTGATGACAGGCAGGGTCACTTTCTGAAAACAGCCATCACGGCAAGGAGTTCCAATTTGCCGACTTGGTACACGTCTCCCAGTCTTGACACTCACGTACTCTTTTCCAGAATTTCTGTTAAATTTAGCTATATTTTTTGCCCACTTAGCTGGTGCACACTTCTTTCTACCCGTCCTCTGATGTGTGTTAGCCTCCTCTCTTGCTGTGTCTTCGCCACTGCTTGACATTACTCCGAGGGTTGGCGTGGAAAATGAAGATACTTTGTCTCTTATTCTGGCTGAAATCTCGCGCCAGCTATAACTGTCTGTCCACCGCTCCTGTACGCTCTTTCTCACCCGCTTCTTCCCCTTCTATCCGCAGTCGCGCAACTAGAGTCAATGGGAGTGAGCCCGCAGGGGAGGCCTATCTAAATGAGAACCGTTTTTTATTGGATACCGTTTTAAAAATTTAAAATCTATCTCTCCATTCTCTCCATTCCCCCCCTCCTATCACTCCCTCTTTAGCAGGCTCCTACCCTCTCTTTACCGTTCTGTCTGTTTGTCTGTCTATTTGTCTGTTTGTCTGTCTGTCTCTGTAAGGAACAAACTGTAGAGGGGGGGGGGCAGAGGGGAGTAACTTTCTTTCCTTCCTGAGGGGCAAAGATTCAAATTGTAATAGATGAGGACTGTTTTTTATTGGACACTATTTTAAAAATTTACAGTCTGGCTCTCCATTCTCACCATTCCCTCCTCCCATCACTCCCACTTTAGTAGGCTCCTACCCTCTCTTTGCCATAATCTCTCTCTCTCTCTCTCTCTCGCCATTCCGTAAGGAACAAATTGTAAGGGGGGGGGAGAGGGGAGTAACGACCTTATAACTTTCCTTCCTTCCTGAGCGGCTGAGATTCAAGTTGTAATAGGTGAGAACTGTTTTTTATTGGATAGTTTTAAAAATTTTCAATGTAGCTCTCTATTCCTTCCCCCCCCCCCATCATTCCCTTTTTAGCAGGCTCCTACCCCCCTTCTCTCTCTCTCTCTCTCTCTCTCTCTCTCTCTCTACACCGTAAGGAACAAATTGTAGAGGGGGCAGAACGACCTTACAACTTTCCTTCCTTCCTGAAAGCTGAGATTTAAGTTGTAATAGATACAATCCAGTTTTTAATTATTCATCTTCTTGGGTGTAACAATTATCAACAGTTTACTTACCAGTATAGGAATAATAAAGGTACCTTAAGAATACAATAGTCCATAAATATGGCATACTTTAACTTAGATACATCATGATGCTTACATTGCCGTACGATAGTTTGGGCTGTCCGGCATCCCTCCTCTCTCTTCTCCTCGCGACCGTTGTCCTGATGTTGCTTACTGGTAGCATTTTATTTTTTTCATTGATATTTTTGGAAATCTCTGGTGTTTGTAACAATCTTTGGAAAATGAAAGTGTATATTATTGTTTTTTCAGATTAATTAGTCATAGCTAACTGTAAAACTAGCACATAACATACATCTAAAATTAACAAACTCAGACGAAGATGGCAACTGTGAGGCTGGCGACACATACACACTTTCTGACTGTCAGCCGCACGCACACTGCACAGTACAGCTACGGTTACAGACTGTTGTTCCTAGGATAGGGGAAGAATGGTAGAGTTGATTTACACATTTAACTCAATCACGGGGTGGTTGGCGCTTGGCCCCTTGTCGCAGGCAGCTACTCTATATATATATATATATATATATATATATATATATATATATATATTATAACTGGTAAAAACTGACGGTAGAACGCATAAGGAGGATGCATTAACGTGTAAGTAAACTGCATAGGCTAGACACAAATTGAAGTTTAGCCTCCATATGCCATTATTTGGGTGAAGGAATTATAATTGGTAAAAACTGACGGTAGAAAGCATAAAGAGGATGGATTTACGTGTAAGTAAATTGCATAGGTTAGACACAAATTGAAGTTTAGCCTCCATATTCCATTATTTGGGTGAAAGAATTGTTGATATCTAGACGTGAATTAATCCGAGCGAAGTGAAGATATTTCTGGATACATTATAGGCTTCCAAGGTATGTATCCCGTCACTCCAGTCAGGAACTGTAATGTACTGATTATTTGCGCCTTAACTCATGTAGCTGTACTATGGGTCACGAAAGTATTGGAACGCAGAACGAAGGTCACTGAAATATTAGTGTCCGACCTGCCACACGTGGGTAGCCCTGTGTCGAGAGGTGTCATATACTGTCATCTAGTAATATCCTCTTGCACACATATAGCAAATGTCATGTTTATATAAACAGACGTTGCTAATACACAATGAGACGTTGTACAGCAGATGTTCGAATGTTTTCGGTAGGCATCGGACCCTCTGTGCACGGATACTTTTTTGACCCACAGTACATCCTATGTTCCTAATTTGATATTGTTCGATGTAAATACAGTTATTACATATTGTTTTTGCCATGCAGGCTCCTTTGTTTCTTTATAAAGCTGGTGTAATTCACTGCAAAACACGTGAGGGATGCAGTAACACTCCTTCAATTTCATCAGTTTTTTTACACACATGTCATCCAGCCATGACCAGCATGTCATGTCAGCAAATATAGGTTATCTGATGTGTGTATTGTCATAGTTCATTCAGATCCTATAAATATATGACTACTGCATAGCTTACTTTTTCTTTCCCTATATTAATGTCATATTCCCAGTCTCAGTTATTACTAACAAATTTCCAGGTTAGATTAGTGAGTATACTCCCCTGGTACTTCCATTCGCCTGTGTGTGAGCAAACAGCTGTCCGGGAGTCCTTTCTCATTCTTGTTCCCATGTCTGAACTGTGTGTGCCCAAAAGTGCTCAATGGGGTTCATGTCGGCCCCCTTACTTGGCAGTCTAGCTGCAGTAGGTTGTTACGGGCAGTGAGCCATTGCTACATGACTCTGGATGTATGTATGGGGCACTGATGATGAACAAATATGACAGGCCTGGAGAAAGCAGGAAATTCCTCTCGCAGAGAGGGCAGAAAGAGGTTGTCTAAAATATCAAAGCATTTATTTGTTGCAAACCTCCCTTCGGTGTTCGTAACGTCTCCAAGACCATGGGTTGTCATATACCCCCACACGTTACATGTCACGTGCCCACTTCGTGTCACCTCGAAAATATGTTGACGATCATACCTAATATAATAATGAGGTTTTCAGTTATCCATCTCGTGCTGAGATGGCAGGAAGAGTTTATTTGTTTTGGGTGATTATCAGATGTGTTAATGCTATTTGGAAGCTGCATTTCCTTATATAATTGATGGCCATGCTTTGATTTGGGTCATTTATTGTTCTTGCTCGCATTGCTAGCTCATATACCAAATTTAGTCACAGTTTGGACCTTTGACATGTGTACCTGAGGGAAAGATTTATCGCATCAGCAAGAAATGGGAGCAGGGGTTGGGAGGAAAATTCTGTAGTACAGTAGCGAACTTTTTTGGATATCTCAGCCAATTTTGAAGTTACAAGATAGACACCAATTTGGAAATCGCATAAAAATCCTCAATTATTTTCATTTTATAGACAATGTGTAATCCTAACAGTTTTCCCTTAAATCGAGGAAACAGTTTTCTATAAGGCAGATTAGCTTAACAGCTGGCTGCGCAAAAAGTAACGGTCTAGGGTTGCCTGACTAGCGCAGCAGTATTTTCCGATGATTGCTGAGAGAGTTTGTTTTAGGAAGTGTGAAAGGAAATATTTTTGGTGTAATCTAATAAGTTGTTTTTAGTATTTTCAGGTCAGGAAATCAGAGGAAGATGATGAGACACATGAGACAATATTCAGCACTGCCTGACTTGCCCGCTTGCTCGCTCGAAAACATTCCACACTGTCAGTGTGGACGCCTTTTACTGTACATGTTTATATTCAGATTGTATTAAGTGTTGACGTTATCATCATTCTTACGTTAGTAGACAAGGGAAACTTACTGCCAACAGGGATATACGACAAATAGAAGGCCAGATATTCACGTTCGGCAAAACGAGTATAAGCAGCATTTTGGCGGCCCAAGCTACAGCTTCAGATTAGAAGCTCGTCTAGGGGCGCTTGGTTTATGTCCGCCAAAACAGAAAGCCGAAAAATTACACTTGCCAATCGCAGTGTAAACAGACCGGGTCGCCGAAAAATTCACTTGACACGTGCACGCACTCTACACCATCTGATCTGAACAGTGCTCAAATTTCCTACACCCGGATCTGGATAACTCCACCGTCCGTGATCAACAAGAACACTACCTGAGTCATCGTGAGAGCTGCATTGGGCTTTACGTCTGCTGCTACAACCCTACAATCAACACCAGATCTGAGATCTGAACAGAAGACCAGCATCATGGCTCGGGGACCAACAGGAAAGCAGTATTTGGCTTTGAGTTTATCGGAGATTCTGGAAGATGATCCACCAATGATACTGAGGTAAGTGTGGTAAGGGTCCTTGGAACCTATAAGTCCTGTACATTTAACTCTTGACTTCCTAAATGATATGGTGGCACTGGTATTAGTGGGTAAGGTACACATTAATTATATTGTATTATGCATTAGAAAATTTAATATTACTTAATGAACACTGTAAGTTAATAATTCATTTTCTCAGGGGCCTTGAAGGCTTAAGGCCATACTGTATTGGTAGCTTTGGAAATCATTTCAGTAATTTACATTGTCAATAATTACATTGTATTTACTTCACTGCAGGCAAATTTTAATTAATTTCACCCATTGCATTCGTCATTACTTTGTATTCTTGCTAAAATCTCATTAGTTTATTTGGGTAAAGCTGTGAAGAAGCATGAGTCTATAATTATCTTAATTAACTTTATCCAAGTCATTAGTTTGTTAGGGTTCAGACTTTGGGGTAAAGTAGATCTGATTAGCCTCATGTCAATACAGTGTGTGGTCAATACACACACAGATGAGAGGTTCTCTCTCAAGCTTACATATTCTTACACTACTTCCTTTCATTACTCATATGTCTGCCATGGATGCTTATTTAACATTCATTTAACGCTTCTGTTAAGTTATTTAAATGTTCTAGTATCGAATGCTCAAAAGACAGTGTATCAGTCATAATGGTGATATTCTCGTGCATGGTCTGAATCGTATCATTTTTTTTTTTTTTTTTTTTTTTTTTTTGTAATACCACTTATTTTATGGTAACTTCAGTACAGAAACAGATACACTGTCACGCTATTGGCAGCTTAAATCATTGAACAACTTTCAAATTTGATAAGAAATCGTTACATAAACAAATGACGGGTAATCATCCTGGGGGGGATTTGTTGTGAGTTAATTGTCTTGCTTTGGTGTGATGGGGAATTGTCCCAGAATCCTCGGATTTACAGTCAACTACATAACTTAACGCTGTAATGTATTTGTAACTCTATTCCAAAACTGCATTTTTCCTCTTTTCTGGATGGATCGACTACTTCATGAATTTCTTATATTCTTTGGAGTATACAAAATGTAGCATTGCTCTTGAATTTTCAAAGTATTGTGGCAAAAAAGTAAAATATTTTTGAGGATTTTCTTTCATATAAAAGAATACCTCACTTAAATACAGTAATGTTACTATTTCAGCGTCATGGCAGAGTCAGTCCAGCAGCACATCAACACGAACGCCCTTGTACAGTCTGCTTTTCTTGCATCCTGTGAAAGGTAAGTGTTTACCATTGTTCTCTTAAGTCCATTAGCTTGTGGTGTTATTCATTTGTTAGTTTCTTTTTTAATTCATAAGGGGATTTGAATCCTCTGCATTACCTAACTTGTTTGCATTTCACATGGAGTTATTTACATCACATGCTTAACCTAGATTTTAATATAATACAGCAGGTTCCTCTTGGGTAACATATTATTAACCTGCATGGCTATTTACCCATCTTTTTGGAGGATATTTTGTGTATAGAGTCATTTGTTATTTGCACTAAATGCAAACTGCAAAAGAATCTCACAATCTGGTGTGGTCTTTCATGTATATTCCTCAAGTACCATATGAACTTTTTAAACAATACCAACCCTTTTGCAACAAACTGTCATAACCTACCCATATCAACCAACCTACCAAAAACAGGATACCCTAACATATCATAAGCTATGATAAACAACCAATCCTTAACTTACCCTTGCAAATCCATGTCAGTCAAGTAACTTACAGTAAACTCCTTTTATTACTGAAATGTTAAACCCACCTTTAACAAGCAAGTTTAACATATTCGGCAATGGAAATTCATGCAAAGTGTATGATATTCTCTATTACATAAATCCATGTGAGGTATGTTTTGAAAATGACCTCTGAAAAATAAAACTTTCTGTTTCAGGGAAGACCACATGAGACAGCAAGGCTTTGCAGACCACCTGATGGAGAAATCAGATTATGATTTCTTTCGAAATTTAAGGGTTACAAAGGAAACATTTTATTTCCTCTTGGACATAATTAAGGAACAATATGTCCCTAACCCCCACGGAGGACATAGGCCCTTGACACCGGAAACCCTGTTGTTGGTTACTTTGTGGTTTTTAGGTAATCAAGAAAGCTATAGAGAAATTGCTGAGTTGTTTGACATATCAGAAGGTACTGTACATAAAAGTGTTCACAAAGTAATAACAGTGTTGTGCAGTGTAGGACCTAGGTTCATCAAATGGCCTTCAAGTGACGAAGTTCTTCAGTTGGAAAAAAAGTTCCAGAGCATGGCCGGATTTCCAGGTGTCGTTGGGGCTGTAGATGGCTGCCATATAAAGATCAAAGCCCCTGATGAATTCCAGGCTGACTTTCTTGATAGAACATCAACACATAGTGTTAATTTGATGGCAGTTTGTGATAGTGAAAAGAGATTTACATTTGTCAATATTGGATTTGCTGGATCAGGTCATGACAGTAGAGTCTTCAAGTTATGTCCACTGTACGGTAGGATTGTAGCTCATCCAAAGTCAGTATTTCCCTCTAACTACTACCATTTAATTGGAGATTCAGGTTTCCAGTTGACACCTTTCTTATTAGTCCCATATAAAGATTTTGGGAACTTAGATGTAATAAAGTCAAGGTACAACAGAAAACTTTCACAGACACGCTATGTAATTGAGCATGCCTTTGGTTGGTTAAAAGGAAGGTTCAGAAGGCTTAAGTACCTTGATGCTGATACAGAGAAAATTCCAAATATTATCTTAGCCTGCTGTATAGTGCATAATATCATACTAGGACAAGCAAATGAAGAGGCTTTCCTTAGGGCTGAGGGGTATGTGTTCCCTCCAATTGAAGATGAAGACCTAACACAAGCTATTGATCTGCTTGCAGAGACTGGTGGTAATGAAAAGAGAGATTTTGTTGCCGCACTTCTCTAACCAAGGCATTCTATACACACCTGTAAAAAATATCATGATGGTTAACAAACTTTCCATTCATTTATGCTCTGAATAATACCAAGAACCAACCATGTAACCTAATCCGCAAAGTGGCAGATCATTGGCTATTAAGTTATTCTCACCTCAGTCTTAGTGTTCCTAGTTTTACATTACTGTGTCAAATGCATGTCTCATTTCCTGAGTTATTTTTAGTCACCTTAGCTTTAACTACAAAAATAGTAAAGACACAGCTCATCTCGTAGTTCATCACAATTGGCATTTATTCTCATTGAAACCAGTACTTTGTTAAGGATTGGCCTCCACTTATTTTTTGTATGTTTCCTTAATGTTTTATCATAGGGGAATATCAAAGTAAACTAGCAAAAACAAAAGTATAAATATATTCATTTATCCTTAACATACACAACCTTAAAAAATAAAAAATTGACAACACACTGCAGGTTAAAATCTTTGCTGTTGTAGGGGTAACCAGCCCCACCCAGGAAGGTGCTACTGTTGTGGGGTGCTGTCTGCTATACGGTGCGTTTATTGGCACTAACTTATGAACAGAAGATACAGTAGAACTTTAATATAAGGCTAATAATTTCAGCTTTATTGAATTACAACAGCTTAAACAAACTGAGACTAATTGCAAAACAAAATATTTTAAACTACAGTACATAAGACAATATTTCCAATAAGGGCCAAATTATTATAGAGCTAAATTTGCTGGACTATATAACTGAATTAAAGTTCTACTGTACCTAATCACTATCATGGTCTGAGTCTGGGTCATCAGGCAATTTGAAAATTTTCTTTAGCAGGGTGTTTCTGCCTGAGACTTCTTATAAATGTCAATCATTGTCTTCTGATTCTGTAAGATTTGGTTATTTTGCCTTTTTATTTCAGAAAGAAGTTCACTATGTAGTTTTTCAATCCTCTCAGCATGAGATGGTGGCCGTACCCTACGTGTTTTTGGTCGAGCATGTTTAGGACGAGGAGGCTGGTATACGGGCTCACTATCAGCTTCTTCAGCTTGTGACCCCTCTTGTTGGTCCTGCTGAGATTCTGTGTCCTCACGATCAGGGATTGGGTTGAGCCCACAAGACACTGTTTGTGGCTTGTCTGCTGGTCGTTCTCCAAATATTTCAAAAAGAATGTCATAGTGAGGAGGTTCCTTGATATGGGCGTTCCCTGTTTTGGTGATGGCCTCCTTGTATGCCCGGAACAGCTGCCTGAGGTTCTTCAGCTTGTTCTTGAGCTACTCCTCCGTAACATCAGCCATCTTGGGAGAAAAAAAAAAAAAAAAAAAAAAAAAAAAAAAAAAAAAGTCATCTAACTTACCCAAGTTTTTATATATAATATGTATAATTGGCACGATTCGAAACCATCTGAATGACCTTTCATCACTCTTCTGGTCATTATGAAATAAAATTCCTAATTGTTGCTGCATCATAGAAGATAGTATAATACTAAAGTATGACATATAAATTCAATGTAAGAATTTCTAGTAAGAAGCAATGTGCATCAGGGGCTGCATATTATATGTCCACCAACATGAATCCCAAACATTTGCACAGGCCAGTGGACTATTAAAGTATTACAGTTTAAGACAACAGTAATGAAAAAGAAAAAGCAGTGAGCATCCGTGAATCCCCATTATATATACATGAACATGCTTGCCAAGCATTTGCACTGTAGAGCACAGTAAAGACTGCATGCAGGCAACCAAGAAGCAGGCACTGCTAGTAATAATGACTTACTTCTTTGTTGAATTCCTGCAGCTGTACAAAGATAAGAACAATCATAAATAATCAGATAATATTTAGTTCCTCATACAAACTTAGTGTATTTTTTTCATCTAAGGGGAACAATACTTCTAAATGATGTAGTTTGGGATTAAAGGAAAAAGTAACATTTGCAACAAGACGGTATCACAAGGCTTACAGGTTTACTACCAAATACTGAACGATCATAACATAAAAAAAAATATATATTTATAAGACAGAGAGAGAGAGAGGCTTTTCCTTACCACTGGCAGCATTTTGCGGTGAATCTCGTGCCAAACTTTGGCACGTGTTTGTACTTTCCCCGAGAGGGCGGGAAAATTTTCTTTTATAATTTGTAAAAAGTAGTCTGTCAATGATGGTGTCCACAGGTCAACATTCCGGAAACCACCATGCCTCCTCTTTGGTGCAGGGCCAGCCACATCTGCAAAATTTGGGGCACTCATCAAACATTCCACCACCATCCATCTGCACTCTCCCCAGATCACAACCTCCTCCCTTATACACAGTACCTCTCCGATCCATCTCACCACCTCAAGCTTGGTCTGTTTGTACCCCTATCGCCATCCACCTCATTCAACTAATTGTAAATCATATCCACATGTGTGAATCACATTTAAGTACAGTATTCTTTTTAACATTATCATTCACTCACATGTACATAATCACAAGTTTCTTTCACCTTCCATGTTATCAGTCTGTCTCTTCATAACCACAAGCTTGTGAAAGATAAATCATTTCTACTGCTCTCAACCTACCAGTGGGTAAGAAGGGACCCCATTTGCTAGCATATACATTGGCCTTAAGAATGACATATTTGAAAGTTTGTGTTCTGACTCACTTTCTTCTCTGGACACAGAAGGTACAGGCTCTATATCCTGTGATGATTCGTCCCGTGCCTCAGGTTCAATTTGTTGACTGATGGCATGTGACCTCATGCACCGACATGCATCCTCCGCATAATCAAATTGCTGGTCACAGTAAACACACAAAGTACTGAAATAAAGTATTCTCATTTTACTTCCAGGAACTGGAGACACCAACAAGTAAAAACAATAATTACATGAAAAGCAGGTTATCTGTGCATGGAAAACATGATATTATCGTACCACAATAACTTCTTAACCCGTCACGTCCCAAGGTTTTCCGCACCTCCGACATCCCCCAATCCCTAGGTATTTTCGAAAAATTTTTTTTTGGCTAAAACCTCCGCTTTTGGTGAGAAACATCGAAAATTCATAGAGAAATCGCTCACCTTAGGTTTAAAATACTCAATCCAGGTAGGAGTTCCTCCTTGCCTGACTGGGTCTTCTAACATGCTGGCACCAAAGAAAACAAGTTCTTTGGGAAGGTAACTATTTCACACAACTCATAAACGTTATTTATTTATTTACTTGGTACGAATTTATATGTAGTATGAGAGTATATTGGTTTTCGAGCAGTAATATAGGCATTATAAGCACTGTTTCACTCACTAACTCATCACCATTCATGACCTTTTTTTGCCACATTATCTGATCATTATTTCTGATATGTAAACTTTGTCCTCCACATTGTCATCGATTGGGGAATCACTCTGGCCATGAATATCTTTACTGGCTAGGACACTGGTAAGAGGTGAATTGCCGAGACAATGGCGTGAGGGGGGGAGGGGGGAGGTTATGCGGTGTAAGGCATTGTCCCTGCTTGGCATCTTGTATAGGAATAGAGGAAGGTGTCCCGTGTATACGTACGAAAAATCACGTGCGAAAATTGAAAATTGTGCAAATTAGGGACCTTGCAATTGCACAACGTCCCAGTACGTCGCCAGGACTGGCAAATGCAAAAAGTTGCAACGTACCCATACGTCGACAGGATGGGGCGGGTTAACATGAACTGGTCCTTTTCCATAGAGCACAGGACAAGTATTTTACCACCATAAATGTGCATTTAGACCAAAAAACCTATGAAGAAAACCCCACTTACTTAAAAACTTATAAAAGAGTGGGAAAAAAAGGACACAACTGTGTTGAACGTAACAATTACCTGTTGCTTGACCATTTTTTTTTCCCTTTAAGCATGGATCTTCAACACATGACAAGTATTTTACCACCATAAATGGGAATGTTTACTTTCAACCAGCCGGCCTTCTAGGTTTTTCCACGCTACTGTTTGGCCTAAGCTACCCAAATTGGGGGTGGTGGGAGTTCTGTATAACATTTATGTTGCCAATTTTTTTTAATGAACTCCAGGTTTGGTTAAGATTGGTTGGTTGTTTTCAAGAGTAAAATAAAAATAATTTGCAACGGAAATGCCAGAGAAGAAAAGTGCCTTAGAATGGTCGGAAATAGAGGAAAATGATAGTTAAAACTATAAATTTACCCATAAATGTGCATTTGCAACCAAACAGTGTTAACATGAAAACCCACCTCACTGAAAAATTTCAAAAGAAAGAAAAACATACACAACTGTTTTGAACTAAACAATTACCTGATGCTTTACCAATTTTTTTATCTTTCACCATGTTAATAATTGAAGTGAATTCCTCAGGGAAGTGAAAGATAAAAATGGTAGATTACTAGTGGAGAAGGGAGAAAAAGTGAGCAGATGGAGAGAACACTTTATGGAATTGTTGAACATAGAGGATGGAAGTAATAAGAGTATAAGTGGCTGGGGAATGGCTGGGAGAAGGAGGGAGGTGAGAAGACAGGAAGAAATCAGTAGGATAGACGTTGTTGAAGCAATGAAGAAAGTTAAATCGGGGAAAGCCCCAGGAATTGATGGAGTGTGTGGTGAAATGCTGAAGCATGGGGGAGAGATAGTAGTAGAATGGATGTGGAAGATGTGCAGATTGGCCTGGGAGGAAGGTAGAGTCCCGGAGGATTGGAAGTCAGGTATAATTATTCCCTTGTACAGAGGAAAAGGGGAAAAAGAAGTGTGTGGTAATGATAGGGGCATTTGTCTTCTTAGTATAATAGGAAAAGTGTATGGTAAGATACTTATTGACAGAGTTAGAGAAAGAACAGGGAAATTAGTTAGAGAAGAACAGGGAGGCTTTAAGAAGGGAAGAGGTTGTGTAGATCAGATATTCATTATTAGATCTTTAGTGGAAAAGTTTCTAGAGAAGGGAAGGAAGTTGTATGCAGCTTTCATGGATTTGGAGAAAGCATATGACAGGGTGGACAGACAAGGATTGTGGAAAGTGTTAAGAATATATGGAGTATATGGGAAGTTGTTGAATGCTGTGAAGAGTATGTACGATGGTGCGAAGGCTGCAGTGCGTGTGGATGGTGAACTAAGTGAATTTTTCTCTTTGAAAGTTTGGTTGAAACAGGGATGTGTCATGTCTCCATGGTTGTTCAATCTGCACATGTATGGGGTAATAAAAGAGGTACAAGGTAGGGTAGTGGATATTGGAGTGGCCCTGGTGAGAGAGGATAGTGTTTGGAAACTCCCTGTACTGTTGTTTGCAGCTGATACTGTGTTGTTGAGTGAAGACGAAGGGGAGCTGCAAGGCTTGGTGGATGAGTTTGGGAGATTGTGTAAGAAACGGAATCTAAAGGTGAATGTAGGAAAGAGTAAAGTGATGGTGTTTGAGAGAGGTGAAGTCAGTGAATGTACAGCGAGGTTGGATGGTGTGGAATTGGAAAATGTGAGTATGTTTAAGTACTTGGGTAGTGTGATGAGTAAGGATGGAGGTTTGGAGGGTGAAGTGCTTGAAAGGGTACAGCAGGGAAGAGAGGTTGCTGGTTATTTGAAAGCAGCGATAAGAAACAGGGAAGTGAGCATGGAATTGAAAAAGTTACTACATGACAGTATTGTGATACCAACTCTAACGTATGGAATTGAAGCTTGGACGTTGTTGGAAGGACACAAGTCAAGAGTGAGAGCAGTGGAAATGAGTTATTTAAGAGGAGCCTGTGGAGTCACATGGAGAGACAGGCTGACGAATGAGGATATAAAGGAGCGTTGTGGTGTGGATGTGGATGTGATAGGAAGCGTTACGAGGAACACACTGAGGTGGCTTGGCCATGTGGAGAGGATGGAGGGTGAAAGACTGAAGGGAGTGTATGTGAGTGAGGTGGAGGGGGGAAGAGGTAGGGGGAGGCCGAGGATGAGATGAAGGGATGGGGTGGAAAATATATGAGAGAGGGGGGTGTGAGTTGGGAGCAGGAGAGTGAAATGGCAGGGGACAGGGCGACTTGGAGGCGATTTGTTTGTGGCCACCCCAAACGGGATTGAGGCGTCTGGCAATAGATAGATAGAATTCCTCTTCCTGTCCTTTTTTATATCTACCAAACATTTGGTGTTTTCATTAGACGTCAACCCAGCCATAACAATGTTTCGCCTATTCTTACCTGTACTTTCATTCTAGACATTACAGCAGACCTGCATTAGGCAAGACCATCACAGAGAGTTTCTACAAATCAAAATTGTTTTTCATTCCCCTGCAAGAGTGGAAATATCTCGAGAATTCACCTGCTTGATGTGATATTAATTCACAATTCACAGCCTGCCCTTATAATTATATCACCTGAACCTCTATATGATTATGTCGTTGGTATTTGTCACCAGCAACCAGATGTAAGTATGGATAATTTCATGATATATTTACTTACTTGTCATGGCTGGCCATTGTGAATTGCTGCACCAGAGTCTTCTCCTTCTTGTTTGTCCACCAAGACTGCTCCCAATCACGCTTCGGTGAGATACGAAGACGCGCTTGGTTTGTATGGCCTTGGATTGGGCCCAGCTTCGTATCCTTTGGTCCGCCAAAACAGGGTAGCATGGTTTAACCGTAGACCAGCTTCGAATCCGATCCGCCGCTTGGTCCGCCAAAATACAGCAATATACTTTTTACAGTATGGCCACTTGTGTTTTCTTAATGCAAACACAGTTGATTTAGAAATATATAAAATCAATCGTTGAGGACGAGGTGCTAAGAGACTTCCGTTTGCTATCTAGTATACAATTCCTGAAAAAAGGCATGTGGCGTTATAAAAGGGAGATGAAAATATATTAGAGTTGAATAGGACTGATACTGTATGTTGCTTACTTGTATCCCCTTCTTTTCCTTATCAAAGAGGAGAATTTAATACTCCAGCACCAAAAGTGGTCCAGATACTTATACAAAACACACCCGATAGTACACACACACACACACACACACCACTTTGACATAGGGACACCTGTGCACATGTCAAAAGGCGCGCATGGGTAAGAGAGAGAGAGAGAGAGAGAGAGAGAGAGATCGTATTCCTACCAGTCTTCTATCTATCTATCTATTGCCAGACGCCTCAATCCCGTTTGGGGTGGCCACAAACAAATCCCCTCCAAGTCGCCCTGTCCCCCGCCATTTCACTGCCCTGCTCCCAACTCACACCCCCCTCTCTCATATACCTCTCCACCCCATCCCTCCATCTCATCCTCGGCTTCCCCCTCCCTCTTCCCCCCTCCACCTCACTCACATACACTCTCTTCGTCAGTCTCTCACCCTCCATCCTCTCCACATGGCCAAACCACCTCAGTGTGTTCCTCATAACGCTTCCTATCACATCCACATCCACACCACAACGCTCCTTTATATCCTCATTCGTCAGCCTGTCTCTCCATGTGACTCCACAGGCTCCTCTTAAATAACTCATTTCCACTGTTCTCACTCTTGACCTGTGTCCTTCCAACAACGTCCAAGCTTCACTTCCATTAGTTAGAGTTGGTATCACAACACTGTCATGTAGTAATCTTTTCACTTCCATGCTCACTTCCCTGTTTCTTATCACTGCTTTCAAAGAACCAGCAACCTTTCTTCCCTGCTGTACCCTTTCAAGCGCTTAACCAGTCTTGTTTAACATAAACGCTTTAATGGCGTCCTTCACGTACGGATTTCGGGGGGGGGGGGATACCACCCTATTTTCAGTAAACCACTGGTTTATAAGGAAAGTACAACATTATTTACCATAATATAGATCTCATTACACTCGCGTTTGTTCATATTATTATACTCCTACGACTCAGACAAGTAAAATGTAAGTGCATTTGTTATTGCCTAGATATATTAAGTGGTATCTTCTATGAATCGCGTCCCCCTCTTTTGCAAAGTGCTGGATCAGGCCTTGCTTTATATTATATTTTGCTCTCACCAGCGATCTTAGCATTATCATAATCACCTTCATTTACATCATCACCATAATTATCATCACCCATACTCTCTCCATTTTCACATCACCCTCAGTTCCCCACGCCCTCCTTTAATGTCAGATACAAAAAAGAACATACACTGCAACGCAGTCAGCATCAGTGTATTGATTAATTTCAGTGGACACAAAGAAATAAACACACACACACACACACACACACACACACACACACACACACACACACACAAAACTAAAACTGTAACTGTCCTGTGGACGGGCACTAGTCTTCAACTACGGTTTCTTACAGTGATATTTACCTCACTGGGGAGATTTGGATTCTTTTTTCTATCACCATAAGCCCATGCCAGGACACATAACCTGGGCCCTTCATGTTCCTCTCACTGTCTCCAATTCTCTTGGAATCGTCGCCATACTCTGAGACTGGAATAATAATAATAATAATAATAATAATAATAATAATATGATGATGATGATGATTATATTATGATTATTATTCTTGTTATTATACCAGCAAAGACAGTAGTCTCCACCTGTGAAGTAGGTGCAAACTAATAAAACCAGCGAAAATAGTCTCCATCTATGCAGTAGATGGAGACTAATAATAAAATGAAATAAACTCTGAGGGATCGGTCCACCAAGTTTCAACTACAGATTCCTTGTGCAGGTCGGATTGAAATCTCCAATAAACACGACCAACTTATTCCCTAATGATACTGATATGACTTTCTGCCATGCCCTTCCACTGCTTTTAAAGATTTGGGTTTTCTTTCTACTAGTGATGGCCCATGCCAGGACACATAACCCAGGTCCTTCAGAATCCTTCAGCAGTCTCCGTTTGTCCTGGAATCGTCGCGAGAATCTGAGGCCGAAATAATAATAATACCAGAAAAAGCAATAGTCTTCACCTATGTAATAGGTGGAGACTAATTAGGAACACTCAGAGAATTCAACATCTGCTCCATGTAACTGATCCAGGGACTGAACATATGACTTTGCCTTGTGACTGTCAGCTTTTTATATTTCTTGCTCTCAGAATCTAATGACTTAATCTTTGCCATACCCTCCGTTTTACAAAAAGTTCGCTCCAAATCCGATGAAAACGGTTTCAGCTTACCTTTCCCAGTGAAATGACCTTTGACCTTCAGTTCTCAAAATCGATTAGCTTTACTCTTTTGTTCATCGTCAACATGTCAGCCAAGTTCGATCCGAATCAAAACAAAGCTGCTTGAGCTATAAGGTCAAGCCTTTACCTGTGACCTATGACTATGGCCATTAATTGATGTTCTCAAAATCTAACCCACTCCATTCCAGCCTCATCTTTAGCTCCACCAATTTACTCTAAACTGGATCACACCTGTCAAGATGACTTTGCCATGTGACTTTCGAAATTTATGTCCCCTTTAAAAAAGGTCACCTCTTTCAACCAAGTTTAGTTCAAATCGAATGAAAAACTTCGAGTTATCTTGTTTTCACACACACACACACACACACACTGGGCATGGGCAAGTCATTTATAACATCAATTGCATGCTTAGATTGCTCAGAGCGCACAGTGACCCAGATACAATGTTCAGTGTACACCAATTCTCACCCAAATCAGTCCAAACATTCATAAAATATTTTGTTGACATTCAAACTTTTGTATAACCCTTCCACCCAAACCAGCAGCCCATGCCTTTCCTACACCCAATTAATCCTGTAACTGTCATTTCCATCTAATATAATTTTATATTATATATGAATGATACAGGCCATTTCCTTAGGCCTCTAGCTATTAACTGGTTGAAAACTTTTTAAGATAGAAATATGCCTTAGGATGTTGTGTGTGTGTGTGTGTGTGTGTGTGTGTTCTTACCTAATAGTATCTTTACAGGGATGAGTCAAGCTCTTACTGTCCCGTGCATTAAACTATTCTTATCATAGATATCCTTAAATCTGTGAATAGTTTTGGCACACACTACTTCATTCGGTAGTGCATTCCACTGATCAATTGCCCTGTTTGGGAAACTGAATTTCCTTACATCTTTATCGCCTCTGTTTTTATGTAGTTTTTTGCAGTGTCCTCTTGCTGATGCGTCCCCATAGGTTATATATTCATTTACGTCTATTTTCTCTTCCCCTGAGATACCTTTATGTAGCATAATCATGTGTCCTGTTTTCCATCTCTCCTGTAGTGTTGGTAGATTTAGTTTTTCTGGTCTTTCTTCGTAGCTTTGATCCCTTAAGTTTGGTATCCATCTTGCAGCTGCCCTTTGTACCTTTTCAATCTTATGTATGTGTTTTTTGAGAGGAGGATTCCAGACTACTGATCCATATTTCAGGGTTGGTCTGATGAATGATATCTTTCTCAGCATATCTTCATTTATATACGTTAATGCTATTCTCATGTTAGCAAGCAATGCATACAAGTTACATACCTTCTCACTGATACGGTCATCTGGAGATGGTCTTTTATTGATAATTACTCCTAGGTCCTTCTTTCTGATATGTGTAGGGTTGAACTTCCTAACTTATAATCCCAATCTGGTCTTTTCTCACTTTTACCAAATTCAATTACATGATGTTTGTCCACATTGATTTCCATTTGCCAAGTATTGCTCCATTCATGAAGCTTGTTTAATTCCTATTGAAGCTCTTTGCAAGACTCTGTGTTAGTAATTTTCCTTTGAATTTTTGCATCATCTACAAACATTTAGACAGCTTTCATTTCCAATGTTACTATGTCATTTATATATACTAAAAATATAACTGGTGCCAGTACCAAGCCCTGTGGCAATCTGCTGGTCACTTCCCACCATGATGAGTAATTTCTCCTTACTATTGTTCTCATTTCCCTTTTTCTAAGAAAATCCTGCATCCAACAGTAGAGATTGCCTTAGATACGTCCTTGATGATACAGTTTCCATTAAGGTCTTTGGTGCGGTACTCTGTCAAATGCTTTCTTAAAGTCTAAATAGGTACTGTCCACCCATCTTTCTCTTTTCCGTAATGTTTCTTCATAGTAGCTTAGTAGATTAGTAACACATGGCTTTCTCTTTCTACTGGTTGGTAGTTGAGTGGATTTTGTCTATTCCCTTTCTTGAATAGGGGAACAATGTTTGTTTTCTTTCAAATATCAGGTAGTGTGCCTTGACCTAAGGATTCCTTGAATATTAAATACAATGGTCTGCTTAACTCTTCTGCACAATCATGTAGAACCCGACCTGAAATTCTGTCAGGGCCATTTGCTTTTCCTTTATCTACTTTATGTAACTCTTCCTGTACTTCTTTTTCTGATATTTGTATATCTGGTAATACATGTGGGCATGCATATTCCATATCATCTCTCTCTAAATATCTTCTTTTGTAAAAGCTGATTGGAAGTTATTATTTTCTTTTAGTCCTTCACAAATATCTTTCTCTTGTGTATAAATGATCCCTTCATCCATAGTGGACTGTATTTTAGCTTTGGTTTTGCTTGGGATGCAGCTGTAAAAAAGGTTAGGTTGATCACTACTTTTATTTATAATGTCCTCCGCAAACTGTCTCTGAGGCTTCTTCATTATCTTTGTATAATTGTTTCTTGTCTGTTTATAACTGTGTCCTCTGTATCTATTCCACAGCAAGTCTGTTTTTTCTTTTGATTTTTTACATTCTGTATTAAACCATATCTTTATTTTCATTTCTGTTGCTTTGTGCTGTGGGATGTGTGTGTGTGTGTGTGTGTGTGATGAGATAATCTGCATTGCTTTACTAAAAAAGAAAAAAAAAAGTGTTAAAACCATCATGATTATGTTCAAAGTTGAGTGCTTGATTGAAATAAGTAACTGTTTAAGCCAACATCCTTACCAATCAGTTTCCTCTTACATGTAGTAAATATTCCAAACTTTATCCTACTCAAAACAGCTTATTAATTTATTTTGGTGCAAAAATGAAAGACGTTTCAGTAAAAAACTTAGGTGATTTTATTTATTTGTTGGTAAAAATTAAAAATTAATGTACTTTGTTTTTTCATAGATTACTGTAATTAACCCCATAAACACAGGGCGTCACTTTCGTGATGCTCGGATGCAATGGATCATACCGCGGGGCGTCACTTTTGTGATTCTGTGTTATTAGGTTTTCCCGGGCTTTCAAGTGGTGACTTGAATCACCTATCAGTACTGCCAATGTCCAGCAATAGTCAGCACTGCTAATATCATCTGTACTCCCATCCATTGTTGACAATTTAGCCATTTTTCCCCATTCTTGACGCCCCTCCCTACCTCCCCTCTATTATCCTCTCCTCTCGGCTGCCCAGCTGTGCCACTCTATGCAAATCTTCCCAGGATATTTCCACTGATTTCATCCATTGAAATGAGCCCTATGCCTAATTCTTATACAAAAAAATATATATATATATATATATATATATATATATATATATATATATATACATATATATATAAAAGAAATAAAGTAATTGACAGTGCTAATTATCACCTGGCAACACCCCACGTGCACTTGTTCGCTAATTTTCCCTGTTTATTTCCCCTTGAAATATGCCATATGACCTATTCTCGTAATAAAACTATAAGAAAGGAAGGGAGAAGCTTAAGTGATGTTGACATTCACCTGGAACTACCTAATTTATTATGTATTGTCTAGATTTCATACCAGTCATTTCATAGCATATAAAATAGCAGCTGTCACCACACTGACATTGTCAACCCTTGGCTGCCCATATAAGAAACGTCATTCAGTTCAGTGTCGTCCTTTGGGGTGAAACCATGTCGCACTCGCGCCCCCTCCATTTCTGCTGCTTCTGAGCCCATTGCAAAGGGCCTTGTGACCTCTAGCCCACTAAACCTCGTGTGGGAAGTGGTTTAAAGGACTAAGTGACTGCTGTGGAATGATGATAATGATGGATAGTGACTTTGATCTTTTGGATGAATCGTGTGATGAGCCTGGGGAGGAAATCATGACAGAAACTGCTAGTACGAGTCCTTCAGTGTCCCAAGTTCGTCCTAGCTCTTAGGGAAAGGAGCCCTTTGTGCAGCAACAGAAGGAATTTGGGAAGGGAGTGAAGAGGAGGCGGGTTAGCCCCGGAACAATGGCCCCGCGTGACCCAGCCCTCCATGAGTCCCGAGGTGAATCACCTTCCCGCTCTCTCAGCCCCACTTCACTAATATCTTGCACCTCTTCAGCAGAAATTTCTCCTGAATCTTCATCGTCAGAGTCTCCACTAGCACCTACAGTGAAGGCAGGCCGTAGGGGACGGGGTAAATCCCTGACTCATTGTAAAAGAAGAGCAGAATCTAGAGTAAGGGCTGCTAGTGGTACACGGCAATCTAGGGTCAGTCAGAGTAACCTTGAAATGACCCAGTCTGCCTCACAGCCACCTTCATCCACCCTCACCCAGCCTACACCGTCATGAGAGGGAGCCCTGGACGCCTTCATGTGGATGGAAAGTTCTGATTTCGACCCTGAACAACTCTACTTTGACGAGAGTTCCTCAGGGATACAGCCTGCCTTCACTCTTGACGAGGATGCTGAGTGTGTAGACAAACTTTTGGCCTTCCTTGATGACTAAGTTATGCAGCACATATGTGATGAGACCAACAGGTACGAGTCACAACGTGCTGCAAGTGGTGCAGGTGCAGCGAAAATGCAACAGTGGACCGTGTTTGGAGTGCAGGAACTTCATATGTTCCCTCATGCTTCTCATGCCCCATTCAAAGAAGCATGAGTTGGAAGATTACTGGCCCATGGACCTCTTACTACCCTCACCCACCTTCAATAAGTACATGGCCAGAGATTGCTTCCGTAACATCATGGGGAAAACTGCACTTCACCAACAATGATGTACCTTCCCAGACTGACCCACTCTGGAAGATCTGGGAGAATGAAGGATAAATTTATGTCATTCTTCTACCCATTTCAGAAGCCTGTCATAGACGAATCCTTGGTTCTGTTCAGAGGACGTCTGAGGTTCGTACAGTACATTCCAAGCAAACGTCATCACTTTGGAATCAGGTTCTTTGTACTGTGCGACTGTAAGACGGGGCACATCCTTGACTCCATCATCTATTCAGCCAGCACTGTTGATCGGGACAAAACACCCTCCCCCTGGCTTCTCAGGCTGTGTAGTGAAAGTGCTGCTTGAAAGGTATTTTGGTGGGAATCATGTGCTGTATACTGACAACTATTATACAGCACCGAAACTTGCTAAATACCTTTCAGAGCACGGCATCGGCTCCTGCGGCACTGTGAAGAGCAATCGTGCCCATTTCCCCAAATTCCCCAAGGCAGGAAATTTGCAGCGAGGAGACGTGCACCTACGCAAGTCTGAGAAGATGCTGGCAATAGGTGGCTTGACAAGAGGGTCGTGCACATGCTTACCACCGTATACAAGGGGGAACTGAAAGACAGAGGGAAGGTCGACCATAGGACAGGCGAACCTGTGATGAAACCTGATGCTGTCATCGACTACAATATCATCATGCGGCTGGTGGACAAGTCCAACATAATGATTGGAGAAATCGACTGCCTCAGGAAAAATATTAGGTGGTACAGGAAAGTGTTTCTGCATCTCATTGACATGACGGTGCTGAACACCTTCATCCTGTACAAGATGAAAGTAAAGCCACCCAAGTCCCTCTCCCTTAGGTTGTTCGCCAGGGCTTGTGTTCAGCAGCTGCTTGAGAGGTATGATAGGGTGACATCAACAGCTCCAAGGTGCCATTCAGTTAGACATCCTGACAGACTTGAGCAGAGGACATACATGGATTGGCACAGACTGGTGCAAATGCCTGCCACAACGAAGAGGAAGGCTGCGATCTGCAGGTGCCAGATGTGTGCACATACCACCAGATGCACACCTGAGCACAAATACACCGCTTGGCAGTACACCGAGTGCCAGGGTCACCTCTGCATAACATGCTTCTTTGATTACCACAGCTTGAAGCAGTTCTAAAACAGTGTAAGTGGAAATGTAAATAATGTGAAAATAATGTGTAAATAGCAAGTGAAAGCAATGGATGTAAATATGATTGAACAGTGGAATATAGTTTTATAAGTTACTGCAAGTGACAGTGCATAACATAGTGTAAATAAAATAGAAGTGTAAATAATGTAGATACAAGAGAAAATGTAAATAGAATTGTAAATTAGTAATATAAGAATACGAGTACAAATTCTTGGAGTAATGACAGTGAAAGTGAAAGCTTTGCTTTTGATGTAGTTTACTGAATGTGAAAGTGAATGCCTGGAGTGAAAATAAACTTCTATTACTGAAGGAAACTTATGGATAAATACTGTAGATACATATAAGTATAATAAAGTACTAGGAATATAAAGTGTGAGTGTTTTTATAGATAATAAATGACAATATACCAGCAGAGAATGACCGCTGGTGGGAAGCTCGTACGCAGTCGTAATTTACATTGCTTTCACATTTTTTTTTTTTTTTTTTGAGTATGAATTCCAAACTACTTGAAAATCATAGAACAGTGTTTCTAGTGATAATATCAGGCTATGGTAATCATATTATGGAGTGTTGGGAAGTGTATAGTGGAGATTTCGTTACCCAACATCAGAAGTTTCCACAAGTCCTACGGTAGTCGACGAAGGCTCAACAAACAACCCAGGAGAAAGCTGAAGATATGTGCCATATGCATATTTAATTATATTATTCTAGGGCTAATAACTGACTTTTGGCAAATATTTTTAAAAAGTCAGTCGGAGCACGAATATCCCCGCGGGATGTGCAAGGACCACCTCCGATATCCCCGTGGTAAAGGGGTTAACAGTACATGGGATCACTAAAAGATGGTGAAAAATGCAATCTAAAGTAACCATTTACCAACACTGACCTAACCCTAACATCTGTAATTTCTGCCATGTAATATAATATTGTATATAACCACTTCTTATACATTATATACCCATTTAACCAAAGTATTACTGCACCCAGCAAAGTACTGTGACTCACTGATTGTTATCAACCAAAAACTGCTAAATGAATTATCTATATACTTAGACTACAAGCAGTATACTTCCTGAATCACTTCCATTAAAAAAATGTCATTTCATGGATTTTCAATGCCAAGATTCACATAACGATATTGTTGGGCTAGAGACAGAAGCTTTTTGGATTACCCTCATTGTGATAACTACTGCACTGAACTGGCCACATTTATGCTGACATTTATTTTTGTTACTTTACTACATCTCATCCATAGCAATCACAGAACTTCATAACTCTCTCTCTCTCTCTCTCTCTCTCTCTCTCTAACACACACACACACACACACACACACACACAATGTACAATATAGTATATATGTCCCATTTACTATCTTTACTCCTTGTTCTATCCTATGTGAAATTTTCTACTCCATAGAACACAATATATTTCCACACCTGATGTACACTCATCTACACCAATCAAAAACCTACTATACCCACCTGCACCAACTATATCATGCCCTAAGTTTATCTCATGCCTTTACAGGAGAATAGCACTGAAATGTGTGGTGTACAACATAGTGCCCGCGGAAATGCACCCCCACCCCCACCCAGACCCCACGGAGTAGCCACAGCCTAACCATGGGATGCCGTGCGACAACGGCATAAGTCAGCCAGGGCCATGCACCCCTACAGCACCCAGCTGTCACACAGTCGTCCTAGCAGGAAGATGTCACTACCTTCGGGGAGTGTGACCACAAGATCAGATTGGGGTGGAGCGGCTTATTCAGCTCCAGACATCTCCCCTCAGGAGACAGCCTACTGCCACTCCCTCCTTCGTCAGACGGCCGATTGCCGCTCTGAAGGTGCTTCTCCTGAGTCGGCCTATTGCCGCGTCTCCCTCTGGCAGAAGGAGACGGCCTACTGCTGCTCCTGCCTTCATCAGATGGCTGATTACCTCTCCAAAGGAGCTGCCCCTGAGTCGGCCTACTGCCGCTCCTCTCTCCAGCAGAAGGAGGCGGCCTACTGCTGCTCCCGCCTTCGTCAGACGGCCGATTGCCGCTCCAAAGGTGCTGCCCCTGAGTCGGCCTATTGCCGCTCCTCCCTCCGGCAGAAGGAGATGGCCTACTGCCGCTCCTGCCTTCGTCAGACAGCCGATTACTGCTCTGAAGGTGTTGCCCCTGAGTCGGCCTACTGCCGCTCCTCTCTCCAGCAGAAGGAGGCGGCCTAGTGCCACTCCCGCCTTCGTAAGATGGCCGATTGCTGCTCCGAAGGTGCTGCCCCCGAGTCGACCTATTGCCGCTCCTCCCTCCGGCAGAAGGAGATGGCCTACTGCCGCTCCCGCCTTCATCAGATGGCTGATTGATGCTCCGAAGGTGTCCAGAGGCGCGCTGATTCCCCCACTCAGGCCACGGCCAACAGCCGGGCCTTGGCGCCTCGTAGTTGCACCCTCGGGCAGCCACAGCTGATTGCCGGGCCCCACAGCCAGAGAGAGGTGTCGACAGTGTCATCGCCCCAGTGTGAGACAAGAGCCCAGACCTCCAGCATCAGAGAACCCCAGCCAGGCCTTATAGCTTCCCCTGGCCTCTGCTCCCTACGCCTGGCCCTGGAGAAGACCCACCTGACGGACCCTAGCTCAGGTCGGTGCTGCAGCCCCTCCCTGATGGCGCCCCTCGACTCTGGGGACCACAGTCCTCAGTCACTCAAGGCCCTCCCCAGGACGCCTGGGCATGATCTCTCCACGCCCCCAACGCAGTGTAAGACCTCCACCTCTGGCTGAGACCTGAGCCAGAGATTCCTGGACCTGTTCGGCCCCAGTCCTGAGGGCCACACTTCTGAACCTAGCCTGGAGACTACAGGCCCCTTCACCACCTGCAGCCCCGGATGAGAGAGGACGCCCCTGCGAGTCGTCCCGTGCCCTCTCGGCACGCCCTCCCTTGGTGGTGCCCCTATTCCGGCAGAGTTGTCGCCGGCGTGTCTCCCTGCCGCCCTCACTATATGAGTGAATAATGTTAAGTGTGGTGTTGCCCTAGAATTAGTTAAGTGACTTAGGCTAAATGTGACATTGTCCCAGAATTACTGTAACAGTGATACAGTGACTTAATGTATGTTAAATATCGGGGTGAGTGAAATCACGGATGGATGAGTAAGGACGAGTGCAGAAATTAAGTTCTGGTGAATCAGACTCACGAGTGACGCCTTTGCAGAAAACCAGTAAGACTACCACCCCGAGAAATCCTCTATAGTAAAATACACAAATGTCCTTTGTTACAGGAAACAGTAGAGAAAAGTGTTAATAATATTCTCCCACTTGTATTACCGTAAACACAGTGAATTCCCAGTGTCCCCCCCAGTATTACCATAACTCTGTTCTGACTCGCCACGAGTCACTCCCCTCACCCCCTCCCCCGTGTGAGACTCACTCCCTGTGCTCCCACGCGCACCTGTATTCCCTGTACACTTGTGCACTACAATTACTGTGTTGGCATCAGTATCTGTTAAGCCAGTATCCTGTGAGATACTAGTATCCTAGTTAAGGTTTTATTTCTCAACCACATAGTGTATTGTAATATCTGCTGTTTTTGTCCTGTGTCTGACTGTGGTAATATATGTGTAAAGGTTATTGCCTGGAGTTTTTGTGTCCTAACTTTCTTTATTGCACTAAGCCCCGATCTCGAAAGAGGACCCTGCTGCACTTTAGGTGTTCTAGGACCGAGAAGTTGGGCCTTTTTCACCTAGCATTACACTGGTGGCCAGCGGTGGTTCTTGACTCGGGCGTAGAAGAGAGGTAGTGAGGAAATATTTGGCAAAATGGCAACTAAACTGCACTTACAGTTACCCAAGTTTGACCCCGACCAGTATGATATACACACGTATCTGGCAATGATCAAACCCTTACTGGATATTGGCTTTGATAATGACCAACAGAAAATTGCAGTCACACTCTCACTATTGGGCAAAGCGACAGCGAACATAGCACCGAAAATCGTCCCGGAGCTCACCTGGCAGAACTTTACAAAGTCTGCTGTTCATGCAATCACCCCATCATTAGGGAGAGTGGTGGCTCTATCCCAATTGGATGGTTGTTCATTTGGCGGGGATTTAGATAATACCCTGATGCAGGCAAGACGCCTAGTAACTGCTGCCTACCCGGAGGCAGATGAGGAAACCCAGGATCAGCACACGTTTAACACTCTGCTCAGAGTGCTTCTGAGTGTTGTCAGACAACACTTCACTATCCATGACCCAGCTGGAGACATGGATAGAGATGTCCAGCTCATACGGCACCTCCTGACCACCTGCCCTACTCCCCAGCAAATTAATGTGGTAATGAAATTTCCCACTCAAACCCCGGCTCCTCCAACCATGCCACGACTGCCCTTGCCTCACACCAACCTTACCCCAGCGCCCAGTCCACCTAGGGCACACCCCTCCCGCTGGCGTCCCGCACCAACCCACGGTGGCGGGGGCCGTTACCCCTAAGTAACGCCCCCCAGTGTACCACAAGATGAAATTAAATTGCGTGAAGGCCAGACTGCTAGTCAGTACGGGAGCAGCCAGGTCCTGCCTTTACAGCCACTATTTCTCCCGCCACAGATCGACTTTTGGCCAACTCCGCCTCACTGTCACTCACCTTGTGGATGCGGGGGATGGCCCCCCTGCCCATCTGTGGGGAGACTCGGGCCCTACAGGTCGACACCCACCAGCCGGTGTCCACCCAACATCAATTCATTATTTTCCACTCCTCCTGCTGGAGCTACGACGGGTATTTAGGACTGGACTTGCTCCAAAAACTTGGAGCTACAATTGACTGCCACTACCGACAGCTCCAGTTCCGTTCCCCACCTCGCCCCACCCAGGTCGTTTGCATCTGTACGCCATGGCCCCGGTCCGAAGATTGGCCCCCTCCCGTGCCCCCCTCCTCCTCCCCTCCCTCCGCCCCCTCTCCTCCTCCTCCAGTGCCCCCCCCCCGCCACCCCTCCTCTTTCCTTCCCCGCCACCGTCTCCGCCGCTGTTACCATTCCCTCCCACCAAGAGGCTTGGGTGCCCCTTAACCGGCCCTCAGGTCCCTCTATTTTGTTCTCCCCCCTCCTCCCGCCGGGAGTCCTTTCTGCCTGCCTTTTATCTCCCACTTTTCTCTCTCCACACCACACCGCCGTCCACATAACTAACCTTGCCCCTTCCCCCCTTACCCTCCCCAAAGGGCTCATTATCGGAGAGATGGAGGAAGCCAAGCCCTGTACCCCATCCTCCTCCCACTTCCCTGCCCACCTACCCCCCATTCCCGATGATCTCTCTGCCCAGCAGTCAGACACCCTATGTCGCCTCCTCCTGGATTTCCAGGACCTGTTTGTGACAGGACCAGCAGACATAGGGCACACCACGTACCTGTCCCATGAAATTTACATGACAGGCCCACCCATTAGACAGCCTTGCCGATGGAAGAGCCCCTGACAAAGTGAGGAAGAGGACCACCAGGTATGTGAAATGATAGAGGCCAGCATCATTTCCCCCTCCACCAGCCCTTGGTCCTCCCCCATCGTTCTAGTAAAGAAAAAAGATGGCACAATGCGATTTTGCATCGAACGATGTCACCATCAAAGATGCCACTCCCCTCCCACGAATTGACGATTCCTTAGATTTCCTCTACGGGGCGTCGTGGTTTTCCACCCTTGACCTCCAGTCCGGGTACTGACAGGTCCCTGTACATCCAGAACACCGAGGCAAGATGGCCTTTTCCACGAGCAACGGCAAACATTACGAATTCAATGTCCTCCCATTCGGCCTCTGCAATGCTCCTGCCACTTTCTTCAGGCTAATGGAATCTGTCCTGAGCGGCCTCACTTGGGAGATATGTCTGGCCTATTTGGACGATGTCATCATTTTTAGCCAGACCTGGGCCGACCACTTGCAGTGCCTCCGCCGAGTCTTCACTAGGATTCGCCAGGCAGGCCTCAAGCTCCAGCCCTCTAAGTGTGTCCTGGCTGCCAGGACTGTCTCGTTCCTGGGACATGTTATCTCCCAGGCAGGAATCTCCCCGGACTCCAACAAGCTCCACGCCATAGCGGACATACTGCCACCACAGGACGTCCACTGCATCCGTGCCTTCCTAGGATTCACATCTTACTATCATCGCTTCGTGAAGGGGTTCGCGCAAATTGCAAAGTCGCATCACGATCTGACCAGGAAAGGGGAGCCGTTCATCTGGACTGAAGGCGAGCTGCTTTCCAACAGCTAAAACACAAGCTCGTCTCTGCCCCCATCATGGCCTTTCCCAATTATGCCCTCCCTTTTCGCTTCTACATCGATGTTTCCCTCACCGCCATAGGAGCCATACTAGCCCAGGTACAATCCGGTTGGGAGCACATTATCGCCTGTGCCAGTCGCATCTTGAATCCAGCTGAGAAGACTTATGCCCCGACCAAGCGAGAATGCCTCGGCATAATTTGGGCCCTCCAATATTTTAGGGCTTACCTTTCCGGGACCCAGGTCACGATTATCACTGACCACCAGTCACTCCAGCGGTTATGCTAGTCTGACTCACATAATACCCAACTCGTCAGGTGGCATGAAACCCTGGAGGAATTTCAGTATGAAATCTCCTACAGGCCTGGAAAACTCCACACCAATGCAGATGCCCTCTCCCGCCTCCCCATTCACGCAGTACAGCCAGATCCAGACCTCCTACAACTATGGCACCACAACGAACGGTCCCCCTGGATTCCCGCCCACCTGTTCACCAAATTATGCTGACATGGTGACCACCTCCTAACCCCGTCCGGGCATATCCTCCTGACCCCCGACATGGCGCATGACACCCTGTGCCACCTTCATGCCCATAATGGCATCCACCTGGGCACTAAGAAATTATTACAAGTGTTCACTTACTGGGCGCCAAACCCCTCCACCCTCGCCAAGGAAATCATTCAAACTTGCTGTGCCTGTGCGCTTGGAAAAGATGTCACCCAGACCGCCAGACCCTTGGGCCACATCACCGCCCACAAGCCCTGGCAACTCCTGGCGATGGATGTAGTAGGCCTCCTCCCTCCCAAATCTGGATATAAATATGTGATCACCTTTGTGGACACGTATTCAAAATTTGTAGTAGCCTGCCTGGCGAAATAGTATCATGCCGTCGCCGTCACCCTTCTCCGACATGTGTTCCCTTATTTTGGCATCCCTCAATCCATCCATTCTGATAATGCCCCTGAATTCTCCAGAAAAATCTGGGAGGAACTCACCAGAACCTTTGGGTATAAAATCTCCCACTCCTTTCCTTACTGGCCACTGGGGAATGCAGTATGTGAATGTAGCCATCGTACTCTCATGAATCAATTACGCACACATATCAAGGCTACGAAAAAAGACAACTGGCCGGCTCATGTGAAGATTGTTCAGTCGGGCATGAATTCCTGTGCCTGAGAGGATGGGGTTTCCCCACATGAAAGGATATTCGGCGAAGCCCCCCTTCTACTACCACTGCACCAACACCTGCAACCACCTGCCTCCGCTCCCACTACAAACCTGTTGCACCTTCTGAAGGGCCGACTGCATCACCTACATATAACTCTAGACCTCTGCCCCAATACAGCCTCCAACCCCTTCAGCCCGGGTGACACCATCATCATCACCCAACTTCCCATCCCTCACGAACTCGCCCCCCACTTCATGGGGCCCCACACCATCACCCACGTCCCCAACCCTTACCAGGTTGTCGTAGATTATCATGGCACCCTGCGCACCCTCCGAAATTGCCATGTGCGTCCTTTCCGCATGCCCACCTCTGCCACCCCGACCCCACACCCCCAACCTCCCCCTGCTCCCGCGCTGCCCTCCACTTCCACATACAAATGCTACATTTCGTCTTCGCCCTCCCCCTCCATCCCCCTACCGCCTCAGCGTCCCTGGCTGCCACCACCTCCTGCACCTCACCTGACATCTCACCCGTCACACCAACCTCCCCTCACTCTCCCTCACCCCTTCCCTCCGCCGCCCCACCCTCACTGCCCAACCCCACATGTTCTGCCCACACCGCCACACCCTCACCACAACCCACTACCATTGCCCTCCGCCCACTGCCCTTGCATATGCCCACTCTGACGGCATCACCCCCCACCACGCCCCAAACATGCACAGCAGCGTGTACTACCCAACCCCGCCCACCCTGCACGCCCACTTCCCCACCCACTCACCCTCAGAACCACCACCACCCGCTCAGGCCGTCTCTCATGCCTACCCACCCGATACACCCATACTCCTACACCACCCGCCTCCCCACGACTTCACATTGTCATGATACACCAAGTCCAAATCCCCTTCACCTACACTCCCCAGGGACTCGATGCCGCATTACCCCAGGACAAAACCCGACCCCGACCCTTGGTGTTCAGTATCCAGCACCCTACCATACCAGCAGCAACACCGAGCAAGATGAAAGTGCGACGGGCCATATGGGCGCCTACCATCAGCAAGAACCGCTGGCTCTGCAGACCACACCACCTGCTGACCTTCCTCCGTTCCGCCTTCACCACCTCCACGCTCTTCCTCACCTGTGAAGCTGAGCAGGAAGAAAACCCCTACACCACTGCCTAGCAGGCCCTACTACAACACCTCCAGCCAGCGTACGCCACACATGACACTCACCTATACCACCTCCAGCCACGGGTACATGACTTTTTCCAGGGGGAGAGTGGTGAAATGCATGGTGTACAACATAGTGCCCCTGGAAAAGCTCCAACACCCACATCTGGACCCCATGGAGTAGCCGCAGCCGAACCATGGGATGCCCTGCGACAACGGCATAAGTCAGCCCAGGCCGTGCACCCCTCTAGCACCCAGCCATCGCACCATCACCCTAGCAGGAAGATGACACTACCTTCGGGGAGTGGGACCACCAGATCAGATCGGGGTGGAGCTGCTTATTCAGCTCCAGACAGCACCCCTCAGGAGACGGCCTACTGCCGCTCCCGCCTTCATCAGACGGCCGATTGCTGCTCCAAAGATGCTTCTCCCGAGTCAGCCTATTTCCACTCCTCCCTCCGGCAGAAGGATACACCCTACTGCCGCTCCCACCTTCGTCAGACAGCCGATTGCCGCTCCGAAGGTGCTGCACCCGAGTCGGCCTATTGCAGCTCCTCCCTCCAGCAGAAGGAGACAGCCTACTGCCGCTCCCGCCTTCGTCAGACGGCCGATTGCCGCTCCGAAGGTGTCCAGATGCGCGCTGATTCCCTCACTCAGGCCACGACCAACAGCCGGGCCTTGGCGCCTCATAGTTGCGCCCTTGGGCAGCCATTGCTGATTGCCGGGCCCTACAACCAGAGAGAGGTGTCAACAGTGTCATCGCCCCAGCGTAAGACGAGAGCCCGGACCTCCAGCATCAGAGAACCCCAGTGAGGCCCTACATCTTCCCCTGGCCTCTGCTCCCTACGCCTGGCCCTAGAGAAGACCCACCTGACGGACCCTAGCTCAGGTCGGTGCCTCAGCCCCTCCCTGACGGCGCCCCTCGACTCTGGGGACAGCAGCCCTCAGTCACTCCAGGCCCTCCCCAGGATGCCCAAGTGTGATCTCTCCACGCACCCAAGCCGGCGTAAGACCACCTCTGGCCGAGACCTAAGCCAGAGATTCCTGAAACTGTTCAGCCCCAGTCCTGAGGGCCACACTCCTGAACCTAGTCTAGAGACTACGGGCCCCTTCGCCACCTGCAGCCCTGGACGAGAGAGGACACCCCTGTGAGTCGACCCGTGCCCACTCGGCACGCCCTCCCTTGGCGGTGCCCCTATTCCGGCAGAGTTGTCGCCGGCGTGTCTCCCTGCTGCCTTCACTATATGAATGAATCATGTTAAGTGGTGTTGCCCCAGAATTAGTTAAGAGACTTAGGCTAAAAGTGACGTTGCCCCAGAATTACTGAAACAGTGATACAGTGACTTAACGTATATTGAATATCGGAGCGAGTGAAATCACGGATGGATGAGTAAGGACGAGTGCAGAAATTAAGTTCTGGTGAATCAGACTCACGAGTGACGCCTTTGCCAAAACCAGTAGGACTACCACCCCGAGAAATCCTCAATGTAAAATACACAAATGTCCTTTGTTACAGGAAACAGTAGAGAAAAGTGTTAATAATATTTTCCTGCTTGTATTACCATAAACACAGTGAATTCCCAGTGTCCTCCAACCTCTTTTTAAGAATCTCCTCCCAGCAGTTAGTGTGAATGTAAGAACCTGGATGAGGAATAGAATCAATTGTCAAAACCCCTTTGCTATCATAAAATACTAAGATTGAGTTAATAATACTTACTCCCTCCCAATATTACCATAACTCTGTTCTGACCCGCCACGAGTCACTCCCCTCGCCCCCCCCCCGTGTGAGACTCACTCCCCGCGCTCCCACGCGCACCTGTATTCCCTGTACACCTGTGCACTAGAATTACTGTATTGGCATCAGTATCTGTTAAGCAAGTATCCTGTGAGATAGTAATATCCTAGTTAAGGTTTTTACCCCTGGGGGTAGGGGGGTTTCAAGAATGCTCCCCCAGTATCCCTGCTTGTCATACGAGGCGACTAAAAGGGTTGGTGGTGGGTTAGTGCCCCACCCCATAAAAAGAACTAACTAAAAAAGCAAATAAAGCGCCTCGGACCCGGACGGACCATACGTTGACAACTAAGGAATGGCCAAAGGACATTCTGAGGGTAGGAACGTGTAATGTGAGAGGAGTGAATGATGAAGTGAAAGAGAGAGAGATTGTCCAGGTGCTTGAGGATGCAAAAGTGGATATATGTGGATTGACTGAAACTAAATGGCAGGGTGAAAGGATGAGAGAATGGGAATACGGTGTAGGTATATGTGCGGGAGTCAGTGAGAATGAGTGGGCAAGAGAGGGAGTATGTCTGATGATAAGCAAGAAGTGGAAGGAGAATATAAGAGAGTATGGAACAGTGGGTGCAAGGATTGTATGTGTGAGGATGAAAGTAGGTATACAAGCATGGGCGATTGTATGTGTGTATGCTCCAACAGAGGATCGAGTGGCAAGAGTGAAAGATGAGTTTTGGGCAAGAGTAGAAGCATGTATGGACAAGTTTGAGAGGAGCGAGAGAGTGCTGTTGATTGGAGACATGAATGGCAAAGTTGGGAATGTACGAGTGGATGGAGTGGTTGGTCAGTGGGGTGTGCCAGCTGAAGTAGATGGGAATGGTAGTGCTTTGGTGGACATCTGTGCTGGTAAGGGGTTGGCAATAGCCAACACCTACTTTCGTCATAAGATGATCCACCAGTATACATGGAGAGTAATGAGGAGGATGGATGGTGAACTTGTTGAACGAAAGGCAATGATAGACTACGTGTGTGTGGATGAGCGAATGAGAAGACAAGTGTTGGATGCAAGGGTGTGGAGAGGGTGGGGGAATGGAGTCTCGGACCATCACTTAGTGATGGCCAAGGTAGAGCTGCAAAGAAAGTGGTTCAGGAGGCGAAGGGGAAGACAGGAGGAAGCAGCTCCTGTGAGAAGAGTGGAGAAATTACAAGATAGTGAGAAGAGGACAGAGTATAAGAGCATAGTGGAAGAAAGACTGGGAAGGTATGAGCTAGAGCAGATGGAAGGGGTGGAAGACGTATGTAAGATATTCATGGAAGAGATAAGCGCAGCGTGTGAGGCGGTTTGTGGAGTGAGGAGGAGATGCAAGGGTGTGCAAGGGACAGCATGGTGGAATGATGAGGTGAAACGAGCTGTGGAACAAAAGAAGAAGGCATATGGTGAATGGTTGGCGAGTAGAGGTAGGGGAGAAGATGAGAGAGAGAAGAGAGAGGTACATGTGAGCAGGAGAAGGGAGGTTAAGAGACTGGTGAAGGAGAGTAAGAAGAAAGTGGATGAAGAGTTTGGGAGGAATCTGAGTGTGAAATGGAGGGAGAGTAAGAAATTGTTTTGGAAGGAGGTAAAGAAAGTAAGGCAGTGTGAAAGGGGAAATAGTAGGGGAGTGAAAGATAGGAATAATAGATTGTTGGTGGAGAAGAGAGAGAAATTGAGGAGATGGAAGGAGCACTTTGAGGATTTGTTGAATGTAGAGAGTGAGAGCAGTGTGAGTATAAGTGGTTGGGGAATGGCTGGGAGAAGAAGAGATGCGAGGAGGGAGGAAGAGATCAGTAGGTCGGAAGTAGTGGAAGCGATGAAGAAGATTAAGCTGGGAAAGGCCCCAGGAATTGATGGAGTGTGTGGTGAAATGCTTAGGCATGGGGGTGAGATTGTTGTGGAGTGGATATGGAAGTTGTGTAGATTGGCTTGGGAAGAGGGAAGGGTTCCAGAGGACTGGAAATCAGGTATAATTGTTCCTCTGTACAAAGGAAAAGGGGAGAGAGAAGTATGTGGTAACCATAGGGGTATTTGCCTTCTTAGTGTGACTGGTAAAATATAAGGTAGAATACTCATTGATAGGGTTAGGCATATGACAGAGGAGCTAGTTGGAGAAGAACAAGGGGGATTTAGGAAGGGAAAAGGGTGTGTAGATCAGATATTTGTTCTAAGATGTTTAGTGGAGAAGTATCTAGAGAAGGGAAGGAAATTGTACGCTGCCTTTATGGACTTGGAGAAAGCTTATGACAGAATAGATAGGAAAGGTATGTGGAAGGTATTAAGAATATATGGAGTGGAGGGGAAATTGTTGAGCGCTGTGAAGAGTATGTACGAGGGAGCTAGGGCTACGGTGCGAGTGGATGGTGAGCTGAGTGAGTTCTTTGATCTCAATGTGGGACTGAAACAGGGGTGTGTAATGTCTCCATGGCTGTTTAATATATATATGGATGGGGTTGTAAAGGAGGTACAAGGTAGGGCAGTGGATGTGGGGGTGGCCCTAATGAATGAGGGTGAGATTTGGAAGCTTCCGGTGTTGCTGTTTGCTGATGATACAGTATTGTTGAGTGAAGATGAGTGGGAGTTGCAAGGTTTGGTGAATGAATTTGGGACAGTGTGTAGGAGGAGGAAGCTGAAAGTTAATGTAAACAAAAGTAAAGTTATGGTGTTTGAGAGGAATGAAGTCACAGAGTGTGCAGTGAGGTTGGATGGTGAGGATATGGAGAATGTGAGTGCATTCAAGTACTTGGGTAGTGTGGTGAGTAAGGATGGAACTTTGGAGGATGAAGTACGTGAAAGGGTACAGCAGGGAAGGAAGGTTGTTGGCACACTGAAAGCAGTGATGAGAAATAGGGAGGTGAGTATGGAAGTTAAGAAGTCACTGCATGATGGTATTGTGATCCCTACCCTGACGTATGGAAGCGAGGCGTGGACCTTGCAAGAGGGGAACAAGTCAAGAGTGAGAGCAGTGGAAATGAGTTACTTGAGAGGAGCATGTGGAGTGACGTGGAGGGACAGGTTGACGAATGAAGAAGTGAAGGAACGTTGTGGGGTAGATGTGGATGTGGTTGAAAAGATTAGGAGAAATACACTGAGGTGGTTTGGACATGTGGAGAGGATGGAGAATGAAAGACTGACTAAGAGGGTGTATGTAGGCGAGGTGGAGGGAGGGAGAGGGAGGGGTAGACCGAGGATGAGGTGGAGGGATGGAGTTGAGAGGTATATGAGGGAGGGGGGGTGAGATGGGGGGAGGGGAGTCAAATGGTGGGTGACAGAGTGACTTGGAGGCGTTTTGTCTGCAGCCACCCTTTGCGGGATTAGGGCATCGGGCTATAGATAGATAGATAGAGGTTTTATTTCTCTGCCACATACTGTGTTGTAATATCTGCTGTTTTTGTCCTGTGTCTGACTGTGGTAATATACGTGTAAAGCTTATTGCCTGGAGTTTTGTGTCCTACCTCTCTTTATCGCACTAAGCCCCGGTCTCGAAAGAGGACCCTGCTGCACGTTAGGTGTTCTAGGACTGAAGTCGGGCCTTTTTCACCCAGCATTACAAGCATAAATATACCTTGTTGGTGTATTGTAATCTAATGGCTTCAACGCCCACGGCATAGAGATTGTCTGTTCATGTACACAGGTTTGATCTTCAAGAGGTGACGATGTTTATCAATTACGTAGTCGTACCAGGCAAAGCAGACTGGTCAACTACCCTCTGCTGTACTGGACTGTGGTAGCCTAGCCCTACGGACTAACACCTGGAACGGGGTAATATGGGACTGGCTGTTACAGTTATTGTTTTATTACGATTCAACTTTCCTCTCTGTCCATTTTATGGGCGGGTTGTAGACAGCCATGGTTTTTCCAATTCCTTAAGGTTTTCTTATCATCTTCTCTCCTCCTAGTATTAATTTATCATGTCCTGAGCTGCACATAGACAACATCCAGTGACGAATTTACCATTCATGTCATATGCATTCCTAAGGACCTCGCTACACTAAGGTAGTAATAGCCAAACATATAGTTGTACTGTTATTAGCTATGGAAATTTCATAACACCTCTTCCTTAGCTCTTTATTTTGTGCGTTGATTTTTACCACTCTTTCTGTTTGCTGCTTATGCCGTTTTAAAATTGACATGATCTGTACCAACAGCACATAGTCGTGTACGGAGGTGTCATGTGTAAAATAAATAATTGAGAAAGAGACACAAAAAGATCGCCAAAGCCGCATGCACTACGATCCTTATTATGGTACAGGTTCTAGCGTTGTAATTTCGGGGTAGAATCTGCATGAATAACGCTAATTTTTACTGATTACGTGCTGCGTATTCCCATTTGTTTGAGTACTAGACATAATGTATGTGGCAGTGAGAAACAGAAAGCACAAAACGTGGGCTTACGAAACGCCGTGATAGTTGTCCGACTTTTACCTCGACTTACACAATCGTACCATATGCGCCAGAATGTCGGATCCCCCCCACCCCCTCAGTGTTACGAGGTCAACACAGCAGGTACTAGACGTGCCACGAGAATAAGGTTTTGGTACATCAACTACCAGTCTGTCTACTACTTATGATTACAGTAGAAATATTCGGGTTCTGTGTTTGTTGCTCACGATAGCTGTATGCCTCAGCCTCTCTCATCTGTATATTTTCAGCGTGTCTTTTCATAGAGACCACTCTTTAAGAGAGGTTGGGTGTGCTAGGTCTGTTGTTTCCTTCATCCCTTGAATCGGAGTCTATAATTTCCTTGTATTGTTGCTCAATTCTGACGTTTTCATTCAGTTTAGGATACAGTTATCTAACTGGGTGGGTGGCTAGGTCGGTGGGTCGTGGGGACGATCAGAATTAACCATAATTAATCCCATCACTTCAAGATTGTTCCCCTAAGCTGATTCAAGTCGTCTGTCAGCAGCAAAAACGAAATACTCGTATTATTGATGTACTCGTGGTAAAAAGGTTATTAAAAAAATATGTGCCACATCCATTCTTGACTGATACAACTACTACACACCTATCATTCCTTAGCAGCGCACCATAAAGAATGCTGCACCCACACCACAACTACCAAACCATCTGTACATGCACCACAACTGCCAAACTACCTCTTCACAGACCACAACTACCAAAACACCTCTGCTCACACCACAGCTGCCAAACCATCTCTACACCCACCACAACTACCAAATCACCTCAACATCCACCACAACTATCAAACCACCTCTACACCCACCACAACTACCAAACCACCTCTACACCCACCACAACTACCAAACCACCTCTGCACCCACCACAACTACCAAACCACCACTACACCCACCACATCCCTCCCAGACCTACCACACCTGCACCGCAACTACCACATCTCTTCCACAAATGCCACACCCCCACTACAACCAGCATACCCCGCCACAAAATACCAAATCAACATTTTATTTACATCAACTTCACTCCCACCAAATTCCTCCCACAACTACAAGTACCATACCCACTTCACAATTATTACGTTCCTACCACACTGCCTCTACACTTAATACATCACATCCGCAACTACCAGTCACTTCACATACACACGTTTCCTAAAACACTACACCCTCCCAGAATAATCACACCCCTACACACCCTTCCCAACAGCTATCATACCCACAACTTGTACGTCCCTCTCCTCAACTACTATGCCTGTTCGCATACACCAACATCCCCCACTTTGTACAATACATCCATCACATCCATTTTCCACCTCTTCAAACCCATCATACTCTCTGTCACACTTACCACATTCCTATTGCAATTACCACACCTTTCGAAAATTTTCTACATTTATCAGATGCTTATCACACTACTCTTACTGGTAGATTATATCCATTATATTCTTGCCACAACTATCACACTCCCCCATGTGACATGCACCCTTTTGACATCTACCCCACCCTTCTCCACAAGTATATTTCCCTAGTTCCGTTCCTGCTCCACCTCTGCCTCAACCATGTTCCAACCCTGTGAATCGTTGCTCTTAGTAGTCTCGAAGGTGCATTTAAACCCAATCGTACTATCTTCAGCTTTATTTCGGAGGTACACAGACATCAAGGATATGCATACAATCTCCAAGCCTTCATCATGTTTACTAGCTCTGCAACCTACTTATGACTTTGTCTCGCAGCTACAACTTTGCAAACACAAACTTGCTCTTACCTCATTCGGTCGCGTAGGCAACACATTCCATCACCTCCACTCACAACATACCTAATATCTATGAACTGTCATGGGGGGTTTAAGGATTTAGTGGAAGTGAACCATTTAAGGGAAAAAATAACTTATAGGGCGCCAAATGTCACGGAGGGTTTTAAGATATTGTGGCAAACAACCAGTTTAATGGTAATAAATAACTAATATATATAGCCAAAACATTGCCACTGACACGAGGGCTATCGACTTACGAATAAAGTAAGTTTTACTTTATGCCGGCTTACTTCACCAATTCTCTAAAGATGAGAATTTCATAAACTTTCTCAACAGTACATAGCAAAGACTAATCACTTGAATGGTGAATTATTGAAGCTGTTGGCCTCTAAGAAAGTGTGAGCCTTGGCCCCTTGACAATCAATAATAATAATCATAAGTATATAGTTTCTTGATGATGCTAACTCCTGGCTGGCACAAGGGATTTAAGAATTAATACCAAAGAACTGGCTTACCTACCAGTTGTAATTAAGAAATTTGTGCAAAGTGGGAGAAGCAACTTAAAGTAAGAACAACGGAGAAGTGAAACACGATTCTTACATTTAACTGAGCTAAAAAAGAACCGTAAATTTATTAATTACAAAAAAAAAAAAAATAAATACATTACAAGACTCTTAACCATAGGAAATTCACTCACTCAATCAGTCATGCTAGCTAAAAATCTTAAACCTTGAGAACAGAAAAGGGATACTGTTAATTGGAGATGTGGAGTCACGGGCCTGCAGACTGGAGTCGTCGCTAAAACACTGCAATACAATCTTCCTGTCTGCTCCTCCATAGCTACGATCACACTCCTTGGGCTGCCGATGGAGAGATATGGAGAACTCCAAGAATCCTCAGGAAGGGCCACAGCTCAAGACACGCACTGTCCATCTCACCCTTGGCCGTCCATAAGTAACTACTAACTATAGTGAGTGGAGGGGAATGGCGTTGCCGAGCTAAGGACCACAGCTCAGGAGCAGTTGAATCCCCAGGAATCCTCGCCGTGGCACATGTCTATCCTTCCTTAATGAGGGTCCCTCTCCAACTGAAACAATGTTCTCATGCCTGGGCACAGAGGCGTGAGAAATGGGCATGTTCACCGGAAGTGGGCGTGGCCTAACTTCAACGGCTAACAGAGGCAGGGCGAACGATATACGCACGTATTAAATTCACTCAGTGAAGCACTAATGTTGCGCATAAGAACAGTCACTTTTGAAGCAGTGACGAATGTTCTGAAAAATCATCCCAATCAAAGTGCATACAAGGACGGTTAAACTGAGTGAAACAGTTGGTCTTCCACTTGAGTTCGTGGCTTCTCACCAAAGTACAGTGTCATGGATTTGTATAAATATACTATCTCGTGAATTCGTGACATGGATATATGTCAGAATAGGATAAGCTACACTTGCGACATAATGCCACACCTCTGTTCTACCACTGCCTCACCCCTACCTCACCCTTGTTCCACCCGTCAGAGGCTGGCTATTTAAGGTTGGGTGTAACGGGCAATAGCAATCAGAACATTGACTCTGGCAGGAGACAGTTAGCTCCAAAGTGGTCTGGTAATTATATATTCAATAGTGCTCTCTCTCTCTCTCTCTCTCTCTCATATCTTCCTTCACTTCTGTTTCTCTTCCCCTCACATATTATATGTCACTTAATTTCTTCCTTCGATTTTCACTGCACATTCCCAACCGATTTTCTTCCTCTTCCCTCCCCTCTTCCTCATCCTCTCTTCTGTTACTTTTCCTAAGCCTACGATTAATATCCATTCATTATTTTATCTGTCCTTTTCTCCCGTACAGACTTACCCGGTATGTTTGCTTTCTTTCTCTTTTCCCATAGTGCACAACATAAGCAAGGAATGGAAAAAAATACCTCGTGTTGCATGGGGAATGAGGAGGAGGAGAAGGAGGTGCATAAAGGGGGAGGGTTACATGGAAGTGTTTCCCAGCAACGGTGAGTCTTCTTAAAGAAACAGGACTGCGGGCAAGTTGTGGTATTGTTACAGAAACCTTTTTTAGCGATACATATCGTTTCAATAGCAGGGGTACCCGGTGCTGCTGAGCCAAAAAGGCAAACTCTCTAATCTCCTGGTTCCCAAAGTGGGCAGTATTGCCCCTCTGGGGAGGGGGAAAGATCCAGGGTGGCGGTGAAGTAAATATGGGGTGGCAGGGAGATATTAAAACCAAGTAATATATATATATATATATATATATATATATATATATATATATATATATATTTTTAATAAAATCTATATGACAAAATCTAAGTCACGAACACTTAAGGAACACATATGCATTACAAAGAATAAAATTAACATAAGAGTTATACACGAAAGAATGGTTTTACTTTTTTTTGTGGTCCGAAGTCGGTGTTAAAAATCCCAACGTTTGTTTATTTAAGCCCGTGTCCCATATTCAAGTTTATCTTCAAGAACGGCCCCGATCACCACGATCCTTCCCTCGAGGTATGATTTTGGTGAACACAATCATACCTCAAACGGTAGGCCTAAACAGCCATTTCACGACACAGTCACATTACTGCTAAGACACACAAAGACATTGCTACGACATCCCACGACATCCTACGGATGCATCCCATTATCCTGACAACACACTACAATCATCCCACAGTTAAAAAATAATGGTCACTTTGACTCCACATCATGCCAAGGCATCGCCACGACATGCTACGACAAGCTACGACATGCTACAGAACCACTAATTTACTGTTAAGTCTCTGCTAAGATTATCAGGACATATGATGATGGCCGGGATCTTCGGTGCGAGGCTATTTATAAGAGGATAGAGTATAGATCGGTGTCAATTGCCAAGTGCGTCACGTCAGGTCACACCTACGACAAGCAATGACAATCTATGGCAAGCTAAGACACGTTAAGACACGCTAAGTCACAGCTAAGACAAATGACATTACCATTACGACATGTCACATTCTCCTTGTTGGTGCCCATGCCGACAATTTTTTAACATCCCCAAAATTGTCGTAGCACACCAAGAACTGTGTAGAATGACCAATTCCTGCACATCAGCGCAATATCATTGCTTTGTCACGCCATATTATTCATGACGACATGTGGCAACACGCGAAGACATGAAGATCATGGCATGTCTTGGGAAAGCTCCTGACAGTGGTACGTGCACGACAAGTTTCGGTAAGTTTTCTGGCTCACGATTATATTCCACCCACCTCTCTGCCAGCCCCTCCCCCCATGCACCAATGAAACCATGTATTCTCGCCTTATTTTCACCACCCAAACATATATATATCCATAAAAACTGTCTATGTATCTATTCCCAGATGCCTTAATCCCGTGAGGGGTGGCCATAAACAAATAGCCTCCATGTCACCCTGTACTCCACCATTTCACTGCCCTGCTCCCAGCTCACACCCCCCTCACATATACCTCTCCACTCCATCCCTCCATCTCATCCTTGGCATCCCTCTCCCTCTACCCCCGTCCACCTCACTCACATACACTCTCCTCTATAGTCTCTCACTCTCCATCCTCTGCACATGGCCAAACCACCTCAGTGTAATTCTCCTAATGCTTCCTATAACATCCACATCCACACCACAACAATCCTTCACGTCCTCATTTGTCAATCTCTCTCCATATGACTCCACATACACCTCTCAAATAACTCATTTTCACAGTTCTCACTCTTGACTTCTGTCCTTCCAACAATGTCCAAGCTTCTCTTCCATACGTTAGAGTTGGTATCACAATACTGTCATGTACGGTAGTAACTTTTTCACTTCCATGCTCACTTTCCTGTTCTTTAACACTGCTTTCAAGGAACCAGGAACCTTTCTTTCTTATTGTACCTCTCAAGCATTTCACCCTCTAAACTTCCATCATCTTATAAAAAATTACATCATCTTATTTGCCGATGATTGTTCTAACCAATAAGCAAAAAAAAAAAAAAAAAAAAGCAAAAGTACAAACAGAAGCACACGAGACCAGTGTGAATAAACATTTAGGAACATCAATCTCACTTCCCAACATCATAGCTCGAATGTTTTCCATCATACCTCTGATAGTTATTACATGATTAGAAAGAGAATTTCATCAGCTTTTTTATAAAGTTTGCGGCTTTTTGATACGATGTTTAGTTTTTGAGATAATAGCTATTAACTAAAAGTAATTTCCTAGAGGGAACTGATTTTTTGTTCACGGTGTGCAAGCGAAAAAGTTCTCTCACAGAGGTTATGTTTTTATTTCATCAGCTTATGCAGAATTTCATGAGCTTTCTCATGGTATCTGCAGATTCTTCATGTGCCTCATACTTTCCGAGTAAATCGCATAAAACTACTGGGTACCCATGTGCTTAATGCACTTTTGTCATGTACGGACAGTAATTGTTATATTCCCGCCTATGTAACAATGAATTTTGTTATTTCATATACATACGTAGAATTTTATGTGCTTCATCATGGTTCTTTCAGGAAATCGATACGTCCAATTCTTTTTGAGTAAATGGACGACAAAGGTAGAATATTCCTCCTAGTGCGCTGCATATTTTGCCAGCAAGCGAGATAATGACACTCTCTTCCCCAGCCTGTACTTAAAAATTATGCTCCCAAAGTTTTTTTTTTTTTTTTTATGGTCATGTACAGATGTAGAATTTTATATGCTTTCCCATAATGTTTTCAAAACATCAATGAGACTGATACATTCTGAGTAGTGTACCTAGATGATAAAGAACAAAATACCTCCTAGCATGCTGTCAATTTTTCCTGCCTCACTCACTCCAACCTATTTCGCTCGCTAGGTTTATTTTGTATTATTCAAAGTATACATGTAAAATTTCATAATCTTTTTTATAGTGTTCTCAGAAACTCAACATGACCACTGGTCTTTTTGCTAGCTGCTGATACTGAAGCTGCACTTACTTCCATCTCATATATGTGTATGTAAAAAACAATACATATTCTGTAAATATAGAAATAGTTCAATATACAAATCAACAAAATACGGATAACTCACTTCTTCTAGAGGTGTCGAACTGCAGGCAGGACCTTGAGGAGTTGAAGATGAGGAGCTATGTAGTGTGTGTGTGTGTGTGTGTGTGTGTGTGTGTGTGTGTGTGTACGCGCCACTATGGAATTAGGGTTTCCTGTTTGGGAGGTTTTTCAGCATCCCGGGATTCCAGGTCAAATCAGGGTCTTTCCTTGGATCCCAGGATTTTCCATATCTGGTCATGTTTGCACTAATTAATGCTATATGTATTATGCTTACCGTACATGCTGTACTAATATAGTGCCTAGATTTTTTATTGGTAATTCATTTTATGCATTATATTACACTAAACCTGAAGCAACATTCTCTTTATTAACTTTCAAACTGAAAGTCTTCAAGAATCTAAATTTCAAATAGACAGGTAGGATTAAACTAAGATGTAAACTGTAAAATGAGACCAATGATTCAACCAGCAGAATTTTAATCTCATTCCTTTAACCATAAAATAAACTCAGATATTTTGAATTTAATTCTATGTTAATTAGAAACATAATATAATTACACACATACTATTTCACTTAATTTCACCACCAAAATAAACTCTAACGTTAATAATTAATATGAAGGCATCAGTATTATAGTTATGTTGTTCCACCTTGTTTAGCCTCAGTCCAGTGGGAGCTTCTGTGTGATGCTCAGTGAACTACCGTAATTAAATAGCCTCAGTCCACTGGGAGCTTCTGTGTGATGCTCAGTGAACTACCATAATTAAATAGCACCAGTCCAGTGGGAGCTTCTGTGTGATGCTCAGTGAACTACCGTAATTAAATAGCCTCAGTCCAGTGGGAGCTTCTGTGTGATGCTCAGTGAACTACCGCATTTAAATAGCCTCAGTCCACTGGCAGCTTCTGTGTGATGCTCAGTGAACTACCATAATTAAATAGCACCAGTCCAGTGGGAGCTTCGGTGTGATGCTCAGTGAACTACCGTAATTAAAACTGCGTATAATAATAATAATGGAAATAGAAATGGCACTCACACTGTCTCAAAGATAGGTTTTAAAATATATAAGACTTATACTCGTACTTTCAGTGCCTTGAATGCTAATCCCACCAAAACATAAAGAGAATAGGCTACTGTATTTGCCTGTGAAAAATAATAGAACAGAATCATTTTGTGTACCCAAGTCATATCCTATATTCCCGTGCAGTCACACTTACTGTAAGAGGTGTTAATGAAATAACTCTTCAAGAAGTACAAACAATCAATACTACCATCAGTCAGCCTTGTTCTTAATTTTGTGATAAAGAGGCCAGCAGCAGTAAATGCCCTTTCGGCTTTAACAGAAGTTGGTGGTACTGAGCTGAGGGCCTGGAATAATTTTTCTAAATCATGTGTTCTCTCGCCCGTTGCCTCAAACACATTAAACTCTTCCCCAATATGTTTGCAATCATACGCCCTTCTGCTTTTACTATGAACCTGTTCTATTGCTGCCTGGAGTTTATCTGTGAGTGTCATTTTTGCATCTACAGCTGTTTCAACATCCTCATTAGATGGTGTCTGCAAAAGGGGCAGTTCCTCTTCATTACCTACTTCAGACATTCTTGATAACATCTTTTTAGCTGCTTCCACGAGGGTAGACTTTGCTGCCAATGCTGGTAGTTCTCTCTCACAATTATCATAGTGTTTTCCACAATGCAAGTATTTCATAAGGCCTACAAGAACTTTACTCCTCCTTTCATTTATTCTTCTGAGCAGGGAATATTTCAGCTTAACCGAAACTGGAGAATTCTGCTCATTCAATTCATTTAATATGAATGAAAATACACCCTCAGCACTAAGAAGAGTTGTACCTCTGCTACTCAACTTTTCTACCCCAACTTTCACTGGTAGCTTTTACCAAGACTTTCAGTACCACAAATTCACTGTTTGTAATCTTCATTTCAATATCACAGTCAATCATAGCTTTAGCAATGGAGCATTTTATTTCATGAAATTGCTCCATCATTTCTACTAAGTTGTTCCACCTTGTTTTTTAGTCCAGTTTTAGCATTAATTCTCTTCCATGCTTACTAACAACATGAATCTGCAGCTTCTCGTTCTTTGTGGGTGACCTAAACATTCTTACAATTTTCCCAACTTTTTTTATTGTTGCAAATTTATAGTTTGCTTCATCATTTTCTGGTTCCAATATCATATCACTTACTAATCCATCATCTGATAACACTTCTATTGCTCTACTTAGCTCTTCTTCCTCTTGTTCATCTTCCAAATCCATAGTTTCCTCGCACTGAATCTGGGGACTGGTTTGCATTTCCAAACTATCCAACATACCATTTGCTTTATTGTACGGAACATCACACACAGCTAAGTGTATTTCATAAGCATAACACATATGATGATTTGCCTCAGTGAGTCTCCCAAACTTTACCAGGACACTAGCCCAATCAGTTACACATGCTACTACATCTCATTTTAAGTATACATGAAACTCACCTTATTAACCCCTAAACCGCAGGGTTGTTTTGGTGTGACTTGCGTGTCCCGCTTGGATATTCGTGCTCCGACAGACTTTCTAAAAATATTTGCCAAAAATCAGTTATTAGTCCTAGAATATTATAATTAAATATGCTTATGACACAAACCATCAGCCTTCTCCTGGGATGTTTGTTGAGCCTTCGTCGAGTACCGTAGGACTTGTGGAGACCTCTGAAATTGGGTAACGAAGTCTCCACTTTACACTTCCCGACACCCCGTAATACGATTACCACAGCTTGATATTATCACTAGAAACACTATTCTATGATTTTCAAATAGTTTGGAATCCATACTCCGAAAAAAAACACTGTGAAAGCAATGAAAATTATGAGCGCGTACGAGCCTCCCACTTGTGCTCGTTCCCCGCTGGTATTCTGTCGTTTATTATTCATAAAAACACTCACACATTATATTCCTATTACTATATGACATATATATACAGTCTTTATCCATAAGTTTCCTTCAGTAATAGTAGTTTATTGTCACTGTAGTCATTCAATTTCTCTTTCAGTAAAATATGTAGAGATCCAAGGTTTCACTTTCACTGTCATAACTTCATGTATTTGCACTCATATTCTTATATTACTAATTATTTCTATTTCTATTTACATTTTCTATTGTATTTTCAATATTTTCACTTCTGTTTTATTTACACTATGTTATGCACTGTCACTTGCAGTAACGTATGAAACTATATTACCCTGTTCCATCATATTTACATCCATTGGTTTCACTTGCTATTTACACATTATTTACATATTATTTACACTTTATTTACATGTTCCACTTGCACTTTTAGAACTGCTTTAGGCTGTGGTAATAAAAAAAGCAGGTAATGTAGAGAGGAACCTGGCACTCAGTGCACTGCCAAGAGGTGCATTTGTGTTCAGGTGTGCGTCGGGTGGTATGTGCACACACCTGGTACCTGTGGATCGCAGCCTTCCTTTTGGTTGTGGCAGCCATTTCCACCAGTCTGTGCTGATCCATGTACGCCCTCTACTTAAGTCTGTCAGGAAGTCTTACTGCATGGCGCCTTGGAGTTGCTGCTGTCCCCCTACCATATCTCTCAAGCAGCTGCTGAACACAAGTCCTGGCGAACAACCTCAGGGAAAAGGACTTGGGTGGCTTTACCTTCATCTTGTACCGGATGAAGGCATTCAGCATCGTCTTGTCAATAAGATGCAGAAAAACTTTCCTGTACCACCTAGTATTCTTCCTGAGGCAGCCGATCTCTCCAATCATCATGTCGGACTTGTCCACCAGCCGCATGTTGATATTATAGTCGATGACAGCATCAGGTTTCATCACAGGTTCGCCTGTCCTACGGTCGACCTTCTCACTGTCTTTCATTTCCCCCATATGTACAGTAGTGAGCATGTGCACGATCCTCTTGTCATGCCACCGTATTGCCAGCATCTTCTCAGACTTGCGTAGGTGCACTTCTCCTCACTGCGAGTTTCCTGCCTCGGGGAATTTTGGGAAGTGGGGATGATTGCTCTTCACAGTGCCGCAGGAGCTGATGCCGTGCTCTGAAAGATATTTAGCAAGTTTTGGTACTGTATAATAGTTGTCAGTATACAGCACATGATTTTCCCACCAAAAAACCTTTCAAACAGTACTTTCACTACACAGCCTGAGAAGCCAAGGGAGTGTGTTTTGTCCAGATCGACAGTGCTGGCTGAAGTCAAGGATGTATCCCGTCTTACAGTCACACAGTACAAAGAACTTGATTCCAAAAAGATGGTGTTTACTTGGAATGTACTGTACACACCTAAGACGTTCTCTGAACAAAACCAAGGATTCGTCTATGACAACCTTCTGAAAGGGGTGGAAGAATGACATAAACTTATCCCTCAGTCTGCTCAGAATCTCCCGAATCTTCCAGAGTGGGTCGGTTGGGGAAGGTACATCGTTGTTGTCGAAGTGCTGGTTTCCCATGATGTTCTGGAAGCGATCTCTGGCCATGTACTTATTGAAGGTGGGTGAGGGTAGTAAGGGGTCCATTGACCAGCATTCTTCAAATTCATGCTTCTTTGGGTGTGGCATGAGAAGCATGAGGGCGAAGAACACATACAGCTCCTGCACTCCCAGCATGGTCCACTGTTGCATCTTCACTGCACCTGCACCACTTGCAGCATGTTGTGATTCGTACCTGTTAGTCTCATCACATATGTGCTGCATGACTTCGTCATCTAGGAAGGCCAAAAGGAAGTCCACACACTCAGCATCCTCGTCAAGAGTGAAGGCAGGCTGTATCCCTGAGGAACTCTCATCGAAATGGAGTTATTGAGGGACGAAATTGGAGCCTTCTGTCCACACGAAGGCGTCCAGGATTCCCTGTCGTGGCGGTGTAGGGTGGGTGAGGGTGGAGGGTGGCTGTGAGGCTGACTGAGCTGTTTCAAGGTCACTCTGACTGACCCTAGGTTGCCGTGTAGCACTAGCAGCCCTTACTCTAGTTGCTACTCTACTTTTACGAGTCAGGGATTTACCTCGTCCCCTATGACCTACCTTCGCTGTAGGTGCTGGTGGAGACTCCGACGACAAAGACTCAGGAGAAAATTCCGCTGAAGATGAGGAAGAAATTAGTGAAATGGAGCTGGGGGAGTGGCGAGGTGATTCACCTCGGGACTCATGGTGGGCTGGGTCATGCAGGGCCATTGTTTCGGGGCTAACCCACCGCCTTTTCACTCCCTTCCCAAATTCCTTCCCTTGCTGCACTAAGGGCTCCTTTCCCTTGGAGCTAGGGACAACTTGGGACACTGAAGCACTCGTACTAGGAGTTTCTGTAACGATTTCCTCCCCAGGCTCATCACACGATTCACCCAAAGGATCAAAGTACCTATCCATCATTATCATAGATAATTCTGCCAGTTCACGTTCCACTGCTGGGTCATTAAGTCCTTTACTGCTTCCCACACAAGTTTTTCTAGGGGTAGAGGTCACAGGGCCCTTTGCAATGGGCGCAGAAAAGGCGGAAATGGCAGGGCACGAGTGCGACATGGTTTCACCTCAGAAGACAACAAGGAACTGATTCCTGCTGTGTATATGGGAAGGCAAGGGTTGACAATGTCAAGAGTGACAGCTGCTAATTTTCATGCTTTGAAATGATTGGTAGGAAATCTCAACAATACATAAAAGATAGGTAGTTCCAGGTGAATATAAATATCACTTAGGCTTCTCCCTTCCTTTCATATATTATATATTTTTATTACGCGAATAGATAATACGGCATATTTCAAGGGGAAATTACCGGTGGAAAATAGCGAATGAGTGCACGTGAGGTGTTGTCAGGTGATAATTAGCCAATTCCAGGTGTATGGCACTATCAGTTACCTTATTTTTTTTTTCGTATATATTATTTTGTATAAGAATAGGGCATAGGGCTTATTTCAATGGATGAAATCAGTGGAAAATTCCGGGGAAGATTTGCTTAGCGCAGTGCAGCCGGGCAGGCGAGAGGAGAGGGTAATGGAGGGGAGGTAGGGAGGGGAGTCAAGAACAGGGAGAAATGGCTAAATTGTCAACAATGGATGGGAGTACAGATGAGATTAGGAGTGCTGACTAGTGTTGGACATTGGCAGTACTGATAGATGATTCAAGCCACCACTTGTAAGCCTGGGAGAATTCAAAATAACACAGAATCACAAAAGTGACACCCCGCGGTATGATCCATTGCGCCCGAGCATCACAAAAGTGACTCCCCGTGGTTAAGGGGTTAACCACCTAAACTGCAGTTTCTGCTGGAAATGAACCCACGATTCTCACCATTCCAAAATTTCAAAAGGCTTCACTAGACGCAAGTTGATGTTCAAAGTAATGCTTGTTTTTCAGTGAAGTATACTGATCCAGAGATTATCTAAACCTGAACCCAGCATTTTGTCTTTTGTTAATATCAGATATCACCCTTTCTAATGCAACACTGTACTTCTTGTGTACAAGATCTTGGATTCTGAGGCAAGCTCTATCCCTTTTCTAGCACTGACTTTTTTATGAACTCACTCTTTTTGTGACTGCATTTATGGAGAATCCATCTATTGCTGCCAGCTTAGCAATTATTTCCTCCCTGGTCTCCTTTTTCATAAATTCAGTTATCTTTTGTTGTATAGGCTTTCTCTTTACTTCAATTGTATCAGTGCACTCTTTTTCTGCAGGACGCTTAAGATCTTCAGCTTTCTCAATTGAATGTTTGATTTTTTAAATGATGGATCATACCACTGGTACACCATCCCTTGCATTTTATCACTGCATGACACTTTCTACGTTTTGATGATTCATCAGTTTTCAGTGTCAAAATATTGCCATGCATATGACTCATTCCATGATAATTCAGTCATTAATGTAGCATTATAGAATTTCAGAATTATATATGATTTCCTGAAAAAACAATAAATATTATGCACATCATTAACCCGCCCCATCCCGGAGATGTGAATTCACGTCCTCACATGATGTGCACTCATATCCCGGAGATGTAAATTAACGCAGCAACATTGCAAGGTCCCTAATTTGCACAACTTTCAATTTTCGCGAGTGATTTTTGGCACGTATACATGGGATACCTTCCTCTATTCCTCTACAAGATGCCAAGGAGGAACAATGCCTTACACTGCATAACCTCTCCCCTCCCCCTGCACGCCATTGTCTCGGCAATTCACCTGTTACCAGTGACCTGGCCAATAAAGACATTCAGGGCCAGAGTGATTCCCCAATCGATGACAATGTGGAGGACAAAGTTTACATAGCATTAGAGGAAGAAACAGAAATGATGATCAGGTAATGGGGGAAAAAAAGGTCATGAATGGTGATGAGTTAGTGAGTGTAACAATGCTTATAATGCCTATATTACTGCTTGAAAACCAATATACTCTTGTACTACATATAAATTCGTACCAAGTAAATAAATAAATACTGTTTATGAGTGGATAAAATGGTTACCCTCCCATAGAACTCGTTTTCTTTGGTGCCAGCCTGTTAGAAAACCCAGTCAGGTAAGGAGGTACTCATACCTGTATCGAGTATTTTAAACCTCATGTGAGCGATTTCTCCATGAATTTTCGATGTTTCTCACCAAAAGCGAATGTTTGAGCCTGAAAAAAAAAGGTCCAAAAATGTCGGGACTGGGGCGTACCACTGCCCAGAAAACGTCAGGATGGGGCGGGTTAACTTACCGTATCAGCTGCAGCTCACATGATAAGTCACGTCCCCCTATCACTCCCATCACTATCATGCAAACCATGATGCACCATAATCATCATTACAGTACATCATGGGCAAGACAATAACACACCTATTCAGCCCGAGTGGTAAAATTTGACTGTGAACAAACACCATCACCGTCACTCAAGCAGCCAATATAGAGGTGGAGAGAAGCCCAGAAGTGTACAGGAACAGTACAGGCTACTTCTGTCAGACTGACTCTGACTCTCTCTCTCTCTCTCTCTCTCTCTCTCTCTCTCTCTCTCATGCATTTTTGTACTTAACTTAGTGTAAATTGGAGGTAAACAATAACAGTAAGAATCCCGGATTTGAACAAAATTCCCAGGAAGTAAAGCAGGATTATTTAAGGTTAGGATCCCAGGAAGGAAACCTTATATGGAATACTGTACTTTGATCGGCATGGTACTGTTCGAAGTAATCACCCACGCAAGAAGGTACATCACATACAGGACACATGTGATGTGTGTCCCTCCTCATCTTCGCCAGGGCACACAAGGCACATTTGATCCTCCTCCGGTTTGGGATCCTCTCCCGGTGATGGCCCAGTGTGCGGTTCAACCAGACTGTGTCATCAATTACTCGATGATGCTTGGTTGGATGTCCTTCCTGCGTTCCCTGGCCCTGTCTTGCTGGAGGTGTACCTGCAGGGCCAGGCATGGAAGCGGTGGCAGGTTCTCCCGATGGACCAGGAACTGCAGGTGATGGTGGTGTTGCCACTTGTGCTGGTGCTGCTACAGGTGCCGAAACTGGCTGCCGAGTGCCAGCTCGAGGTGCTGCTGGCTGTCGGGTTGAAAGGTCAGGGGCATGGCGGATGACATGCCCTGATGCGGATGAATCCTCTTCATGAAATTGCAGGAGCTTGAGGATTATCTGCTTCAGAAAGTCAAGGAGAGTCACTGTCCCGCATGAACATTTATTGTATAAGGCAAACGCATTGAAGATGGTCATTTGGATGAAGTAAAAGGTGATCTCCGTCCACTTCACGGTTTGCCTTTGGATGGGGTAATACTGGATCATTGGTCGAAATGATCCACCCCACCCATGTGCCAGTTGTAGTCATCCACCATGATGGGCTTGTCCACAACCTCCTGGACATAGGTTGTTCTCCCATCAGGAGCCCTGACCTTCCCTCAAACCTGCTTTGGGACAGTGTCTGTGCTGTGGAAGGTTGACACCATGTTGACGATGCACTTATCCTTTCACAGCAGTACCATCACATTGTCCTTGTGCCTTTCTGCCACACCCATCTCTTGCAGACTCTTGGCCTTGGCGATGGCCTGCAGCTGCTTCGGTGCTCCTGTTCCCAGGCGTAGGGTCCCACACACATAGGCACCTGCACTGAAGAGGCATTTGCACAGGGATACAGAGTAATAATGGTTATCCATAAATAACTTGTATCCTTTGTCCTTCAGCAGTTCTATGAGGCCACAGACGGTGTTCTCTGGAGTTTTTTTTTTTTTGCTCAGTGAACATCTTAAAGTTCCAGATGTAGCCCGAGGAAGACTCAGCCAGAATGTACAACTTGATGGCGTATTTCAAGGGCTTCATGAGGTTGTACACCCTGAAGCTGAGGTGTCCCTTCCACCCCAGTGAGCCCTGGTCGAGACTGAGTTTCTCCTCAGGCAGGTAGGTGACTTGGAACTACTTTAGGAGGTATTCCACCACCATGCGAACTCTGATGAGCCGATCTTGTCTTGGGGTATAACGAGGAAGTTGAAGACATGGAAGTGTTTCAGGATTGCCCTAAAATGCCTCCCACTCATCGTTCACCGGAATCGTGGATAGTCATGGAGCTCCGAACTTCTCCAATAGTGCCTGATGGTCGGCATCTCCATGATGCCCATAAAAATGTACAGCCCCAGGAACTTGGCCATCTTCTCTTCATTGCAGATAAACCAGGCGTCCAACTCAGTCCCCAGGAATGCTGTGTATTTGTTGGCCTCGCAGGCGAGATACGACAACAACTCATGGGTGAAAAAACAGTTGGAAGAACTGTATGGGAACTGTTGGTGGATCCACCTTCATTCTTGGTGATCCTTTGAAGAGCCCAATATTTCATGTGAATAGGCCACTGCTCCACCATGGATCCTCTGCAGTAACATCTGCTGCAATGGTGGCAGTGAGTTGGCCTACCGACACTCTTTGCCTGCTCTGCCACTCCTTGGCTGCCCCCTGTAGCCAGGCCATGGACCCCGACGGCCTCGTCTTGGTGGTGAAAGCTCTGGTGAGGAAGATGATGATGATGGTTGTTGCTGCCGCACTTCAGGGGGGATGAAAGCAGATGGTGACAGCATCGTCATCAACCTGGCAGATGATGACCTAACAGTCGAATCCTGCACCAGCTACGATGATGACACTGTGGTAGGTGCATGTGCCAATGTCACATAGCTTGGCCCAGCAACCGGTGACATTGGCTCAGCCAAGGGGACAGTGGGGCCTGGAGGAGGAGAGACTTGGATGGCTGCTGGAGCAAGAGGTCCTAAAGGTGGCAAGGGCTGGGCCATGGGTCATGCTGCTGCTGGTGATGTATGCTTCCGTGGTGGTAGTCGTCGGGGCAAAGCCTTCTGACAGGAATGCGTAGGACATCATCCCAGTCATCCCTGCCACTTGACCCATTGCTCGGCACCTCCTCATCCTCACTTTCTGTCTCCTCTTCAAAGAGGACCTTCTGCCACTTCTCATGAGACAGACCCTTCCTTTCCATGTTTGCAAATTGTCTTTTTGCAATACAGAAGTTCAAAGTGTAAAGTGGAGGGACTGTAAGAAAATGTTTTGGAAAGAGGTGAAAAGAGTAAGACAGGGTGAAAGTGAATTTAGAAGGGGAGTGAAAGATAAAAATGGTAGATTACTAGTGGAGAAGGGAGAAAAAGTGAGCAGATGGAGAGAACACTTTAAGGAATTGTTGAACATAGAGGATGGAAGTAATGCGAGTATAAGTGGCTGGGGAATGGCTGGGAGAAGGAAGGAGGTAAGAAGACAGGAAGAAATCAGTAGGATAGAAGTTGTGGAAGCAATGAAGAAAGTTAAATAGGAGAAAGCTCCAGGAATTGATGGAGTGTGTGGTGAAATGCTGAAGCATGGGGGAGAGATAGTAGTAGAATGGATGTGGAAGATATGCAGATTGGCCTGGGAGGAAGGTAGAGTCCCGGAGGATTGGAGGTCAGGTATAATTATTCCCTTGTACAAAGGAAAAGTGGAAAAAGAAGTGTGTGGTAATCATAGGGGCATTTGTCTTCTTAGTATAATAGGAAAAGTGTATGGTAGGATACTTATTGACAGAGTTAGAGAAAGAACAGACAAATTAGTTGGAGAAGAACAGGGAGGCTTTAGGAAGGGAAAAGGTTGTGTAGATCAGATATTCATTCTTAGTTCCTTAGTGGAATAGTTTCTAGAGAAGGGAAAGAAGTTGTATGCGGCTTTCATGGATTTGGAGAAAGCATATGACAGGGTGGATAGACAAGGATTGTGGAAAGTGTTAAGAATATATGCAGTAGATGGGAAGGTGTTGAATGCTGTGAAGAGTATGTACGATGGTGCGAAGGCTGCAGTGGGAGTGGATGGTGAACTAAGTGAATTTTTCTCTTTGAAAGTTGGGTTGAAACAGGGATGTGTCATGTCTCCATGGTTGTTCAATCCGTACATGGATGGGGTAATAAAAGAGGTACAAGGTAGGGTAATGGATGTTGGAGTGGCCCTGGTGAGAGAGGATAGTGTTTGGAAACTCCATGTACTGTTGTTTGCAGATGATACTGTGTTGTTGAGTGAAGACGAAGGGGAGCTGCAAGGCTTGGTGGATGAGTTTGGGAGAGTGTGTAAGAAACGGAATGTAAAGGTGAATGTAGGGAAGAGTAAAGTGATGGTCTTTGAGAGAGGTGAAGTCAGTGAATGTACAGCGAGGTTGGATGGTGAGGAACTGGAAAATGTGAGTATGTTTAAGTATTGGGTAGTTTGATGAGTAAGGATGGAAGTTTGGAGAGTGAAGTGCTTGAAAGGGTACAGCAGGGAAGAAAGGTTGCTGGTTCTTTGAAAGCAGTGATAAGAAACAGGGAAGTGAGCATGGAAATGAAAAAGTTACTACATGACAGTATTGTGATACCAACTCTAACGTACGGAAGTGAAGCTTGGACGTTGTTGGAAGGACACAAGTCAAGAGTGAGAGCAGTGGAAATGAGTTATTTAAGAGGAGCCTGTGGAGTCACATGGAGAGACAGGCTGACGAATGAGGATTTAAAGGAGCGTTGTGGTGTGGATGGGATGTGATAGGAAGCGTTATGAGGAACACACTGAGGTGGTTTGGCCATGTGGAGAGGATGGAGGGAGAAAGACTGACGAAGAGAGTGTATGTGAGTGAGGTGGAAGTGGAAAGAGGGAGGGGGAGGCCGAGGATGAGATGGAGGGATGGAGTGGAGAGGTATATGAGAGAGGGGGGTGTGAGTTGGGAGCAGGGCAGTGAAATAGCGGGGGACAGGGCGACTTGGAGGCGATTTGTTTGTGGCCACCCCAAACGGGATTGAGGCGTCTGGCAATAGATAGATAGATAGAAGATCAAAATCAGAGCTAGGGTTATTTGCTGAAAAAAATATATATATTCACTGACATGCAACACCTTTTATCGAGACTAGCACTACGCAAAAGATTCAATATATTTCCCTACGACCATTCACTGCACTACATACTTATATTTCACACAAAACCATACGAAATCTATCACCGTCTGAGAACGGTGCAATACCTTTTCATTGATGTATGTGGCCGTGTGGCATATTTGTTGCCTTACATCCTTGCACTATGTTTGCACTAACACATACAATGCACACAATTTATTTCTCTACGATCACTTGCTGCAATACATACATATATTTCACACAAAACCAATACGTAATCTATCACTGTCTGAGAACGGCACAATACCTTTTCACTGAAGTATGTGGCTGTGTGGTGTATTTGTTGCCTCCCATCCTTGTGCCATGTTTGCGCTAACACAACCAGTGTACACAAAATATTTCTCTGCGAACACTTGCTGCAGTACATACGTATACTGTATTTCATACAAACCAATATGTAATCTGTCACTGTCTGAGAAGGGTACAATACCTTTTCATTGAAGTATCTGGCTGTATGACGTATTTGTTGCTTCCCATCCTTGCCCTGTTTGCGCTAACACATTCAATGCACACAATATATTTCTTTATGAAAACTCGCTGAAGTACATACGTATATTTCACATTACAGTAAACCAAAACGTAATCTATCACTGTCTGAGAACGGTACAATACTTTTCCACAGAAGTATGTGGCTATGTGGTGTATTTGATGCCTTCCATCCTTGCGTTATGTTTGCACTAACTCAGTCAATGCACAGAATATATTTCTTCACGAACACTCGCTGCAGTACAAACGTATATTTCACACAAAACCAGTACGTAATCTATCACTGTCTGAGAACGGTACAATATCTTTTCAATGAAGTGTGTGGCTGTGTGACATTTGTTGCCTCCTATCCTTGCGCTATGTTTGTGCTAACACATGCAATGCATGCAACGTACACAATGTATTTCTATATGAACATTCACTGCAGTACATACGTATATTTCACACAAAACCAGTTCATAATCTATCACTGTCTGAGAACGGTACAATACTTTTTCATTGAAGTATGTGTTTGTGTGGCCTATTTGTTGCCTCCCATACTTGCGCTATGTTTGCGTTAATTCAGTCAATGCACACAATATATTTCTCCCTGAACACTTGCTGCACTATATACGAATATTTCATACAAAACCATATGCAGTATATCACTGCAGTATATCACTGTCTGAGAACGGTGCAATACATTTTCAATGAAGTGTGTGGCTGTGTGGCATATTTGTTGTCACTCATCCTTGCGCTATATTTGCACTAAGTCAATGCACATATGTTTCTCCACGAACACTCGCAGCACTATATAAGTATATTTCACACTAAACCATACGCAGTATATCACTGTCTGAGAATGGTGCAATATATTTTTGTTGAAGTATGTGGCTGTGTGGCGTATTTGTTGTCTCTCATCCTAGTGCTATGTTTGCGGTAACTCAGTCAATGCACACAATATATATCTCCATGAACACTCACTGCACTATCTACGTATATTCCACGCTAATAATGTCACTATCAGAATGATTCCATCCCAACCTCCTCTATATTCCCTTCCCGACTATGGCGTACCTCTATGGCGTATGTGATGCCTGTTCCCTTCCCGACTATGGCGTACCTCTATGACGTATGTGATGCCTGTTCCCTTCCCGACTATGGCGTACCTCTATGGTGTACGTAGCGCCTGCTAGGGTAGGTCAGTTATTTCACTGATCCAGGCAGTATGTTTTACACAATATAAACATTGGCTTCACTATAGGTAAAATACTCACATCATCTGGGGCAGGGTGAAGCAAAGGTAGCAAACCCTGGTATAACAAAAACAACTCCTGCCCTAGGCCTAATGGCTGATAACAGCCCCAATGCTTTACAAACAACATATATAGACACAATCACTTCACAGTATATTCACAAACACTATACAATGACGATATTTCAATCATGACTTCTGCCTCGGGCGGGATGGGGGAAATAGAGGAAGTTAAAGGGACAACGGAGGAAGCACAACCCTTCGGCCTGGCTGGTAGTGAGATACAGTGGAATACTGACACTCTCTGTCCCATGCCCTGGCCGACAGGGTTGCCAAGTATTTACTTTGCATGCTACACTGGCCTGCTAGGACACATCGAAATTTGATGCAAATTGGTCCAAAACTTAATTTTTGGTGATTTTTTTCCCCTGCTTTGGAACTCGATTTGCATCTCTGTGCTTTTCCCAGGAAACACCCAAAGAACGCGAATCACGTTTTCATGTGCAGGAGGGTTTATATCTTGGCGACGTGGCCTGGACAGGTCGCACACCACACATGCCAGAAATAGCTTTTTATTTAATTGTTGTTATTGTGTAATGTTAAAAGCTTTGTAGCCTTAATTTAGATATGTGTAACTCTCAATTCTTGTAATAGGTGAGTCTTGAGTTTTTATTGGTATTTTGATAACTGAAGAGCAGGAGGAGTTAAAGATGAATACAGGGAGTTGATCTTGATTCATTATCTTCAGAGAAAGTCTCAAGTTGAGCAGCGTATAATACAGAGACAATATACTTAGCAAGTCTAATTGGACTCCTCTTCTTAACCTCCTTCTCCCTACTACCTTCCGTTTCCATGGTCTGTCTCCTTCTGACCTGAAAATCCTACATTCTCATTTTAGCAGGGGTTGTGTCACGTGGAATAAACTGATGTGAAGTTTCTAGAAGCGTGTGTGTGAGTATATGTGTACGTGTGTGTATGGTCATGATGCGTTGTTCGTGTGCCTATCTCGCTGACGCACTACCTATCTCATCCTCTGACTTGCTGCTTCCAGTGTATTGTCAACATTCCTTCACTTAGAGCTGCAAGCTCATATCTCGTTCCCAGGCTTGCCTGGTGCTCTGTCTATCTATCTATCTATCATGTTTTCTATAATGAATTGTATTTATAAAATAGAGTCCTGACATTGCTTGGTCACTCCGCTGGAGGTCCTCCTACTGCAGCCATTATTGACATGCTAATCCATTAATACATAATAGTCTTCTTCTTAAATCTTAATATATAATATTGTTTATAATATTGTACAGGTTTAATAGTCATAGAAATATTGCAGTGATCTAGTAATATTATATTTTAAACAAGTTGTATACATAATTAAATAAATGAACTAAAGTTAAACTATTGTACTCTAATACAGTTTGTAAATTGGTTACTGTATGGCATTTGGTTATTGTATGACATTTTGTGTATATATAACAGTAAAATGCATATATGCAAGACAAAAAATAGTTTAAAGTTAAGATTATGGTAAGAGCTATTAATATTTCATTTAAAGATAATGCTACTGATATAGCCTACTTCTATATCATGGGTGTGTGGTCCTAACGGACTCAGGTTCAAATCCCGGCTGGAGCAGGGAACAGTTTAAGGATTTTAATTTCATTAAATCAGGCTTTACTGATCTACGAGAAGACCCACCGACATGTTGTAAAAATACCCCCGCTAATACCAATGCACCAGTCTTGTATGAGACAGCCCTAGCATGTATTAAATATGGATGGTGGGTGTTAGCGCCGAAGTGGTGACATGTAGAGGTGTATGGTATGTAGGAGGACTGCTGGGCCTTGATGGCAGGCTGTGAAGCCTATGCCCAGAGTCGGACACATAAAATATATATATATATATATATATATATATATATATATATATATATATATATATATATATAATTAATACTATATACAAAATATGTACACTTCATTCAGGGGGGTTAACTTGGATGTTAACTCTACCCCCACTAAATACTGAATCCAAATTTGCAATTCTTGCATGCGCTCTGTGCATTGTGAACAGCACTACTGCAAATACAATGCAGAAGATTATAAAAACAGTAGGTGCTGGGCTATACACATAATATGGGTTGAACATACTCAAACTCAAATCTTCCCAGGGGTTCATTGTTTCATTGATCAGTTGCATAGTTTCAAACTTAGGTGAAGTCAACTTAATACTTGTGCTCATGTTTAGGTCCACATCAGGCAGTTGGTGGAAATGTCTGTGTGTATGATTGAGGATGGTGTAGTGATTGATGGTGGATAAAGTGGACATGGATGGTGTAAATACCGCACAGTAGTCTGGTGCTATGTACAATCCTGAGGCTGAAGTATGAGATGGTGGTATATCTGGACAGACTATGTAAACTGATGTGTTATGAGTGAAATAAAAAACTGAGTGTCTGATGCGTTGATGGTGTACAAGCTTATCTGGAGCAAAACTGAAATTGCAATGATTATGAATATTGAGATTTCCTATGATAGCCATTTCACAAGGGACTGTATCAGTAGGATGAAATGTGAAAATATATGCAGGACAAAGGTGAACAGAATGTAAGGATGTGCGGAACTTTCGTTCAATCGCTAATTCACTTGCGAAAGTGACAGTGTTCCGTCTCTTGGAGACCATGATGAGTTCGGTGTCTGTGTTGATGTCGTTGATGACCAAAGTGTTATTATTCTTAGAAGGGAAGGGGTGTATTTGGTATACTGTGAACAGCTCGTCAGTTATGAATGGTACATGAACTACTACTGATGTTGGTGTTAGTGTTGTTTCTAAATATGGATAATATTGCATGAATTCCCTACTTCGGAACAAAGGCTTTAATTTATGTTTATGTATGCCTTGACTAATTATCTGACGTAGCTCATGAACTGGAAGTAAGTCAATTGTGATCTTGCCATCGCCAGCATTCGAAATTCCTTGCATAAGTGCCCTGTAACGAACTCTAGTTTGTCTAATTGTAGTAGAACTGTGTCAATATGCTCTGTGATGATGGAGAAGTGTTGGAAAAGTGTTATGTTACTTCCCATTTCATTTATTTTATCTCCACTTTCGAGAGCTATGTTTTCTGCGTTTTTCAGATTTTTCACGATTGTCTTCATTGCTGAGTTATGTCCTGTGATGAATTTATCTTGGTATGTTAGTACCTGAGCTATTTTATTAAATTTGTTGTTTATTTCTTTAAGGTCTTCCTCTGTAGCCAATCCAAAGATGTTCCCAAGAACTGCGCCACCTAGGTCGAACAAACCGCACTTTTGGTGAGTACGTGTGATGTTCTTGTTGCTCAATACCTCCGTTCCATAAGATGGGAGAGCTGGGATCATGATGAGCATAGTTGACTTAGCCTGTTCTATTTTCCATTTCGGTAACTTCACTATTTCATCCACTTCCTTTGTGTTATGTGCTTGTAAAACATAGCCTCCTATCATGAAGTCCAGGGTTCTCATGGGTCTTGCTATATTTTCTAGATAAGAAGGTAATTCATACAAGTAATCCAGACTTATTTCAGTACTCATGACATCTTTTACGGTTGAAGTCGTGGCCGTTGGAGCTATGAGGCATCCTTGCCATACTATGTGTTAGGGGTCTGAGTGAGCATATCCTCTTGCTATGTAGAGGAGAATCCATAGCATAAGTCCCTTCATCGTTGCGCACCGACAAAAAAATCTATTAATTTTCTAATATGGTCATGCTGTGGTCGATGATAGTGATGATGTACGTTACGGTTGATTAACGCAGAACAATAACTTGATTGTTATTTCGTTTATAGAAGGAGTTTAAATCGATATTTAAATCTCGTAAATGATGTACTGTAGATTTTATTGGAACAGTTGCACCTATGTTTGATTGTTTGGTATATGACCTTAATTTATTTGTGTAATTATTGTTGTTGGTTTCATGAGTTACGTTCTCTTGTTCGGTTGTATCCGAGGCTGAATAATTATTGGATAGTTCCTTTGAAACTCGTTTTAAATGGTCAATATGAACTTGTTTCTCTTCGCCACTAGACAGTGACTTAAGTAAAACTTTGTTTGCATTTATATTAATTACTCTGTATGGGCCCTCAAATTTTGGGGATAATTAATTCTCTCGTATGAATGATACCATAAACAATGTCTCCTAAGCTGATAGGTGAATCTCTTGCCTTCTTGTTTAATGCCTCCGTCATTTCTTCCTTTGACATCGTTAATTGTTTTTTGACTCTTTTGTGTATGTCCTGGAATTCACGTAAACGGAGTTTAGAGTAATCATCGTAATTGTATCTGGGCAGACTGTCACCTAGGAGCTCATATGGTAATTTTTTATCTGTCCCATATATAATGAAATGTGGTGTGTCACCTATGGATTTATTTATAGATTCATTAATTGAGGCTTCTACTCTGGGAATCCAATCATCCCAGCTTGCATGATTTTCATTCAGAATGTGTCGTAGCACATCTAATACTTTTTTGTTTTGTCTCTCTACTAACCCATTAGATGCTGGGTGATAGGCTAAAACGTTAACCTTTTTGATGTTGTATTTTTACAGATTTCTTGTAAGATATCAGAACTAAATTCTCCTCCGTTATCACTTATTAGTACCTTTGGGGTAGTAAAGCGACATATTACATTATCTGTTATAGCCTTTGCTACTGTCTCTGCTGTTTTATCTTTAATTGGAGCTAAAATGACATAACGGGAAAAATGATCCGTTGCTACGAATAGATATTGGTTATTATTGTATGATAATGGCATCTTGAGTAAATCTACAGCGACAGCGTCCCATGGTTGATGTGGGACAGGGTAATTACACATTGGTGTAGGTGAAACTGGATATCCTTTGTGTTTTGCACATGATTCGCTTCTGTCTATATGATTGTTTATATCTTTTCGTAATGTTGGCCAGTAATATAACAACTGGGCTTGTTTGAATGTCCTATCTTTTCCAGGATGTCCTGCATGTGGGCTATCGTGTATCGTTTGTAATACTTGGGATATCATGTCATTAGGTACTACCAACTGGTTAGTATTTCTTTGGCGTTTCTGTTGTCCTGGGTTGATTGTGTATAAAGTATTATTGATTATTGTGAATTGTTCGAGTGGTACATGCAGTTTGGGTAATTGTATGTCATCTCCACTTTCTAACTTGTATATAAGTTTAGACCATATTGGATCAAGTCTTTGTGCTTTTGCGATATCATCGTGGTTTGGTACATTTCCATTGAGATCTAATGCCGCGACCCGAATTGTGTTCGGGTTCCTAGATAATGTGTCGGCTACTATGTTCATTTTACCTTGTATATAATGAATTTGTACATTGTAGTTTTCGACTGTACATTTCCATCTTGCTCTCCTCCCAGAGAGGAGTTTTTCTTTAAACATACCCACTAATTGGTTTATGGTCAGTCAATAAGTGTATTTCGTAACCATATACCAAATCTCGAAACTTTTGTAATGCAAAAACCACTGCAAGTGCCTCTAAGTCTGTAGAGCAGTAATTTTTCTCTGCACCTTTTGTTTGTCTGCTGGCAAATGCAATTGGTTGATTCTTTCCTCTTTTATCTTCCTGCATCAGTACAGCCCCTAATCCATTGACTGACGCGTCTGTACAGGTAATAAATGATTTTGTGAAATCCGGATATGCCAAACAAGGTGCATTTGTTAGTTTAATTTTTAGGTTGTTAAATGCTTGTTTTTGTTCGTCTTCCCATTGGAATATAGCATCTTTTTTGAGTAGTTGGAATAGAGGAAAGGCTATATGAGAGAACTGTGGTACGAATGACCTATAGTACCCAGCTAGACCTAAAAATCTCTCACTCCTTGTATTTTGTCATCAGTGGTGTGAATACCATTAAAACTTAATTTGTGGCCTAAGAAATTTATTTCCATAAAACAAAATTTGCATTTAGAAAGCTTAATTTTTAAAACAGCATCACCAAGCTTTTGTAAGAGTAAGTCTAATTTCTTGAGACGTTCTGTAATATTTTTCGTTGCGATTATAATATCATCAAGATAAAAAAAATATTCCTTGTCCTAAAATTCCGGACAATACGTAATTCATAAGACGCTGGAATGTGCCTGGGGCTGTCCTCAGTCCCATCGGCATCCTTGTATACTGATAGTGTCCTCTATTCGTGGAAAAGGCAGTGTATTTACCCGACTCCTGTTCAACCGGAATTAGGTAATAACCATTTAGTAGATCGATTGTGGAAAATACATTATTTTCCGGTCCAATATTCTGTAGGACGTCGCTTAGCAATGGCATGGGAAATCGGTCTGGGATTGTGTGATTGTTTAGTTTACGGTAATCTACTACCGCACGCATTTATCCATTTCGTTTGGGCACGAAGAATAATGGGGCATTCCACGGGGAGACTGATGGTTCAATAATTCCAAGTTTTAACATTTCATCGACATACTGATTTGCAAGTGTACGCTGAGATTGTGGGATGCGGTAGGCTGGTACGAAAATTGATGTTATTTCTGGGTGCACATTAATCTTGTGATTAATCAGGTTAGTACAACCTAATTGTTCTCCGGGTAATGTTACGGTGTCCCTGTGTGTTTCCAGCAGGGTTAACAAATCATTTTCCTCATCAAATTCACCTGAGTGAATTAAATTCTCTTTTATGCTTTCTCTATCCGTAGATTTTATCTCACTTATCACTCCAGCTATAACTATTTCCTTCACAGGGGCGGGACATTTTTCAATATTAACTATGCAAGTCCCCTTTTTCAACTGTACTTCCCCATTCATGTGATTAATTATGAATATCTGAGTTTGCCTTTCGTCGTTCATCTGACATAATGCGTTTTGTACTGACAATCCCTTTACTTTACATAATTCTTCTAAGACAAGAACAGTACTATTCCGTAATTTGCTCTTTATGGTAACTTTCATATAGGAATTAGGTGGTATAACTAAATCATTGGTGAGATGGGCGAGAAAAACTGATAACTCAGTACTGTTACCGGGGTCTCTAATCTTGGAGGCTAGGGCTGGTGGTGTGAGTGGATCTATACACTCATCTGTTTGTGTATGTTTGTTTAAGCTTTTAATATTACCAATTCTTTTTGGTTCTCTTTTACTAATCGGTGAGGGCTCTAATGAATTCATTGTCAAAGTCTATTCCATTCATTTGTGGGAGTAAAGTTATTTTCTCTATTCTCATGCATCTTAAGCCCAGTAACATTATGAGCTTTGATTGCTAAGTTTTCAACAATATAAAAAAATGCAGAGATTGGTCTTGTAGTCTCTGTGAAACTGATGTTTAACCTTATCATACCTTTTACTGTAATTTGTTTTCCATCAACTGTAAATAAGTCTAAATCAGCTTCTTCCAGAAAGGTTACTTTCGTCTTATTTCTGAAAATTCTATTTATTTCTTCTTGTGTTATTAAGTTCACTGGAGAACCTGTGTCTAAAAATAAGGAGAGCTGGTATCGAGGTACACTCATTTCCTAACATGCCTCCTATGTGAATTTTAGACTTGCTTTTCTTTACGTTTGTTCGTTTTTTGTCATGACTTGGTCTTCCCCGATTTGAACATAGACACAATTTTTTCTACTGTTTTGCAGTTACTGGTCCAGTGCCCTTGGCATCTATGATACCTACAGTATGGACCAAATCCTTGTGTCTTTTGTCTATCCTCTTTTGTTTTGATAAAGCATTCATTCCCAGTGTGTCCTGGTTTTGCACAGTAATGACATAGAATGGACCTATCTCTTGACTGTGATTTACGAGGTGACTTCCCATATTTAGTGGTGTCTGTGGCGCGAGATCTGCTTGGGCTGCGTGGAAACTTATGAAACTGCCTGTAGTCTGGTGTTTGTGATCGTACCCTTGACACGTTTAGTTGTTTGCTCTGCCTGCTTTCGGTTCGCGATCGATTTTGTTCTCTGGGGTAGTTGTAGCTGTTTTCACAGCTGATACTGTCTCAGACACTCTCATTCTACTAGAATTTGATTGAGTTTCAACAATCCCTGCTTTACTACACTGCATCTCTACCTTGTTCATTAAGACTAGTAAGCACAAACCTGGGGTGTACGCAATCGTCTTGGCGATCTGAAGGGTCCTATCAGGTAGTTTACACAAAGCAGCTATATAACCAATGATGTCCACGGTGAGTTCTGGGGACATCTTTCCATCTCCTGTTATCCAGTTTGAGTTTTCTTAGGTAGCTAGTAAAGTCCTTTTGATCGTGGAGACATCAGCAGTTATTTCACTGAGCAAATGATTTGTAGTGTGCTCCCTTACAAGATCTACAATCTTATGTAATTCTGGAATTATACCTGGCAAGAAGTTCATACCTCCAGATAATTTCTTCAAAAATTCAGTTTTAAATTCATCTTATGTCTCAGCCTTGAGGAGCTTATCTGACCTTAGTAAATTGCTTCCTGGGCATTTTTCCTGGCTTATGCAAGATGAAAAAATTGCAATTTTCTCTTGTTCTTCTATTATGTGTCTTTTGATAAAGATCTGTTCGCACTGACTGACCAATGAAATGACGTCAATACGATCTTTTTCTGTGCCAGAGAATTTCGGGGCAGGTTTATCCTCATGATAAACGTAAACATGAGGTAGGGATGTTTGATCCGCGGTATTGGTTGCGTTATTCATTTTCACTGTTTGCTCTGTTAATTTAACTTGGACTTGTTTATTGTTGTGTGAGGGGATGGTGGAAAATGATTTGCATGCACGTTGAACTATATCAAGTATATTTTCATAGGTATGCAAGGCAGAGACTAAGTCCTCACTTGCTATGTCAGAGGGGGTTTGCCACTCATCATCTAGAACTGACATATTTGTTTCTTGATCTTTAGTTTGTGTTGAGGTTTGTACAATGGGTGTGTTGCCTTGGTGCTCTCCTAATTGTGTATCCGCAGTGGGCGCTAACTGTGTATCATCTGGTATTAACACGGGTGGGGGCAAAAATATCCCTGGCATTAAGGTATGGTGTTACGAAATACGCCTTTTCTTTATGTCCTTACTAAATAGATGACTAAATGAGTTGTAATAAATGATAGATAGTGAGTGTATAAGTGTATATATAGAAATAAGTAAAGGAGTTGAATATATCTAATTATAGGACTGAGAAGAAATGAGTAAGTATAATTACACCCACTTGATACATACCGGAGAGGCGTGTCGATGCAACTGTCGATCTAGGAAGAAAAATGCAGGGTTGAATGAAGATCTCTCGATAATTCTAGGGCTGTGTTGATGGACGATATTACTCAGGAAATTCCATGGCCTGGTGCATGTAGTGGTTAACAGCTGTAGTCACAAGTGAACCTCATCATAGAACGTCGAATTTCCAACTCAATACTGTGGAAATAAATGTGTATGAGTAGGAGCTATGTGAATAATGAGTAATGAGTGGTGGGTGAGAAGAGCCTGGTGTCAGTCACACGTTGATTGGCTTGGTGTTGTCTTAGCAAACTCGCGTGGTGACGTCGGTTTCTCACGCTGGTAGCTGTGGTGAGTAACTGAGTAGCGATGAGTAACCTGAGTGAGGAAAGGTGAGTAAGATGCGTTATAAATGTGGCTCTGGTGTCTTGCCGTGTGTCTTGACCTCTGCATCAGCGATGGAGGTAGGCGGGAGAGAGTGTTGGGGGGATGGAGGTAGGCGGGAGAGAGTGTTGGGCTTTGTGCTTGTTGCTCTGGTCTTCTTTTCCTTTACTTTCTTCGTTTTTTTGTTCTTCTAGCTGCTGCTTGAAGTTGCATGAAGATTATAGAGATGTTTTGTAGACTTGTTATTTGTAATTTGTCGTTGCTACTGTATGCTCGTAGACTCGTAGGCACGTAGACTCGTAGGCTGCTACCATATAATGTTAAAAGCTTTGTAGCCTTAATTTAGATACGTGTAACTCTCAGTTCTTGTAGTAGGTGAGTCTTGAGTTTTTATTGGTATTTTGATAATTGAAGAGCAGGAGGAGCTAAAGATGAATACAGGGAGTTGATCTTGATTTATTATCTTCAGAGAAAGTCTTAAGTTGAGCAGTTTATAATACAGAGACAATATATTTAGTAAGTCTAGTTGGACCCCTCTTCTTAACCTCCTTCTCCCTACTACCTTCCGTTTCTATGGTCTGTCTCCTTCTGACCTGAAAATCCTACATTCTCATTTTAGCAGGGGTTGTGTCACGTGGAATAAACTGATGTGAAGTTTCTAGAAGCCTGTGTGTGAGTATATATGTATGTGTGTGTATGGTCACGATGCGTTGGTCATGTGCCTATCTCGCTGACACACTACCTATCTCATCCCCTGACTTGCTGCTTCCTGTGTATTGTCAACATTCCATCACTTAGAGTTGCAAGCTCATATCCCATTCCCAGGCTTGCCTGGTGCTCTGTCTATCTATTTATCTATCATGTTTTCTATAATGAATTGTATTTATAATATGGAGTCCTGACAATTGACCTAGAAAGAAATTAATGCTAAACTTCACCAATATTTTAGAGAGATTATTTTTTTTAACACCATAAATAATGTTTTCTGGGCAGGCAAAGACTGTTTCCATCTCCTAACTCCCAATCAAGTGGATGTTACCAGACCCAGGGAGTTTGTCCGAAACTTACAGTCATCACTTGTTTGGGCGATTGTACTTCTTTTGCTTTTAAAGAGGGATTATATGAGGTCCAGGAACTTTCTATTTCAGCTTTAGCAGACTAACGCACAGTATTTGTGCACACTTGTTTACTATTACCAGTGACCTCAAATGACCTTCGACTGGTGACTTTAAATAACCTCGGAGGTCAATCTCTCATAGCCTTTGTCCGAACTGGAGGTCATGTGAGTCTCCCTGCCAAAAATTGGGCTGCTGGGTCCAGTCATTCGAGCATGTATTACCAGTGACTTGTAATGACCTCCGACCAGTGACTTCAAATGACCTCAGAGGTCAGCCTCACATAGCCTATGTCCGAACTGGAAGTCATGTGAATCCCCGTGCCATAAAAATGGCCTGCAGGGGTACCCGACGTTGCCCGGGGCAAAAAAGAAAGTGAACACTTAACTGGTGACCCAAAATGACTCAGATCTGAATTTTGCCCACCCTCCTTAAAACCATCCGGTGCTACTTTGGCTTGTTATCTACAAGGAAAAAATATCTACACCGTACTCTGGCTTGTTATCTACAAGGAAAAAGTATCTACACCGTACAAATTTTATTTTGGAATGATATCTACATAGTAAAACATATTATAACATATATATAACATAAAGAAAATGTAATTGAAATATTAAATTTTTTTATTTTATTTATATTCTAGCGATAAACAGCATGTACATCGGCTAAAATGTCTACACCGTACAAATTTTAATTTGGAATGATATCTACATAGTAAAACATAATAACATATTTAACAGAAAATTTAATTAAAATTTTTAAAAATTTTCTATCAATAATATTCTAGCGATAAACAGCACGTACATCAGCTAAAAATGCCAGTGCCTTAGTTTCGTCGCTGATTTCGGTGTAGAATTCTTTTGCGAGGGCTGTGTCAGTGACTGAAATATAAATGAGGATTTACGGAGGTTAGGAGGAATTAAGAAAGGTAAAAGACTGGCCTATCTTTGAAATCTAGGTAACAAAGTAGATTACAAGCAAATTTTTGGAAATTAGGTAACAAACTAGCTTGTAGATAACATACCAAAGCTGTCGAGACTGATGTCTATGGTGGAATGAAGTGTGCTGTTGCCACATGTACCTTGTTGAGTCGGGACCGGAGCTTCGACACTCGAACAGACATTCCACTCATGCTTCAGACTCTCTAACCATCTAGATCGCATACCAAAGTAGATTCATGACACGTAGATCGCAATATAAAGTGTAGATCGCATACCAAAGTAGTTTCATGACACGTAGATAACAAGCCAAAGTAGCACCAACCATCCTTGGGTCATCCTGATTCAGAATTCACCATATGGGTCAAGGGGTCTCTGCCCCTTGGTTTGGGCGTGATTGACAGACAAACAAAAAACAGACAAACAATGCAGTTCTTTTATAATTATAGATTTGCATTTGTCTTCAACTTGGAGATTTCATATTCATCAGTTGTGGACTGGGACTGCAGAGTTTTACTGTGCTGATTTGCTTTCTTTCAAGTCTCTCTCTCTCTCTCTCTCTCTCTCTCTCTCTCTCTCTCTCCATTCCCCTATCTGCTACACTCATTTTTTTTTTGCATCGATTTTCCTTCACCTCATTACCTCATTATAATAACTGTTTAACCCATTGGCTGCGGTATTCAGTTAAAAGGGAACCTTTGTCTGTGCGGCTATCTCGCCAAAACTCAACGCTCGCAAGCAACATGAACAACATGAAATATATATTAGTGTACTCGCCACATATCTGTGTAGCCTCTGGTAAACATTTTTTTTTTTTCTAAAACACCGTGATAATGGCGAAGTTGTGAACAGAAGTTTGAGACGTTGGTGACATAAACATCCTACATTTACCGAGTGTGAGGGAAAATGGAGCATCAGGGCGGACCCTAAAGTAAACTGAATAGGCCGATACAAATGTAAACCCCATCGGGAAATGGGTGTATTAATAAAGTACGTGGCTGATGTGGACCGTGGAAAATAAGAACAATATGTGAATATGGATATGGCATGGATATGAATGATTGGGTGATGTTCAAGTGACAGCGACACACCGATATAACTATACACCTGATAATAGCTCGCTAATATGCCCTGGTATGTTCACAAGTTAGCTAGTTAGTGACACTAAGAATTTGTCGTGTGTGTGTGTGTGTGTGTGTGTGTGTGTGTGTGTGTGTGTGTGTGTGTGTGTGTGTGTGTGTGTGTGTGTGTGTGTGTGTGTGTGTGTGTGTGTGTGTGTGTGTGTGTGTGTGTGTGTGTGTGTCCTGACCCGCCATTAAATTGCGTAAGTAGGTGCAAACACAAATTATGGGAGAAAAAAGGGGAGTGCTGATGAAAAAGCTCATGTGTACTGGGTAAAACAAGAAAAAAAGCCCACTGGCTATACCACGCCCCTCATGCAAGACGCCTGTACTTTGGCACACACACACACACACACACACACACACACACACACACACACACACACACACAATACATGGATATGAGTATGGAAACAAACCATAGGAGGAAAAAAGGGATGTACTAAGAGAGAGAGAGAGAGAGAGAGAGAGAGAGAGAGAGAGAGAGAGAGAGAGAACACCGGTGGGAGATGGTGGAGACAAAGACGGAGATCAGGTCAAGGCCATTTCCACAGGACAGGTAAGAGTAAGGGATAAATGGACGAAGGCGGGGCTGCCGGAAATCAAGCGTGCAGGGTGAGTTGCACCTATTTCCTGGCTCTACTAAATCTATTTTCATACTCATGAGATGTCATTATAGAAAATGACTAAGAATCTTTTGTCGGATGAGGTCGATGAAGCCTAATGTTCAAATATTGTGGGTGATATATCGGGGCTGTCACTTTAGCGGGGATAAGTTTCAGATTTCCTGCATTCCTCGCATTCCTTTGACACTGTATAGTACAGAAGATATGGATATGGATGAAAGAGCGTTCAAGTCATATAGGCACACATACATATAGATGGGATAACAGCTGGCTAAAAATGCTGTCATCATTATACTGTAGTGGCTCATATAAGGGTGGTTTTGACTAAAGTAGGGTCAAGGTTCAGTTAAAGTATCCTACCCTCCTCACATTCATTTGAAACTGTACAATACTGAATGTAATAAGCATGGATATGGATTACAGGTTATGGTCAAGTCATACAGACACACACATAACTGTACATGAGATAATAGCTAGCTGTAAATCGCAAAATAAAAATATAACAGAGCATAACATGTATTGGAACAGTACACCAAATAAAACATAAAAAGGCTTACAGACTTGTAGTAACTAAGTTAGCACAAAATAGGGGATGATAACGTGAATTACAAAACGTAACAAAACTTAATAGCATGATAAACATAGAAGTGACTTATAGACTTGTAGTATATAATTTGGTTGGTGGTAGCGACCCTCATACACTCACTTGATGTAGTGCTGCCTACGTCTTCCTTACCCTTTATCATTCTTTTTCTGTGCCTGCCCTCCTCTCTTCCTATTTCTCCCATCTTTCCAGTCATTTCTTATTGCTTTTCTTACGTTGAGTGACAAGCCTAATGGTTTCCTATAAGCCAAGAAATCATTTACAGTGCTGGGTGGTAACCACATAACCAAACCATACGTGCTCCCTATGTCTCAGTAAGTGGGTTGGTGGGGGGTTAGTGCCCCTCCCCTTAAAACAACTAACTCAACGTCAATGGCCACCCCATACGGTATTATGGCGTCTGGCAATAGATAGATAGATAGGAAAGGCCTGCAGAGAAAGTACTACAGATAATAAAAATTACAAACCATGAAACTGAACAGGATGACACATATATAAGTGATTTACAGACTTGTAGAAAATATTTTAGCATAAAAAGGACCTGGAAAGAAAGTACTACTGATAACAAATTACTTATACACGAGTTTATCATAATGCACTGTATATGCAAAGACAGTACAGTATATGCAAACACTCGGCCTGGGCTCCTAATGCTGCCAGTGGAAGGCTGGTTGGAGTCGGAATTCTTCCGTGACTGCTCAGTACATCCACCTTCCATTGTGACTGGCATGTGATTGACCCAGGAGAGGTGAGTAGGGTCTGCCGATAGAGTAGCTCACTGCTTATAGACGAATTGGAAAAAAGAACCACCGATGTGGGACTATGTACTGACGTTTCGCCTCATGCCTTCCTCAGAATACAACTGCTGAATATACATCAAATATCCTGTATAATATATAGCAGAAGGCAGTGGGGGTGTGAGGGGGCTGGAGGTATTGATGGGGAGGGGAGTCGTAGAGGGGCAGGTAGGGTAAAGAAGGTGAGGTCCCAGGGGGAAGGGATTACAGAACACAAAGACTAAGAGAAAGAAAGAAACAAGGGACAGGTGTAGTGGGAAATCGTATGGGAGGGAGAAAGAATGTTGCGAAAGGAAACTGGGGTCACAAAGGGAAAAGGATTGACGATGCCAGCACAGACGTGTGTGTGTGTGTGTGTGTGTGTGTGTGTGTGTGTGTGTGCAAGTACCGTATAGGTGGGTAAGAATCTGGGTGAAGAGAGGAGAAATGATGGATGGGAAGGAAAGAGGGGTGATATTTTGAGTTTCCTCACAACCCCCCCCCCCAATTCAAAACATCACCCCTCTTTCCTTCCCATTCATCCTTTCTCCTCTCTTCACCCAGATTCTTACCCACCTATACAACACTTGTATGCACACACACACACACACACACACACACACACACACACACACACATAGAGTAGGTGCAATGCACGCCTGCCATTCCACCTCAAAGTTACATCTTTCCCCAAGTTCTCGCTCTAGATGAATAGGTCCCTCTTTTTTCGTCCCTTTCTTTGCTTCCAGCTTCTCTCGTGGTGGGCTTGAGCTGCCTCTTCATCATCTGGAGTATCACTCGAAGTGGGGTATCAAGCAGGATCTTCTCTCCATTGTACTTTGGCATAAACTTCCTGTATGTATGTACAGTTCCACATGACCCAGTCTTGTTGTCATGTAGAAACTGACAGAGAGCAGGGTTAGTATACCAACCATCAGTGTAAAGAATGTGACCCCTGCCCATGTAGTCTGCAATCATCTTTTTGACGACTGCGCCAGACGTGCTCATGGAGTCTTCCTTGCTGACCTTTGGTATATCTGTGTGCCTGTGTATATGATCATGTCCAGCACAAATCCTGTCTCACAGTCACACAGCACAAACAGTTTGATGCCAAAGCGATGTCTCTTGGATAGGATGTTTGTTAGCTAGTTAGTGACCATGAGTCTTTGTCGTGTGTGTGTGTGGGGGGGAGTTTGTGCGTGCGTGTGTGTGTGGGGGGGTTTGTGCGTGTGTGTGGGGGGGGGGGGGTTTGTGCGTGCGTGTGTGTGTGGGGGGGTTTGTGCGTGTGTGTGTGTGTGTGTGTGTGTGTGTGTGTGTGTGCGCGCATCTGCGTGTGATTTGTATGTGTGTGTGTGTGTGTGTGTGTGTGTGTGTGTGTGTGTGTGTGTGCGCATCTGCGTGTGATTTGTATGTGTGTGTGTGTGTGTGTGTGTGTGTGTGTGTGTGTGTGTGTGTGTGTGCGCATACAAGTGGTGTATAGGTGGGTAAAAATCTGGACGAAGAGAAGAGAAATGATGGATGGGAAGGAGAGACGGGTGATGTTTTGAGTTTCCTCGTAACCCCTCCCCTAAACTCAAAACATCACCCCTCTTTCCTTCCCATTCATCCTTTCTCCTCCCTTCACCCACCCACCCACCCATGCACCCACCCACACACACGCACACGCACACACACACACACACACACACACACACACATACACACACATACACACACATGCACAAACACACAGACACAGACACACACACAGAGGGATTCAATCGAGGCGGACGTGCGACATCGGCGCTCCGTACTGAACCAAACACGGCCAGTGGCATTACCTAAATTAGTATCTTTGTATGAGTCATGCTGTGTACCAGGTTAGACTAAATGATTTTTCATTATTAAAAGGAAAAAAATAATAAGTTTAAACAAGACTTGTTCAAACAGGAAAGAGAACCAAGACCAAAGAATACGCTGAGTCATCTGAGATTTGTTTAGACTACAACAACACAGGGATTGTAAGTACATACTCTGCACTTTTAGTATTGCAAAATGGATACATACTTTAGTAAAGCAAACTTGGAAAAGAAAAGGGATAAAGGTAAAAAGCAAAATGATGATTACTACCAAGAACTGGTTGAAGTGGAGACTCACAATAGACTGGTTGAACGTGTAAACAAACTAGAAATGGCTTTCAAAAATGAAATTGATGAAATAAAGAAGCAGATGCACTTGCAAAAGGAAGAAAAAGAAAAACTAGGAAGGGAGGCCAATAAGAAAGACACAACCATCAGTGAACTAACAGTGGAATTGAGTACACTTAGGAAGAAAATGAGTGAAATGGCAAGTACAGTAGTCAATCACGAGGGTGTTATGGAAGAGTTCAAAAATGACACAGAGACAATTAGGCAAGTAAGCAGTCTTATTGACCAGAGCAGTGATATTGAGGAGAAGATAACACAGGTGAATGAAGCTGTGCAAAGCTACAAAAATAATGTAGAAACCACGTATGCTGAAATGGTGAAAGTAAAGAAAGACTTAGAAACAAGGGTGGAGGAAAAAAGCATTAAAAAGGAAGTGAAAAGAATAATCCAAAACAATCCGAAGTTAGTCAGAGATTCAGTAGATATAAACAAATCTATAGTAATCACTGGTATAGAAGAGAAAGAATTAAAAAACAAGATCACAAGAGACAAAAAGGAGATGGCAAATGTAATGAGCTTACTGAAAGAAGTATCAGAGGAAATCTGTAGTAAAGACATACAGGAACACAAAAGGTTAGGGAAATATGAGTAAAGCAAGACAAGACCTCTAAAGGTGACTTTCCAGAGTGTAAACACTGTGGAAGAGATACTAAAAAATACAAAGAATCTTATGGAAAAAGAGGAGTTCAAAAATGTATGGATAAAAAGATGCCTAACACAAGACGAACTGGAATTACTGAAAGAGAAAAGGGAGGAAGCAAAAACAAAAAATGAGGGAAGATCAGAAGAGAAGAATTTTTTTTTTTTTTACAAAGAAATAGGATTACAGGTACGAAAGTGGTACACAAACAGGATGGAATAAAAAGGAGGAAGGTAGTAGAACCATGTCATGACAAGTATATAAACAAGATTATAAAGTTGATGTACTCAAATGTGGATGGAATGGTATCTAAATTACTAGAGATAAATGATTATATCAGAGAAAATGCACCACAAATAATATGCCTAACTGAAACAAATTAACACCAAGGATATCCAATGACATACTAAACTTAGAGGAATACAATATATGGAGAAGAGACAGAAATTAAAAAAAAGGAGGAGGAATTATAATATTAACTAAGAAAAATCTAAAAGTCAATGAAATAAAACTAGATATACCATCACAAGTAGAACTGATTGCAGTAGAGATCAACACATCTGAAGGTAAAGTAATTGTAGCCAATTTGTACATGCCACCCAGATCAAACACATGGGAAAGAGATGAATATGAGGACCTGGCAGAGAGTACAATTCAGAGTTTAAGATCATTACTACATAAAATGGAAGAGAAATCAGAAAGAATTATACTAACTGGGAATTTCAATACAAATATAAATTGGAATACTCTAGATATAATTAGTCAAGAAAGCTGTTGGGACCAAAAGCTCCTGGATCTCGTACAAGAGTTCTTCCTAACGCAACATGTGAGGGAAACCACCAGAAAAAGAGGACTTGATGTATCTTCAGTGCTAGATCTAATATTTACTAGGCAAGAAAATGATATTGACAGTTTAATATATCACCCTCCACTCGGCAAAAGCGATCATGCAGTACTAAATTATAACTTCAGGATAGCATATGACATAGTAAACAGCAATGACAGTTACAAAAAGAGCCTAAAATATAAAAAGGGAAATTATCAAGACCTAAAGAAGTATTTCTTAGAAGTTGATTGGGAAAATGAGCTTAGAGGACAAGATTTAAATGCTGTATATAAAAAATTGTGTGAATTTTATGAAATAGGAGTCCAGAAGTACATCCCACAGCACAAAGAAGCAGATAAGAAAATACAGAAATGGTTCAATACAGAATGTAAAAAATCAAAAGAAAGAAGAGATTTGTTGTGGAATAGATACAGAAGACATAATAGTGAAAGGGCGTATAATAATTACAAACAGGCAAGAAACGATTATACAAGAATAAGGAGGGAAGCCCAAAAACAGTTTGAGGAGGATATAATAAATAAAAGTAGTGATCAACCAAAGCTGTTTTACAGATATATCAGAAGCAAAACCAAAGTAAAAGATATAATACAATCAATTACGGGCGAGGGAATCTCTTATACACAAGAAAAAGATATTTGTGAAGCACTAAATAAGATTTTCCAATTAGTTTTCACAGAAGAAAAAAATTTTGAGAGGGACTATGTGGAACATGCATGTCCACACATACTACCAGATATACAAATAGCAGAAAAAGTAATACAGGAGGAGTTAAGTAGATCAAACAGAGGAAAAGCAAGTGGTCCTGATGAAATTTCATATTGGGTACTACGAGAATGTGCAAAGGAGTTAAGTAAACCATTATTTTTAATTTTCAAGAAATCCTTGAGTCAAGGTAAACTACCTGATATTTGGAAAAAAGCAAATAGTGTCCCCTTATTCAAGAAAGGAAATAGACAAAATCCACTCAACTACCAACCAGTATCACTGACCAGTTTTGTAAGCAAGGTATTAGAAAAGCTTATAAGAAAAGCTTGGGTAAATCATCTAGAAGAACACATTATGATAACAGAAAGACAGTTTGGTTTCAGAAAAGGAAAATCATGTGTTACTAATCTGTTGAGCTACTATGACAGAGTAACAAACACAATACAGGAGAGGGAAGGATGGGTGGACAGTATCTATTTAGATTTCAAGAAAGCTTTTGACACAGTACCACACCAAAGACTTTTATGGAAACTGTACCATCAAGGAGGAATTCGAGGCAAACTGTTTTGTTGGATGCAAGACTTTCTGATAAAAAGAGATATGAGAACATTAATAAGAGGAAACTACTCATCATGGAAAGAAGTGACTAGTGGAGCACCACAGGGTTCAGTGCTGGCACCAATCATGTTTTTAGTGTATATAAATGATATAAACAGTAACACTGGAAATGAAAGCTATCTGAATATGTTTGCAGATGATGCAAAAGTACAAAGGAGAATTACTAACACAGACTCTTGTAAAGAGCTACAAGAAGAATTAAATAAACTTCATGAATGGAGTAGTACATGGCAAATGGAATTCAATGTGGACAAGTGTCATGTAATCAAGTTTTGTAAAAGTGGAAAAAGACCTGATTGGGATTATAAGTTAGGAAATAAAACCCTATACACATCAGAAAGAGAGAAAGACCTAGGTGTGATTATCAATAACAAACTATCTCCGGCTGACCACATCAGCGAGAAGTTACGGAACATGTATACACTGCTTGCAAATATGAGAATAGCATTCACATACATAAATGAAGACATGCTAAGAAGGATAATAACATCATTCATTAGACCAACCCTGGAATATGCATCAGTAGTCTGGAGTCCTCATCTCAAAAAGCACATAGACAAGATTGAAAAAGTTCAAAGGGCCGCTACGAGATGGATACCAAGCTTAAGGGACCTAAGCTACGAAGAAAGACTAAATAAACTGAATCTACCAACACTACAGGAGAGAAGGAAAAGAGGTGACATGATAATGCTATATAATGCATATCAGGGAAGGAGAAAATAGACATAAATGATTACTTAACATATGGAGAAGCATCAGCAAGAGGACACTGCAAAAAAATGCATAAGAAGAGAGGTGATAAAGACATAAGGAAATTCAGTTTCCCAAATAAAGCAACTGATCAATGGAATGCACTACCGAATGAAATAGTGTGCGCCAAAACAATTCACAAATTTAAGGATATGTACGATAAATATGGTTTAAGACACGGGACAGTACGAGCTTGACTCATTCCTGTAAAGATACAATTAGGTAAGAATTAGGTAAGAACAGACACAGACACACACACACACACACACACACACACACACACACACACACAAACACACACACACACACACACACACACACACACACATAAACACACACACACACACACACACACACACACACACACACACACACACACACACACACACACACACACACACACACACACACACACACACACACACACACACACACACACATACATGCACAGATACAAATCACACACACACACACACACACACACACACACACACACACACACACACACAGAGTATGTGCACTGCACGCCTGTCATTCCACCTCAAAGTGACAACTTTCCCCTACTTCTCGTTCTCTAGATGAATAGTTCCTTATTTTTTCTTCCCTTTCTTTGCTTCCAACTTCTCTCGTGGTGGGCTTGAGCTGCCTCTTCATCATGTGGAGTATCACTCGAAGTGGGGTATCAAGCAGGGTCTTCTCTCCATTGAACTTTGGCATAAACTTCCTAAATATCCGTACAGTTCCACATGACCCGGTTTTGTTGTCATGTAGAAACTAACAGAGAGCAGGGCTACTATGCCAACCATCAGTGTAAAGAATGTGACCCGTGCCCAAGTAGTCTGCAGTCATCTTTTTGACGACAGCACCAGACGTGCCCATGGGGTGTTTCTTGCTGAGTTTTGGTATATCTAAGTGCCTGTGTACACGATCATGTCCAGCACAAATCCTGTCTCACAGTCACACAGCACAAACAGTTTGATGCCAAAGCTATGTCTCTTGGATAGGATATTTGTTAGCTAGTTAGTGACCATGAAACTTTGTCGTGTGTGTGTGTGTGTGTGTGTGTGTGTGTGTGTGTGTGTGTGTCCTGAACAGCCACTATACTGTGTAAGTCGGTGTAAACACAAACCATGGGGGATAAAGGGGGAGTACTGATGGAAAGGCTCATGTGTACTGTGAAAAATAAGGAAATAAAATATGCTAACACTACTGGTGATAATAAAATCCAGAGAGAGAGAGAGAACACCGGTGGGAGATGGGGGAGACAAAGACGGGGATCAGGTCAAGGCCATTTCCACAGGACAGGTAAGAGTAAGGGATAAACGGACGAAGGCGGGGCTCACGGATATCAAGTGTGCAGAGTGAATTGCACCTATTTCCTGGCTCTCCTAAATCTATTTCCATACTCATGAGTTATGAGTATAGAAGATGACTAACAATCTGTTGTCCGATGAGGTCGAGGAAGCCTAATGTTCAAATATTGTGGGTGATATATCGGGGTTGTCACTTTAGTGGGGATAAGTTTCAGATTTCCTGCATTCCTCGCATTCCTTTGGCACTGTATAGTACGGAAGACATGGATATTTTTTTTTTTTTATGCGAGGAAGAAGGAACCAAAGGCCATGAGCCTGCAGTAACAGTTCCCTCCAAGAGAAAAACAAAATACAATAGAGAGCCAAATTCAAGATCCGATCATTTTGAGATGCCTGGACACACTACATTTGAAAGACTGGAGATCATAGGCAGCAGGAAATACAGACAGAGGGAGACAGTTCCAGAGCTGACCTGTTGCATAAATGAAAGACTGGGAGTAACGGTTAACTCTTGCATTAGAGAGTTGGACAGAAAAGGGATGAGAGTTTGCTGCCAGACGGGTGCTACGCGCCCGTCGTAGAGGTGGAGGAATGCAAGCAGACAGTTCAGAGGAGCAGTGACCATTAAAGTAGCGATAGAAAAGAGATAAAGATGCAACAGTGCGGCGAAGAGACAGAGGTTGAAGGGAGTCAGTAAGAGGAGGAGAGTTAATGAGACGAAAAGCCTTTGACTCCACCCTATTGAGAAGAGCTGTATGTGGGGAGCCTCCCCACACATGAGAGTTGTACTCCACACAGGGGCGGATAAAACCCCTGTATAGAGTCAACAATTGTGCAGGGGTAAAGAAAGAGCGGAGTCGGCTTAGCACACCCAATCTCTTGGAAGCAGATTTGACAAGAGATGCAATATGATCTTTCCAAGATAAGTCCCGAGTAAACGAAACCCCAAGCATGTTCAACGATGATGGATATAGATGAAAGAGGTACGTTCAAGTCATATTGGCACACATACTTATAGATGGGATAACAGCTGGCTAAAATGCTGTTATCATTATACTGTGGTGGCATATATAAGAGTGGTTTCACTAAAGTAGGATCAAGGTTCAGATAAAGTATCCTACCCACCTCACATTCATTTGAAACTGTACAGTACTGAATGTAATAAGCATGGATATGGATTACAGGTTATGGTCAAGTCATATAGACACACACATAACCGTACATGGGATAATAGCTAGCTCTAAATCGTGAAATGATTGAAGAGTCTGATTATACTTTTTTTTTTTCACTGAAAGGTATACGGGAAACTATGGTTTGAATGTCTGACTTTTATTTCCAAGGGCCGTGGTAGCTCAGTGGTAAACCATTGGGTGGTGACAAAGAGAGGCGGTTGGCTATGGAAGTGCATCGAGAGTTTTTTATCATTATGTTTTGTGATTCATTTTTGTACCAACTCGTGCCATTTACCTGAGAAAATTACACGAGTTCATTTTCCTCAGGAAAATTACCCGAGTGTGAAGAACCTGAAATTAGTTTTTTATATATATAATTTCTTAGTTATTACTTTATATATTTATTTTTTATACACTCAAACTCTCCTAGCCATAAAAATATAACATTTTTTTTTTATAAATAACAGAACGAAGGAAGGAAAAACAAATGAGTAAAAAAAAATAATCCATACACCAGATTACTGGTGTCTTCTGTTCATAAAATATCTGTAACAGTTAGACTTGAACAGTTGTGGGTTGAAATTTGGAGGGAAACAACTCTGGGGAAGCAAGTTCCAGAGAGAAGCAGTTCGGGGAATGAAAGAATTCTGATAGGCAGAAGTTCTGCAATATGGATGAGTGACATTCCAGTCATGAGCGCTACCAGATGCCCGTGTGGCACGAGGGAAGGCATGGAGAGGTGGCATCATGGACACTACTTCATCTGAGCATTTGCCAAAAAAATATCTGTAAAATAATGCAAGGGAGGTAACATTCCTTCTTACTTGCAGGGGAGGTAGTTTATATGTAATGGCAGGGTTGTTAATGATTCTAACACCTTTGTTCTTAAATTTGTCTAGTTGTCTTAATGCAACCTCTCCACAACAATTCCACAAGGGTGAGCAATATTCAAGCTGAGAGCGCACATGACTCTTATAAATTATAGCTAACTGCTCATCAGCGAAGAAGTTACAGACTCTGTACAATAATCCAAGTTTCTTTGAGGCGGTTTTAGCAAGTGATCTGACATGAGAGGTCCAGCTGTCGTAAAGACTTTGTAGTTACTTGTAGAGAAGTATATTTTAGACTTGTGGTCGAGCGGCTTTTATATCTTGTAGTAGTTTCCCCACCAGATGTCATGTAGTGACGGGAGAGGTAAAGAATAGTATGGGACTATTTTTATTTGTCTTGGAAATATTAAACAGGTATAATAGTATAAGTCCTGGGTAGCTACCTCCCTGTCTCGCTATCTCTCTCTCTCTCTGTTCTAAGGCTAATCTCCGTCTCGACCTCTCTCTAGGGTCGCTTGTCTCCTTCTCAACTCTCTTTCCTAACATCTCGTGTAGTAGGGTGTGTGTGTCACGTATGTTCCTCATGGCAACAGAACTTTCTCACGAGAGGACTGCTGACAGCTAACTGCATCATCTCCTTACTGGCCGCTGTCGTCAGCTTTCCTCCGTGTAAGCGTTTAGCGCTGCTCGCTTCTCGCAAACACAACACCTTCTCATCATTTGACTTCCTGCTTCTATCTGTCTCTCTATCTATCTATTTATCTATCTATCTAGTGTGATTTGCAATTATAATATGGAGACCTACCACATTGCTCTGCCGCGCAAAAATGGCGTACCATCGACATTTAATAGTTATAATATATTAATACATACTACATACACATTATAATGAACTTATAAGCTAATTAAGTGAAATACATAATATTGTAAAGTAACATAATTGTATGAATATTGTATACATATATTATTCATAGTAAATAGTGATTATTCAGTAATATTACATTTAAACAAGTTGTATACATATTTGAATAAATGCAATGGTTGTTGTATAACACTTGTAAGACGTGCATGTACAACAGACGTACGCATATAATTGTGCAATGGTAATACTGCTAGGTTATACATTACATATTTGAGTTATCACTTTAGTAATGTCTAATATTTCACCTAACTTGTATGATGATACTGGTAATATAGAATTGTGCTATAATTGTATGACTTATAATATTGTACTAACATTGTGGTACTACATAATTGTAACATTTTATGAATTGTTACCCAATATTGTGTTAATGCATAATTGTGTTGGCCTTATAATTATAGTTACATAAAAGTTACATCTTGTTAATGCAACTGTTTTGTCGTTACATAATTGTTACATATCGTTTGTAGGTACATAATTGTTGTTAAAGTTACATAAAAGTTACATCTTGTTAATGCAACTGTTACATAATTGGCAAAGTGTAACATAATGCAATCGTTTGTCGTTACATAATTGTTACATATCGTTTGTAGGTACATAATTGTAGTTAAAGTTACATAAAAGTTACATCTTGTTAATGCAACTGTTACATAATTGGCAGTGTAACATAATGCAATCGTTTGTCGTTACATAATTGTTACATATCGTTTGTAGGTACATAATTGTAGTTAAAGTTACATAAAAGTTACATCTTGTTAATGCAACTGTTACATAATTGGCAAAGTGTAACATAATGCAATCGTTTGTCGTTACATAATTATAATATGGAGTAACAATTGTAATAACTGCAGTCCTAACATATGCTGCGGTCGATGATAGTGATGATGTGTCGTGCCACTTGTATGTGGAGACAACAATTTGCTTTTTTTGTTTGTAGTTTATGTGGTATTTTGGCTTATGTAGTAACACTTACACTTATTTTCATTTGTTTGTTATGTGATCTTACTCTATTTCTCTTTTTTCTGTTTTACTTTTCTTTCTTTCTTTCTTTCTTTTTTTTTTTTTGTATGTATTGATTTTCCATAGTTTGTTTCTCTTTGCTTGTGTACGCTTGTTTCCATGTTGTTCATGGTTACATAATTACTGGCTAATTTTCTTGGGATACTTTTTCAAAGTTTAGTTTATATTGCACAGATAATATAAAATGATATTATATAGTCCCATATTTTGTTATTTTATATAAAAAAAATATATATATACATATATACAGTATTAACTATACACACTGACTTGTTCACCTGTACCTCTCGTGAGTAATATGTGTGTCAGCACTGTGTGGAAATCATTGTCTTCACGATTGTGTTGAAGATGTTCACTCTTGCTAACGGCATTTGTGTTGGCCATTTTTTTTTTTTTTTTCTAGTTTACCTTGTAACTTAATTTGTATGTTTACACTAGGTAGCTTTAATTAATAAATGTTTAATACAGTTCTTTTAATTGCTCACTGAGTAACTGTGATGGTATATTTTCTTTATCGCTTGTAGATATAATAATGTATAGTTGTATGTATGAAACACGTATTTTATGTAGGTATGAATGGTAACACTCGTTGGTAGTAAATAAATGTTATAATAAATGAATGAATATATACAGTGTAGAATATTTATTGTTGGTGATTATTTAGTGTTTGAGTTATGGAGATAACTGAAGTAAGTATGTGTATTTAAACTGTAACTATACAGCACGTTTTATATGTTTGTGCAGAAGCTTATTGTCTATCACTGTGTATTGTATAAATGAAGTAACTATGTAACTTACTAATTTTTACCGTGGTGGGAAATGGTGTGAGTGGTGGTGCAGGTGGTGTGTTGACTGACGTGGCGTCTGTTCAGCAAGCACGCATGATGACCTCAACTTCCCACACTGGTAGCTGTGGTGAGTGAATGAGTAGCGATGAGTAACTTGAGTGAAGACGAGTAAGATGAGTTGTAAATCGTGTCTCACTCTTCGTTTGTTTGTTCCCTTTATTCTATGTGGAAGTTTTCTCTGTCCTTTTCTCTAGTGATTTATTCGTTGTAGGATGAAGACTGCCGCTACTTGTAGGTGCGTGTAGAAGATTATACAGACGACGTAGAGTTGTTAATTGTAGTTGATTGTAGATGGCTGTAGTTCGCTTATTCATTCGTAGACTTGTAGACTATTTGCACTGTAGGCTGTATTTTGTAGGATTCAATGTAGAACTGAAGCTAATCTTGTAGTATCGGTTGCTTTTGTAGAAATTTGCTTTTTAATTCGGAGACGATGTCCGCAGATTTGCTGGTTTGTCGTTAAGCTACTTGCAAGGCGTCGAGTGATCTCTTGACCTCTGCATCAGCGTAATGATCTGGGAGACGGAGGGGGCAGGAGCTGATATTGTTGGTTGTTGTCAATCTTGATATTTTGTAGGAATTTAATGTTGATTCGTAGACGAGGTTCGCATACGTTCGCTGCTACCAAATGTCATAAAGACTTTGTAGTTACTTGTAGAGAAGTATATTTTAGACTTGTGGTCGAGCGGCTTTTATATCTTGTAGTAGTTTCCCCACCAGATGTCATGTAGTGACGGGAGAGGTAAAGAATAGTATGGGACTATTTTTATTTGTCTTGGAAATATTAAACAGGTATAATAGTATAAGTCCTGGGTAGCTACCTCCCTGTCTCGCTATCTCTCTCTCTCTCTCTGTTCTAAGGCTAATCTCCGTCTCGACCTCTCTCTAGGGTCGCTTGTCTCCTTCTCAACTCTCTTTCCTAACATCTCGTGTAGTAGGGTGTGTGTGTCACGTATGTTCCTCATGGCAACAGAACTTTCTCACGAGAGGACTGCTGACAGCTAACTGCATCATCTCCTTACTGGCCGCTGTCGTCAGCTTTCCTCCGTGTAAGCGTTTAGCGCTGCTCGCTTCTCGCAAACACAACACCTTCTCATCATTTGACTTCCTGCTTCTATCTGTCTCTCTATCTATCTATTTATCTATCTATCTAGTATGATTTGCAATTATAATATGGAGACCTACCACACAGCTGAGGGCACTGTTAAGTGAGACGCCAAGAATTTCAATACTTTTGGAGATGGGAATATTAGTAGCACTGAAGGTAATGTACGAATCTGGCAATATCCGTCTATTATTAAACTGTATATATTTAGTTTTACTAGAATTAAAAGAGACAAGGTTGTTTTGTCCCCATTCACTGATAGATCCTGATAGATCCTGATTTATGGAGATGGCTGTACTGAGTTGAGAGGTGGAGATATTAGACTTTGTAAATGGATGTCTGAGTGTGAATGAACTATGTAGTGTTGAGTCATCTGCATATGAGTGAATGGGATTGTGGGTGACAGATAAGAGATCATTAATGTGAACCAGAAATAGGGTTGGCGCCAGAACTGATCCCTGCGGCACACCGGTGTTAACTGAGTGGAAATTGGAATATACATCATCTACTTTTACTCTTATTTTCCTGTCACTAAGATATGAAGAAATTAAAAGAACAAAAGACGTTAGTCCATAGCAAGGGAGTTTGGACAGCAGGGAACGGTGCCATACTCTGTCGCAAGCTTTAGAGATATCAAGAGCTACTGCATGAGTTTCTCCAAAAAGTTCAATTGATCGATGAATGGTATGAGTTAAGAGATTGAGTATGTCAATGGTGGATCTTTCGTAGCGAAAACCATATTGTCTATCACTAATTAAGTTGTTGGATTCAAGATGTTTAACAATGTGCTTATTAATTAAAGTTTCAAATACCTTACCAAGAGAAGATGTGACAGCTATTGGTATGTAACTGGAGAGGTCAGACAAACTTCCTTTCTTCGGAACTGGGTGGATATTGGCTTCTTTCCATGAATTTGGAAATAAAGAAGTACGTATGCATAGTTTGAATAATTTAGCTAGGAAAGAGGCAAGTTCAGGGGAACACTTTTTCAAAACAATTGGCGGAATTCCATCTGGGCCTGGAGCTTTGTTGGTAGGTAAATTGCCTAGGATGGATTTTACGTATCTTGTCTGTATTTTAAGTGGGACAATTTCGGGAGAATCAAGTTCCAGTACTGGGATATTCTGGCTGGTATCGTCCATGGTAGAGTTTCTGGCAAAGGTACTGGCAAGGATATCTGCTTTCCCACATGGGTCATTTGTAATGTCGCCATCTGTTGATTTTAGAGGGGGAATGGAAGATGACTTGTTAAAGTTATTATTGAAAGAATTAAGAGTTGACCAGAATATTCTATTGTCATTAGGGTTGTTAAGTAGTTTTGATGCTTGCTTTTGAGGAAAGTTTGATTTAGATAGATTTAATACAGCTTTTGCATGATTTCTAGCAATTTTAAATTGGGAGAGTGATTCAGATGTTTTTGATTTTAAGTAAGAGTTATATGCTAATGACTTTTGGGCTGTTGCTTTGGCACAGTTGCCATCAAACCATTTTGGAGAGTTCGATCTTTTAGTGAACTGTTGACTTGGTATGAATAAATCCATACCAGCTAGTATTAAGTCGCAAATGTGGGACTGGGTAGAATTGGGATCACTAGAGAAGAAAGACTGCCATGGAACATCAGCAAGATAATTTCTAAATCCATCGCAGTCTGCCCTATCAAAGTGCCATCGGGTCACCCTGACAGGTTCAGAACGGGGAGGTGTGGGAGGGTTAACTAATGAGGCTTTGATGAGATTATGGTCAGAGGATCCAAGTGGTGACAGTACCTCTATCCTGTATTGATCTGGATTATTTGTCAAGAATAAATCCAAGAGATATGCATTATGGTAAGGATTATCAGGTATTCTGGTTGGTTGCTTTACCAACTGAGTAAGATTAAACGACTCCGCAAACAGCTCGCACTCTAGACCAGCGTCGTCAGTCCAGGCAGAATGCAATAACCATTCAACATTGTGTATGTTAAAATCACACAAAATGGTATTGGAACAGTATGGTTGGAGGTAGAATACTCTCGTGACTGCTCGATACATCCACCCTCCATCGTGACTGGCAGGTGACTGACCAGGGAGACGGTGAGAAGGGGTTGACAGGTGTCGCCGTGACCTACAATCTGTCCCACTTTGGGAAGTAGTTCCGGGCCAGATGTGGGTGTATCGCATGCACTCAGGAATGTCCAGATATGGGTGTTTCGAAGCTTACAGGTTAATGATTATAGGAATATTAGTAGTAAATGGCGATAGCAAATCACCAGCCTTACAGCTTATCATGCATCAGTTGGAAGAGATTCTCTCTCTCTCTCTCTCTCTCTCTCTCTCTCTCTTGATTTGTCAGTCTAGCTACTTATATGTATCAGTCTGTCTTTAATCTATCAATATACTCTCTTGGTACCCCTCCAAATCACTAACTGTGAAGGAAAACTGTCTATTTATACCTGTTTCTCGCTGCATTCTGGCTACCTACCTATCACATCATCTATCGCAGCCTATCTTTCTGACTGGAGTCTTCTCTTGACTTTACTCCAAGTCACCAAACAATGAGGGATGACAAGCCCACAGTATATTTTAATTAACCATATAATCCATCTACACCGCCATTTCTATCGCATTATTTATGAATCCATCCCGTTTTTCATCAAGCTTTTATCTCTGTCTTTTCTCCATCTTATCTTAACCTTATCACAGGTAACTTACTTCCTTTTCTACCCACCCATCTCTATTCTCAGTTCCCCTGTCAAACTTCCTCTGTCTATCCAGGTATTATCTTCGCATTTCCTGTTTTGGTTATGTCTACCCACCTACTTACCAATCTTTTTATCTCTATGTATCTATCCCTGTGGCGGGGGGGGGGGACTCAGTCTGGCCGCACTATAGGGTGGTACTACTAATCTGCGGCCAGGTTGTGTTAGGAAGAATACTGCTACCGTATTCCCTGCGTGCTGTAAAAGGCGACTAAAAGGGACGGGGTGAGGGGACTAGGGATCCCCTCCCCTGTTTTTTAGTTCCTAAAAAGAGACAGGCCAGAGAAAGGGATCGGGGACTGAGTTATCCCCGTACCCCGAAGATTGGGTCTATGAATGTGCGTGGATGTAGTACGATTGAGGCTAAAATGGAGGAGATTGGGAGAATGTTTGTGAAAAGAAAGTTGGATGTGTTAGCTTTGACTGAAACGAAGATGAAAGGGAAGGGCGAGTCTATGTTTGGAAGTGTGAATGGAAGATTGGCAGGTGTTGATAGAGGAAGGGCAAGATAAGGTGTGGCCTTGTTAGTGAGTCCGGAAGTACAGCAGTGTATGATTGAATGGAAGGAGGTGTCATCGACACTGATGTTGGTGAAAGCGAAATTTGAACGCGAGTTGTGGGTGTTTGTGAGTGCATATGGGCCAGGTAGTGAAAGGGATGAAGAAGAGAGGGAGTCTTTCTGGAATGATGTTGACCAGTGTCTGCAGAGTTTTGGAGCCAATGTGAATGTGGTAATGATGGGAGATCTGAATGCTAGAGTGGAATATGTAGCAGTTGATGGTGTGCCTGGAAGAAATGAAAATGGGGAGCGAATGATAGGGATGTGTGTTGAGTGAGAGATGGTGACTGGAAATAGGCTCTTCGAGAAGAAAGATACTTATAAGTATACATGGGTAAGACAGGAGGGTGGAATGGTTGTGGATAAAGCATTGATGGACTATGTGGTTGTGTCTAGGAATGTAATAGGAAGATTGTTGGATGTGAGAGTTCTGAGAGGAGAGGGTGGAGGTATGTCTGACCACTACCTGGTGGAGGGAAAGTTAAGAGTAGGTAAGAGATGGGTGAGAGCTAGGAGGGTTAGGTGTGGCAGGGAGGTTTTGAAAGTGAGTGAGTTGGATAAAAGAGAGAAAATGATAGAGTATTAGGAGAAATTGAAAGATGAGTGGAATGCACTGAAAGATCAGGAAAATGTCAGTGTGGATGAGGAATGGCACTTGTTTAAGAGTGCTGTGGTGGGGCATGCAGAAGAGGTGTGTGGTTTGAGACGTGTGGGTGGTGGTGTAAGAAAAGGAAGTGAATGGTGGTGCGAGTAAGTATGGCTGTGACTGAGAAGAGAGGTGCATATGAAGTGTGGCTGCAGAGGAAGGATGAGGTGTCATGTGAGAGGTATAAGGAAAATAGGAACAGGGCGAGAAGGGCTGTGCGTGATGCTAAAGTGGCAGCAGATGAGAGGTGGGGTAAGCGGCTGACTGAGAATTATCAACTGATTAAGAAAATGTTCTGGAAGGAGGTTTAAAGGGTGCAAAAGGGAGAGTTTGGGAAGAAAGAGCGAGTAAAAGCAGAGGATGGAAGGATGTTAATTCAGATGGATGCAGTAAGGAAGAGATGGGCAGTGTATTTTGAAAGATTGTTAAATGTAAAGGAGGAAAGGGTGGCTGAGATTAAGGCGGATGGAAGGGTACAATGAATAAATGTGTTGGGAGAGTTGAATGATTCTTTGATCACGAAGGAGGAAGTAGAGAAGGCAGTAAAGGAGATGAAAACAGGGAAAGCTGCAGATATGGATGAGTGTCCTGTGGAATGCCTGAAGGGGGGTGGAGTGACTATTGTTGTTTGGTTAGTAAGATTGTTGAATATGTGCTTTGTGAAAGGTATGGTGCCAATTGACTGGGCAAGTGCTTGTGTGGTCCCGTTGTATAAAGGCAGGGGTGATAAGTATGAATGTATTAGCTTTAGGGGTATAAGTCTGTTGAGTGTTGTAGGTAAGGTGTATGGCAGAGTGTTATTTATGAGAGTTAGAGAGGGTACAGAGGGAGTGATTGATGATGAGCAGTGTGGCTTTAGGAGAGGGATGGGATGCGTGGATCAGGTGTTCACTGTGAGACAAGTGTGTGAAAAGTATTTAGCAAAGGGCAAGGATGTGTTTTGGGCATTCATGGATTTAAAGAAAGCTTATAATAGAATTGATAGGGAGGTTTTGTGGACTGTTTTAAGATTGTATGAACTTGATGGTAGGTTACTAAAAGGGGTGAAAAGTTTGTATGTAAATAGTAGAGTGTGTGTAAGAGTGGGAAATGCTGTGAGTGATTGGTTTCCCGTGAGAGTGGGGCTGCGACAGGGATGTGTGATGTTGCTTTGGTTGTTTAATATTTATACAGATGGTGTTGTAAGGGAGGTGAATGCAAGAGTTTTAGGTGGAGGTCTGAGTCTGGTGAATGTTGATGGTGGAGAGTGGAATCTGAAGCAGCTGCTGTTTGCAGATGATACTGCACTGTTCGCTGATTCAGAGGAGAGATTGCGACAATTGGTAGAGGAGTTTGGAAGGGTGTTTGAAACGAGGAAATTGAAAGTAAATGAGAATAAGAGTAAAGTGATGAAATGTATGAGGTTGGTAAATGGTAGAGGGATGAATATAGTTTTGAATAGTGAGTTGTTTGAGGAGGTGGAGTGTTTTTAATATTCAGGGTCACATGTTGCTGTGGATGGAAGAATACAGTAGATGCAGAAGTGAAGTTTAGAATAAATGAAGTAGGTAAGGTGCTGGGAGGAATGGAAAAAGTGTTAGATGTCGTTTGCTTAGAATGGATGTAAAGAGAAGGCTGTATGAGGGTGTTGTGGTACCGACTGTGTTATATAGGGCTGAAACATGGAATATGGGTGTAGCAGAGAGGAAAAGTTTGAATGTAATGGAGATGAGGTGTCTGAGGAGTATGTTTGGAATGACGCGTATGGATCGAGTGCGATATGATGAAGTGCGAAGGAGAACTGGAGTTGCTCGGGAAATGGTTGGTAGAGTTGAGCAGAGGATGTTGTGATGGTTTGGGCATATGGAGAGAATGGATAATGAGCGATTGGTGAAAAAGATAACTAGATCTGATGTGAGAGGTGTAAGGCTGAGAGGGAGACCACGAATAGGATGGATGGACAGTGTGAAGAGAGCGGTGGATGTGAGAGGGATGTCTGTTGAGCAAGGAAGAGTGGCTGTGCGTGACAGAAATAAATGGGGAGAAATTGTGAATCAATAAATGATGACGCAGCCCTGAGGGGATATTCTCCCACATTTGGACTGATCAGCTAGTCAGGTCAGGTGCGGGTAAGGGGATGGGTCTATTATGATATGGCAGGAGTAAACCAGCTCTGCTGTTGGACCCTGCTTCGGATGTCACTGATTGCACTGCGCAGTTGACCCTTGTGCGGTGTGATGCGGTGAGGATCTGTCCCTTCTCCCCTTTTGGGCTAAGATGCGAATGAATGTGTTTTAATGGATGAGTAAATGATGAATGTGTCGTCCTGTCTCGACTACCTCCCTTTCCTTGGGGTAAGAAGCCTAGGTATATAGATAGATAGATATATACCTATCTATCCATCGATCCATCTCTGTCTGTATATCTATCAACTGTCTTGGCCTTTCAACAAATCCTTCACCACTTCAACTTTCCTCACTCTTCCCTCGACAAATTTTTCGCCATATCTCACCCTTTCCCTCCCTTCATCAAATATTCTTAAGGGATTACTTGGGATCATCTTTGAGGGAGTTTGGCTGTGAAATGCGAAGCGGTGTCTAGATCTTGAAAGTTCCCTTCATCATATATTCTAAGGAATTAATTGATATAATCTATGGAGGAGTTTGGATGTGAGTGGTGAGGGTGTGTGTAGATCTTCAATATGGTTATTTGCAAAGCAGAAATGCGTGTTTATTATCGTTGAGTCTACTTTTACGTATGTTTCTATGAATGAATGTTACCAAGTACCCCATTAATAATTTACTCAGTTTGGATCAAACTTGGCATAAATGTTAAGCTTGGATCAAAATTACGCTTAGAGATCAAAGTCAAAACACAAGATATGGGGTTATCTCGAAAACTCCTTATCCAATACGGATTCAAAGTTGCACATATTATGCATGTGGTTCTGGGAAGAAGCAGTTTGATTATGGTTCAGTCAAATCATGAGTAAACAAATGGTGCCAGGAGTTAAAAACTTACCCCAAAAGCAGTTATTTTATTTTCAACTGTTTTCAAGTTTTGTAATCCTCTGAAAATCCATGCTCTTGTGTTTGACCTTTCAAGGTCAGAGGTCATGGTGCTAAAGAAAGTCCATATGAGACTTCCTATATCTTGATAATAGTAAATACATTTATCTTTAACCAGTATCGAGTTATAGCCCTCTGAATATCCGTGACCTTGAGTTTGACCTTTCAAGGTCACTTTACATCTGTGACCTTGAGTTTGACCTTTCAAGGTCACTTTATATCTGTGACCTTGAGTTAGACCTTTCAAGGTCACTTTATATTTGTGACCTTAAGTTTGACCTCTCAATGTCAAAGGTCTTGGTGCCAAATGAAAGCCCATATGGGAGTTCCATTATGCTGATAATGGTTAATACAGGGTGACCCCCAAAAAACACCCACATGTCGAAAGGCTGTAGCACTGGCAGTAGTGAGGCAGGAGGAGCGGGTCTAGGGTATGTTTGTAGCCCAACCCCAACCATCCTCAGTCGCCAACATGGCGTGGTCCGGAGCACACAATGTGTTTGATGTCAAAGTGTTCTTCACAAACAACTGTTCCATGATGGCCGTGCAGAGGGCCTTTCGAAGACGTTTCAGTATTCCACAAACCAAAACATTCCAGATCGGAAAACCATCGTGCAGTGGATTGAGAATTTCAGGGCAACAAGCTCAGCTTTAAAAATAAAATCACCTGGTCGACCTAGGAGTGCTCGTACGCTTGAGAATGTTGAAGCACTGAGGCGATCTGTTCTGTGGTCTCCGAGACATTCTGCGCAAAAGCATGCTTTACTGTAGCTGCAGCGATATCCCGGGAAACTGCAAAGTGAATCTTACACAAAGACCTTCACTACCATCCATACAAAATGATGATTGTGCAAGGACTCAGTGCGAGAGACTGGATAAGCCGCAGGGGGTTATGCGAGAACATTCTGCAACGTGTTGTGGAAGATACTGTTCTCTTGTGCAGTGATGAAGCTCAGTTTAAAATCAGTGGCTCTGTAAACAAAAAAAAATTTTGCGCTTGGTCTGAACAGCCCTTGCATGCCACACGAAAGACTGTTGCTCTCCGATTGAGTGACTGTGTGGTGCGCTGTTGCCGATGTTGGCATTGTGGGTCCTTGTTCCTTTGAAGAGGGTGGTGTATCTGTTACTGTAACTTCTGACCATTACATTGATATGCTCGAAAACTCTCTAAGGCCACAACTTGAACATCTTGTTGAAGAACTCGATGTGTGGTTTCATCAAGATAGAGCTATGGCACACACAGCTCAAAGATCATTGCAAGTGCTGAGGGAAATGCTTCCGGATCGGGTGATCTCATTGTGTGGCAATGTTGGGTGGCTAGCCCATTCCCCTGACCTCGCCCCTTGTGATTATTTTTTTTTGTGGGGCTACCTTAAATCACGAGTGCATACTCATTGACTCCAAACTCTTGAAGCCCTTCAGGTTGCCATTCAGCAGGAGATAGCTGCTGTACCACCCAACATGACCCACCGAGCCATGGCAGCCTTCAGAAATCGCATCCAAGAGTGTATAGACAATGACGGCCACCATTTGGAGGATGTCATCTTTAAAACATGATGAATAAAAATTGTATTGAATGAAGTTTCATGTGTGCAAATAATATTTTGATTATCTTTAACCACTTTTTTTTCATTTACCTTTGAAATGTGGGAGTTTTTTCTGGGTCATCCTGCATTTCTATCTTCAACCGGTTTCATATTATAGCCCTCTGAAAATCCGTGACCTTGATTTTGACATTTCAGGATTATTCAATTACCTTCAAAATTTAATCACTTTCTTTTTGGACCAGTGCCCAGGTATCCTGAAAATTTCATATAATTTTGTTAAGTCGTTTTTCCATAATGTTGCTAATAAACAAAGAAAAAAACAAACAAAAAATTTGGAAAAAAAAAACTCGTCAGACTCCGGATGAGGAAAAAATCATGCATCAGGAAAAAATTTTGGATGTGACATCCCTGTGCTCCCTTAGCACTGTTTACTGTATGTATATTTACCTCGCCCGGAAGGAGCCTGGCGAGGTATTGTTTTTGGTTGAGTTTGTTTCTTTGTTAGCAACTTTACAGAACAACAGCAGACTGAAATTACATGAAACTTTCAGGTTATGCAGGCAATGGTCCCAAAAGAGAGTGATTAAATTTTGAAAGTAGCTGAGTGACCTTGAAAGGTCAAAATCAAGGTCACGGATTTCCAGAGGGCTATAACTTGAAAACTGTTGAAGATATATTTACTATCATGAACATACAGGAACTCATTATGGGATTTCAGTCGGCATTAAAACCTTTCACCTTTACCTTGAAAGGTCAAACTCAAGGTCACGGATATATATTCAGGGAGCTAAAACTCGAGACTGGTTAAAAATAGCAATATTTACTATTATCAACATATGGGATATCCCATAAGGGTTTTTAATTGGTACCTTGACCTTTGACCATAAGTGACTCAAGGTCACGGACACTCAGGGGGCTATAAATCGAAGCTCATTGAAGACAGAGATATTTACTATTACTAAGATACAGGAAGTCTTACGTGAGAATAACCTTTGACCTTGAGTGACCTTGAAGGGCCACATGCAAGATCACGGATTTTCAGAGGGTGTAACTTCAAAACATGTGCATCATTACCTTAGAGTTTAATTGTGCACTGATACTAAAAAATGGCAGAAACGATTCAGTATTTAACAGCAATAAAATAACTGCTGATGGGCGAGGTTCCTTGTGCCTGGCACAAGTTTTCCTGATTTATATGGTTTAATAATTTGGAGGGAAAGTATAACTAGGTAATACAGCCCAGAAGCAGAGACCTGATGAGTGGAGAACACACACACACACACACACACACACACACACACACACACACACAAGCAACCGTAAATAAGCATGTGCACAGACAGACAGACAGACAGACACACACACACACACACACACACACACACACACACGCAGTCAGTCAATCAATCAACCGTAAACAGAGAGAGAGAGAGAGAGAGAGAGAGAGAGAGAGAGAGAGAGAGAGAGAGAGCATTATTGAAACTGGGCGAAGAGAATCAACAAAAGACGTTCTGCAGCACAAAAAGAAATACAAACATTAAAAATATTGACAGCTCGGCGTATCACATAATAGAAGATGAACGTTCACGATAAGGGAAAGAAAATAAGCATATAAAAATAAACATTTTTTTTTTTTTGAGAAATCAGCCCATAAAAACGAAGATCTCTGCACATAAGTAAATGCAGAAAACAAACGGAAACAACTAGAAACAAAAGAAAAATATGAAGGCAAAAGGAGAGAGAGAGAGAGAGAGAGAGAGAGATGATAGCACATGCAAAAACATGCATAGAATCACTGACATGCATGGATAGATGTACAGTAGCCCAACTACGTTTGGCGGCAAGATACTACTGTATTTTGATAATCTGGCATCCCTGCCTATTCACTACTCTCGTCCCAAGCCTTTATGATGATGTCTAGTGGGCGGGTTGTTGGAAAGGCGACACCTCCAAAGTATATATATATATATATATATATATATATATATATATATATATATATATATATATATATATATATATATATATATATATATATATATATATATAATCCGCTTCTAGTGCTCTAATTCTTCATTTTGCGTTTCCGCCACCGTCCAAGTTTCACATCCATACGATACAGAAGTTTTCAGATACTGTCATTCATAGACTTCTTTATGTTCTATATCCAATTCCATATTCCTTATCATTACCTTTAATGAACTCATCACGCTACCTAAATACTTCAAGCCACACATATCCTCCATTATCTGACCATCCGTCCTCATAGTGCATTCTGTGACTTCATTCATCTAAAAGACCATAAATTTACTCTTGCGTTACATTAACTTTTAGATTTCGTTTTCTACATACACTCCTAAACTCAGTTACCAAGTCTCGAAGCTCAAAGGTCCTACTATAGCGTGCGGTCTACCGAGACATTTACAATATAGCGTGCGGTTAAGATACGATACAATACGTTAGGTTAAATTAGCTTATTTTAGAAAAGTTCGGATAGGATAGGATAAAACAGGGTAGTTAGGGTAGGTCATGATGGGATAGGTAATGTTAGGATAGGATAGGACAGAACAGAAGAGAACCTAATCTAACCTAACCTATCCTATCCTGTTATATCCTAACCTGACCAAACCTAACCTATCCTAACCTGTCCTATCTTAACCTAACCTAACCTCTAACCTATCCATCCTAACCTAACATTATCTAACCTAACTTAACCAATCCTAACCTAACTTAACTTCCTAACCTATCCTAACCTTACTAATCTAACCTACCCTTACCAATCCTATTCTAACTTCACCTAACGCATCCCATCCTATCCTAACCACACACTATACTGTAGTGTAAATGTCCCAGTAGACCACACGGTATAGTAGCACCGTTTCCAAAACCCAGACTCGCTTACTACAGACACTCCGTGATCTACCGGCGTATTCGTATCTTGAATCTCTTTTATAACGCCATCCACATCCATAAATAGAGAGAGAGAGAGAGAGAGAGAGAGAGAGAGAGAGAGAGAGAGAGAGAGAGAGATACTGTATATAATGAAATGGTGCGGTGACATGACAGACCTGTTTCAGGCCAATATAAAAACAGAAGAACTTTCTCTAATACTGCTTTTCAGGTCCTTCCCCATTCCTTCTCTTTCTACCCCGGACCCATGAAGGCGGTATCCAGCTTCTTTCCACTTTGTAGATACACATCAAATGAACATTTTAGAATGAATAGCTGATCTAAGAAACCCCTCCTTTCCTAAGGCCTTCTATATTCTTCGGCAAATACTTCTCGTTTTCCAACTAATTCTTTGCTTATCTTCCTACCTCTGTCGACAAGTATCCTACCATATATTTTTCCTATTACACTGAGAAGAAAAGTACCGACTTCCAGTACGTCGAAATCCTACCTTTCTTCCAGGGCTTATCCATCATATCAATATCCCTAGTATTTTTAATATTTCCCCAAACACTCCATCAGTTCCTGGCGCTTTTCCCATTTTGACTTTCCTGATTGTCTCAATTAATACTTCCAGGCAACTAATCTTCTCTTTTCTTCTGCTTCCAGCCATTCCCCAAACATTGAAACTTGCACAATTCTCGTTCTCTATATTTCGTCATTCCATTACATGTTCTTTCCGTTTGCGCACTTTCATCTCCACGAACATTCTGCCATATTTATCATTTACCTCTCCACCACTTCCCTCATCGGCCTGTTTCACTTTCATGTCTTCATCCCGAAACAGTTTCATATATCCCCTCGATTCTGTACTCAGATCTCTTCCAACATATTATCCACTCTTTTTTTACCCTCTCTTACTAGTCTCTTCGCCTCTCCCTTTCGCTTAACATGTAAATTTCATATCCGTTTTTCTAAAGCCGTCATTCTTCTCCCTCCCAACCAGTCACCTCATGATTTACTTATCTCATACACAGATCGCCTCACCTCCTCATAACACTATACTTCCACTTCCCATCGTCTTCGCTTCACCTGGTACACTAAAACATGCTGCACTGATTTCTTCTATGAATGCCTTACACACGCATTCCACCTCCTTCATGTGCTACAAATTATAACTGTCATTTCGCTCTTCCACTTCTCTTTTGTATCCCACTCAAGTCTGCATTCCATCTTCTTCTTGAACTCCAATTTATAACTATCATTTCGCTCCTTCACTTCTCTTTAGTATCCCACCAAGTCTCTCTCTCTCTCTCTCTCTGACCTGTTTAGGTGAAAACGTGCATTCGACGCTATTCCCAAGCCCCTGTTTAAGATGGCACCTACCCAACGATTCTCCAGCTGTGTGTTTTCTGAAGAGTTTATCAGGGAATTAATGGTGAAATAGGACGGCGAATATATATGTCTGTTCTGTAAGTTAGCAAATAGTTTTAGTTTTGAAATTAGGAAAACAGTTAGGCAATTAATGGGATAAGTGATTGGATAAAAAGGCTTGGAAAAGGAGAATGGAATGGTGAGTCCTAAGGCAGTGCATGTAGAAGTGGAAGCAGAAGTATCTGGCAAGGTAAACAATTTAGAAATTAAGCAAATTAAGGCTGAGATCAGGAGAAATGATAGTGCTGGCTTCCAGCATGTCAATGGTGTCTGCAAGGCGAAGGGTAAGTAATAGTGATAGGAGTATTTCTATTAGGAATTTGTTTCAAGTTCTCGAAGGTAAAGTGGGATATGAGCTGGACTTTAGCCCGATGAACTCAAGGTCCGAGGAAAGTCAGCTCTCATCACGGCAGTGAGACATACCAGTTCTGGTGGTAAGGTGAGGCGCTGAGCACTACAAATATATCCCAAGATCAAAACTACTGCTCCAGTGGAAGGTGAGTGTCTCTTTTAACAACTGTCTAGGGGAAATGAAGTCTGATGGAGAGTGCAAGACGAAGGCTGGAGTGACGATGAGGAGGACTTTGGTGGAAACAGACTTAGGCAAAGTGCAAGTTGTGGTGGCCAATTTCTCTCATGAGCTGCAGAAAATCAACAAGGGAGAAATAGGGGGACAGTGCCAGGCAGTGGACCCTGAGTGGCACCAGAGGAAGGCTTGTAAAAGGAGTGTAGTCAAAGATGATAGGAATCTGCCAGACCATTTGCATGACCTGTTTTTCCAGGAGTTGCCAGTGTCTAGATGACTCAAAAGTGCTGCAGTTAAGACATCTGCTAGTGAAATTTGCTGATGTTCTTACAACCAGAGACCTAGACCTGTGATCCACTGATCTGGTAGAGCATTGTATCGACACTGATGATCGCCGCCCATGTAAAGTGTCAGCTTGGAGGATAGTGCCAGCTCAACAGCAAGAAATGGAGAGGTTGATGGAGAATCTTCTAAGTCAGGGAGCGATAGAAAAGGCCAGCAGTCCTTGGGCATCAGCAGTTGTTCTGGTTAGGAAGAAGGATGGCTCTGTAAGGTGCTGTGTGAATTATCAAGCCCTGAATGAGATGACAGGGAAGGACACGTACCCACTGCTCAGAGTTGATGACATGGTGGATGCTCTCCCAGGTGCCAAATGGTTCTCCAGCCTAGACATGAAAGCAGGATATCACCAGGTCAAGGTTGCAGAGAAGGACATGGAGAAAACAGCTTTTTCGTACGGGCAGGGTTTATGGCTGTTCAAAGTGATGCCAATTGGCCTAGGCAATGCCCCTGCTACTTTTGAGCCACTCATGGATAGAGTACTGGAAGCCTGCACAGGCAGACGGCTCTCATCTATCTTGATCATGTAATTGTGTTTGGACAGACTTTTGATCAAGAACTGCAGAGGCTGTCAGAGGTGTTTGACAGGATCCGAGCAATGCATCTCAAGCAGAACCCTAAGAAGTGTTACCTGTTCCAGAGCGAAGTGTAGTACTTGGGACACACTGTAGGCAAGAGTGGCTTCTGTACCGGTCCAGAGAAAGTAGCAACTTTGACAAACTGGCCGGTTAGAACTTGTGTGAAGGAGCTATGGAGTTTCCTGGGTTTGTGTACCAACTACCTGCATTTTGTCAAAGATTTTGCAACAATAGCTGCACCTCTGCACAAGCTGTTTGGTAAAAGACAGAAGCTTATGTGGACTGCAGTGACTCAGGTCTTTGATGAACTCAAGCATGCTTAGCAAGCTCTCTTGTGTTGTGGTACCCAGATAAGAGTCAATTATTTATCCTGGACTGTGACACTAATGACCATGGCATTGGAGGATCCTGTCACTGAAGAAGTGTGGCAAAGAGTATGTGGTAATGTATTACAGCAAGAAACTCAGTCCGTTGGAGCGGAACTACTGTTTGACCCGTAAGGAGCTCTTGGCAGTAATGAGGAGCCTTGACTTCATCCATTCCTGCTTGTATGGGTCTTACTTCATCATAAGGACAAAGCAGCACTCAAGTGGCTGATGACATTAAAGAATCCAGGACAACTGGCACACTAGCTGAGGGGCTGAACCAGCAAAACTATGAGATGCAGCATTGTCATGGTGGGTGGTGCATGGTAACGCCGATAGCCTAAGTACGGCCTTGTAACCCAGTTTGCAAGCAGTGTGGTAGGAAAAAAGATCATAGCAAGAAATGCAGCCGTACTGCAGTGACAAAGCCACTTTAACCTGAAGAAGACCTGAAGAGGATGCAGATGGAGGATACAGATTAACAACCAGTGCTAAAGTGACTGCAGCAGAGCACAGTGCAACCATCTTGGGAAGGGATTTCCAGGTTCCGCCCTGCTATTAAAAGCTACTGGAGTAAATGGGACTTTCTTTTGAACAACAGTCAACTTGAACGTCAATGGGAGACACCTGATGGCCTCAGGAAGTATTGGCAACAGGTTTTTCTGAAGAAAATGAGATCCGAGGTCTAAGTATTATTGGAACTTCGTAGCCACTTTATATATATATATATATATATATATATATATTTATATATATATATATATATATATATATATATATATTTATATAAAACTCTTTAGTCTTGTAGTAGGAGAGTCTTGAGTTTGGGTTAAAGTTATTTTGGCAATTGAAGAGCAGGAGGAGTTAAAGATGAATACAGGGAGTTGATCTTGATTTATTATCTTCAAAGAAAGTCTAAGTTGAGCAGCGTATGTATTACAAAGGGACTTAGCCCCCTCGCTCTCACATAAGTTGTTAAGTTTCCGCGGGTGTGACAATCTCCCCCCCTCCCGTGGCCGCGCGCTCCGATAATGTGTATTCTCGGCTTATTTTCACCACCCAAAAATATTTATTTTCCCATCATAGCCACATATGGTACTCGCCGATGTTTGTTCTACACGATAAGCAAACACACACACACACACACACACACACACACTATACAGAAGTTGGGAAGCTGAGAATAAACATTCGTGACGCCGATTTCACTTCCCAACATCATAAGTCGAATGTTTACGAATCAATCTCTACATGTTATACCATCAATCGAAAGAGAATTTTATTAGCTTTCAAATGCCGGGTGTCCCAGTTTGATACGAGGTATGGTCTTCGAGTAATAAGCGATAAAATAAAAACTCTGGTTCGACAGAGTACAACTTTTATAATCGGAGAGATTTTGTGGCGACTTTTCGGTGAGAGCAATAGGTTTTTATTTCATTATCCGATCCAGAATTTCATTGGCTTTCATTTAAGACAAGTACGGTGATCCTAAGCCTTATAGTTCTCGAAAAAATTGCAATAAACTATGGTGTATTTTGCCGCGCGTTGAACCGCCGGCAGCCGCGCTGACTTACAGTATTTTCCCTTAGCGCGCGAACTCGTTTTATGCTTGCTAGCTACGGTTTCTTCAATTTTATACCAATAACTATCTTATATAATTACTTCTTTTTAGTTTTTAGTCCTCTCGGAAACCACACATGAACACAAAACCTGTTGCTAGCAACAGAAACAGAACTTCTTTCCCTGTCATATGTGTTGAGGTAAATAACAACATATATGTATATGTAAATATACTGACAGAAAGAGGTAAAAAGATAAAGAAAAAAAAAAAAAAAAGAATACCACGTACTTCTCCAGTGGCGATGATCTTCCTGCAGGACCACATCGGTTCACATAAAACATAGCCCAGTCTATCAATACGTAGGAAACACAGTACATTTCACCAAAAGATATATATATATATATATATATATATATATATATATATATATATATATGCAATTGTTCCTAACCTCACATTGCACTGCGCTACCTTTGTGCTACGCTAACTCAGGTGTACGACACACACTTCCTTACGATAACGTGGGTCACTTTATCACTGTCTTTTCACATGAAACATTACCAAATCATTCAATATATCAGATAAACAGTATATTACACCACAACAAGTACATGGGCGTCATACATAGGTCAATTACATGGCCCATACCTGGCCGGTGAGATGTAGCAGAAGATGATTTCCAGAGGAGTACATGGTTCACTTTCACTTTCTTTTCACATTACACAGAACCAACTATATCATTTCATGAGATACACAGTATATTACACCACCGCATTTTACGTATCTCGCGCCGCATTTCACTACCTTCGTGATGACTCACGTGTACGAGCCGCTCCCTTCCTTACGAGCATGTGGGTGACTCTTTTCACCTATTTCTCCCATAAATACATAACCAAATATATCTCTTTATAAGAAACAGATTATATTTCAATAATAAAATGTAAATGCACTTGTATCTAACGTCACATTGCATTTCGCTACCTTTGTGCTAACTCAGGTGAACAAAACCTGCTATTCCTTACGAGGACCTGCGTCACTTTTTCACTTTCTTTTCACATAAAATATAGCCCAGTTTATCAATACATAGGAAACATAGTACATTTCACCAAAAGAAATATATATATATATATATATATATATATATATATATATATATATATATGCAATTGTTCCTTACGAGGACGTGCGTCACTTTTTCACTATCTTTTCACATAAAACATAGCCCAGTTTATCAATACATAGGAAACACAGTACATTTCACCAAAAGAGATATACGTGACACTTACCTGTCCCATAAGGTGTAGCAGAGAAGATACTGCAATGTTTATGATATTTTCACAATACACATAATGAAATCCATCATTTTATGAAACATACATTATATTTTCACCACAACAGTTCCTGATCGTGCTCTGTATGTCACATCTGCGATACCTAAGGTTTCGCAGACGATATTTTTTGATGATCATGTGGTGAAGTGTTTACGTTCATCCATACAAGCATACGATAAACCTACCAGTAACACTCATGCTTTATTTCACACAGAAAGCATACGGAATAAATATAACAATATGATAAATGCAAATATTCCTATAAAAACCTATTGTATTTCCTTTACTCACAACGGCTTGCCCTGGCTGTAATACGAAACTGACTCCTGCCCTAGACATTATTTCATCACGTACACTCATTGCACTATACTCCTATCTATTGCACAATAACACTATCCACTATATATCAGCATAAAACAAGGACTTCATCCACACCTTGGAAAATATCCCGTTCTTGACAGCGCGGTGTCGTTAAGCGGTTTCCCGCCTCCCTCAGCTAAGCTAAACGTTTCACCATGTCTTCCTCACTCGTGTTGCACACTACATTCACCTGCATCATTATCACTGTTATTCAAATGCTGAATACTCACATTGGGTGCAGAGAAGAGGCAGCGTAGTTGCTGGGAAACGCCGATAAACAGGGTAGCCTTACCAGTATCTTCATTGGGCCAACGGTAGAATAACGGGCACGATTGATTCTCCAAAACCTAATTCCCTATTACAAACATAAACTCTAATCACAATAGTGCCCAAAAACGACACAGAAACACCATTGGTACAGTGAAATATGACGCGGGTCCCGGGACAGGGTAGAGAGAGTAAAATTTAAATCCCCAGCCGCGCGCTACCTTCCTGCCTGGCAGCTGACGTGTTACTAATCATCTCGCCCATGCTGCCACACGTCTCGGGCCCCGAGGTTCCCAATTCATTACTTTAGGTGAGAGGAGCGGGAACTAGGACGCTTCCAAAAATGACGCAGATTGGCCGAAAACTTTTACTTTGACATAAGTTTTTGTGATTTGAGGACGTAAAATGCTTCATCGCAGATAGTTGTGGAAAGGCCCAAAAGACTCGCTACGCGTCATCGACGACGAGAGCGTTAATTTACTAGCCAAGTCTAGTCGGACCCCTCTTCTTATTTGATCTCTCCACTACCTGCTGGTTCTATGGCTTGCCCCTTCCTGAGCTCTAATTCCTACATTTTCGTTTAGCAGGGGTCGTGTCACGTTTGCTATAGTGTCGTGAAAGCTTCTAGAACACTGTATGTCTGTGTGTATGTACAGCTTCCGGTGCACGACCAGCATTCCTTCACTTAAAGAGTTGCAAGCTAATATCTTTTTCCCACACCTTGTCTGGTGCTCTATCTAGTTATCTATCTATCTATCCATTATGCTATCTATTATGATTTGTATTTATAATATGGAGTCCTGACATCGCTCGGTCATGCAAGCTGGCGGTCCTTGGACAGCAATCATCACTGACATATGCTAATCTATTAATACATAATATTGATTGTAATATTGCATAGATATAATATTCATGTTAATATTGCAATTATCCAGTAATATTACATTTTAAACAAGTTGTATACATTATTGAATAAATGCAACATGGTTAAATTGGTTATTGTATGACAATTTATAAGATGTGTATGTATAACAGTAAAATGCATATATGCAAAAAAAAAAAAAAAACTTTAAAGTTAAGATTATGGTAAGAGCTATTAATATTTCATATAGAGATAATGATACTGGTATACTTCTTTATCATGTGTCATTCATTTTTTTTCTTTTTTGTAAAATTAATGCTATATTCAAAATATGTACAGTTCATTCAGGGGGGTTAACTCGAATGCTTACTCTACTCCCACTAATCACTGACTCCAAATTTGCAATTGTTGCATGCATTCTGTACATTGCGAACAGCACTACTGCAAATACAATACAGAAGATTATAAAGACAGTAGGTGCTGGGCTATATAAATAATATGGGTTAAACATACTCAAACTCAAATGTTCCCAGGGTTTCATCGTTTCATTGATCAGTTGCATAGTTTCAGACTTAGGTTGTGCTCATGTTTAAGTCCACATTAGGTAGTGGGTGGAAATGTTTGTGTGTATGTTTGATGATGGCGTGGTGATTGATGGTGGATAAAGTGGACATGGATGGTGCATATACCGCATAGTAGTCTGGTGCTATGTATAATCCTGATGCTATGCGATGGTGGTATGTCTTGACAGACCATGTAAACTGATGTGTTATGAGTGAAAAAAAAAAAAAAAAAAAACTGAGTGTCCGTTGCGTTGATGGTGTACAAGCTTATCTGGAGCAAAACTGAAGTTGCAATGGTTATGAATATTGTGATTTCTTATGATACCCATTTTACAAGGGACTGTTTCAGTAGGCTGAAACGTGAAAATGTACGCAGGACAAAGGTGAACAGCATGTAAGGATGTGAGGCACTTTCGTTCAATCGTTGATTCACATGCGAAAGTGGCAGTGTTCCATCTCTCGAAGACCATGATGAGTTCGATGTCTGTGTTGATGTTGATGATGACCAAAGTGTTATTATTCTTAGAAGGGAAGGGGTGTACTTGGTATACTGTGAACAGCTCGTCAGTTATGAATGGTACATGAACTACTACTGATGTTGGTGTTAGTGTTGCTTCTAAATATGGATAATATTGCATGAAATCCCTACTTCGGAACAAAGGCTTCAATTTATGTTTATGTATGCCTTGACTAATTATCTGACGTAGCTCATGAACTGGAAGTAAGTCAATTGTGTTCTTGCCATTACCAGCATTCGAAATTCCTTGCATAGGTGCCCTGTAACGAACTCTAATGTTGTCTAATTGGAGTAGAATTGTGTCAGTGTGTTCCGTGATGATGGGGAAGTGTTGGAAAAGTATTAGGTTTCCTTCCATGTCATTTATTTTATCTACACTTTCGAGAGCTATGTTTTCCGCCTTTTTCAGATTTTTCACGATTGTCTTCATTGCTGAGTTACGTCCTGAGGTGAATTTATCTTGGTATGTTAGTACCTGAGCTATTTTATTAAATTTGTTGTTTATATCTTGAAGATCTTCCTCTGTAGCCAATCCAAAGATGTTCCCAAGAACTGCGCCACCAAGTTCGAGCAAACCGCGCTTTTGGCGAGTACGTGTAATGTTGTTTGTGACACTCAGTACCCCCGATCCACGAGATGGGAGATCTTGGATAATGATGAGCATAGTTGACTTCGCCTGTTCTATCATCCATTTCGCTAACTTAACCATTTCATCCACTTCCTGTGTGTTATGTGCTTGTGAAACATAGCCTCCTATCATGAAGTCCAGGGTCCTCATTGGTCTCGCGATGTTTTCTAGATAAGAAGATAATTCGTATAAGTAATCCAATCTGATTTCAGTACTCATGACATCTTTTACGATTGATGTCGTGGCCGTTGGAGCTATGAGGCATCCTTGCCGTGCTATGTGTTGGGGGTCTAAGTGAGCATACCCTCTTGCTATGTAGAGGAGAATCCATAGCATAAGTCCTTTCATCGTTACGCAACGACAAAAAAATCTATTAATTATCTAATATAGTCATGCGGTGGTCGATGATAATGATGATATGCGTTACAGTTGCCTAACGTAGAACAATAACTTGCTTGTTATTGCATTTATAGAAGGAGTTTAAATCGATATTTAAGTCTCGTAAATGATGTACTATTAGTTTTATTGGAACAGTTGCACCTATGATTAATTGTTTGGTATATGACCTTAATTTATTTTTGTAATTATTGTTGTTTTCTTGATTGGTTTCATGAGTTATGTTCGGTTGTTCGATGGTATCCGAGGTTGTATAATTATTGGATAGTTCCCTTGAAACTCGTTTTAAATGGTCAATATGAACTTGTTTCTCTTCGCCACTTGACAGTGACCTAATTGAGACTTTGTTTGCTTTTATGTTAATTACTCTGTATGGGCCCTGAAATTTCGGAGATAATTAATTGTCCCTCGTATGAATGATACCATAAACAATATCTCCTAAGCTGATAGGCGAGTCTTTTGTCTTTTTATTAAATACCTCCGTCATTTCTTCCTTAGACCTCGTTAATTGTTTTTTTGACTCTTTTTTTTTGTATGTCCTGGAATTCACGTAAACGGAGTTTAGAGTAATCATCGTAGTTGTATATGGGTAGATTTTGACCTAGAATCTCATATGGTAGTTTTCTATCTATCCCATACATAATGAAATGTGGTGTGTCTCCTATAGATTTATTTATTGATCCATTAATTGAGGCTTCTACTCTGGGAATCCAATCATCCCAGCTTGCATAATTTTCATTGAGAATGTGTCGTAGTACATCTAATACTTTCTTGTTTTGTCTCTCTACTAACCCACTGGATGCTGTGTGATAGGCTAAAACGTTAACTTTTTTGATATTGTATTGTTTACATATTTCTTGTAAGATATCAGAATTAAATTCTCCTCCATTATCACTTATTAGTACCTTTGGGGTAGTAAAGCGACATATTACATTATCTATTATCGCCTTTGCTATTGCCTCTGCTGTTTTATCTTTAATTGGGGCCAAAATTACATATTAGGAAAAATGATCCGTTGCCACGAATAGGTATTGGTTATTATTGTATGATAATGGCATCTTGAGTAAATCAACTGCGACAACGTCCCATGGTTGATGTGGTACAGGGTAATTACACATTGGTGTAGGTGAAACTGGCTATCCTTTGTGTTTTGCACATGATTCGCATCTGTCTATATGACTGTTTATATATTTTCGTAATGATGGCCAATAATATAACAACTAGGTTTGTTTGAATGTCCTATCCTTTCCAGGATGTCCTGCATGTGGGCTATCGTGTATCGTTTGTAATACTTGAAGTATTATGGCACTACCAATTGGTTATTATTCCTTCGGCGTTTTGGTTGTTCTGGGTTGATCTCGTATAGTGCATTATTGATTATTGTGAATTGTTCTAGTTGTACATGTAGAGTGGGTAATTGTATGTCATCTCCACTTTCTAACTTGCATATAACTTTAGACCATGTTGGATCAAGTCTTTGTGGTTTTGCGATTTTATCGTGGTTTGGGATGCCTCCTTTGAGATCTAATGCCGTGACCTGAATTGTTTTCGGGTTCTTGGATAATGCGTCGGCTACTAGATTCATTTTGCCTTGTATATAATGAATATGTACATTCTGGTTTTCGACTGTACATTTCCATCTCGCTCTCCTCCCAGAGAGGAGTTTTTCTTTAAACATACCCACTAGGGTTTTCTCTGCACCTTTTATTTGTCTGCTGGCAAATGCAACTGGTTCCTCTTTTATCTTCTTGCATCAGTACAGCCCCTAATCCTTTAACTGATGCATCTGTACAAATAATAAATGATTTTGTGAAATCCGGATATGCAAAACATGGTGCATTTGTTAGTTTAATTTTTAATTTGTTAAATGCTTGTTTTTGTTCTTCTTCCCATTGGAATATAGCACCTTTTTTGAGTAGTTGGAATAGAGGAAAGGCTATATGAGAGAATTGTTGTACGAATGACCCAGCTAGACCAAAAAATTGTCTAACTTCGTCATTCGTAGTAGGTTCAGGAAAGTCTCTCACTGCCTGTATTGTGTCATCAGTGGTGTGAATACCATTAGCACTTAATCTGTGGCGTAAGAATTTTATTTCCTTAAAGCAAAATTTGCATTTAGAAAGCTTAATTTTTAAACAAGCATCACCAAGCTTTTGTAAGGGTAGATCTAATTTCTGGAGATGTTCTGTGATATCTTTCGTTGTGATGATAATATCGTCAAGATAAACAAATATTCCTTGTCCTAAAATTACGGAGAATACGTAATTCATAAGACGCTGGAATGTGGCCGGGGCTTTCCTCAATCCCATGGGCATCCTTCTATACTGATAGTGTCCTCTGTTTGTGGAAAGGGTAGTGTATTTACGAGACTCCTGATCAAGAGGAATTTGATAATAACCACTTAGCAAATCGATCGTGGAAAATACATTATTTTCTGGTCCAATATTCTGTAGGATGTCGCTTAGCAATGGCATGGGAAATCGGTCTGGGATTGTGAGATTGTTTAGTTTACAGTAATCTACTATAGCATGCATTTCTCCATTTCGTTTGGGCATGACTAATAACGGGGCATTCCACAGGGAGACTGATGGCTCAATAATTCAAAGTTTTAACATTTCATCGACATACTGATTTGCAAGTGTACGCTGAGATTGTGGGATTCGGTAGGCAGGTACAAAAATTGGTGGTGTATCTGGGTGCACATTAATCTTGTGATTAATCTGGTTAGTACACCCTAATTGTTCTCTGGGCAATGCTACGGTGTCCCTGTGTTTTTCCAACATGGTTAACAAATCATTTTCTTCATAAAATTCACCTGAGTGAATTAAATTCCCTCTAATGCTTTCTCTATCCGTAGATTTTATCTCACTTGTGACTCCAGCTAAAACTATTTCCATTACAGGGGTGGGCCATTTTTCAATATTAACTATACAAGTCCTCTTTTTCAACTGTACTTCCCCATTCATGTGATTAATTAGAAGAATCTGAGTTTGCCCATCATTGTTCATTTCACATAATGCGTTTTCTACTGACAATCCTTCTACTGTACATAATTCTTCTAGGACAAGAACAGTACTATTCCGTAACTTGCCCTTTATGGTAACTTTCATATAGAAGTTAGGTGGTATAACTAAATCATTGGTGAGATGGGCAGGAAAACCTGAAAAATCAGTACTGTTACCTGGGTTTCTTGTCCTGGAGGCTGGGGGGGGGGGTGAGTGGATCTATACACTCATCTGTTTGTGTATGTTTGTTTAAGCTTTTAATATTACCAAGACTTTTTGGTTCTGTTTTACTAATCGGTGAGGACTCATGGTATTACCTCTATGAATTTATTATCAAAGTCTATTCCATTCATTTGTGGGAGTAAAGTTATTTTCTCTGTTCTCATGCATCTTAACCCGCCCCATCCAGACCGATTTTCCACCACTGACTCCCCCCAATCCTGACCAATTTTGGAAAAAAAAAAAAAATTGCTCAAACCTCTGCTTTTGGTGAGAAACATCGAAAATTCACAGAGAAATCACTCACTTGAGGTTCAAAATATTTGATACAGGTAGCAGTACTCTTTACCTTACTGGGTTTTCTATCAGGTTGGCTCCAAAGAAAACGATTTCTATGGGAGGGTAACTATTCCACACCATTCATAGATGGTATTTTTATTTATTTATTTGGTACGAATTTATATGTAGTATGACAGTATATTGGTTATTCAACAGTAATATAGGCAATATAAGCATTGTTTCCCTCACTAACACATCAACATACCTGACTTTTTTTGGCGACATTACCTGATCATCATTTCTGGCTGTTTCTTCCTCTAATGCTATGTAAACTTTGTCCTCTACATTGTCATCCATTGGGGAATCACTCTGGCCCTGAACGTCTTTATTGGCCAGGTCACTGGTAACAGGTGAATTGCCGAGACAATGGTGTGCGGGGGGGAAGGTCATGTGGGGTAAAGCATTGTCCCTGCCTGGCATCTTGAAGAGGAAGGTGTCTCGTGTATACGTACCAAAAATCACGTGCAAAAATTGAAAATTGTGCAAATTATGAACCTTGTAATTATGTGACGTACTGGTATGTCGCTGGGTCTAGCTGTGACAAAATGTTGTGATGTACTTGTACGTCGATGGGACCCCTAGGGTTAAGCCCATTAACATATGAGCTTTAATTGCTAAGTTTTCAGCGATATAAAAAAATTCAGAGATTGGTCTTGTAGTCTCTATGAAACTGATGTTTAACTGTATCATACCTGTTACTGTGATTTGTTTGCCATCTACTGTAGAGTATATAAGTCTAAATCAGATTCTTCCTGAAAAGTTACTTTCTTCTTATTTCAAAAAATTTATTATCTTTCTTCTTGTGTTATTAAGTTCACTGGAGAGCCTGTGTCTAAAAATAAGGAAATGTTTTGATCCTCACATACAGCAGGTATCAAGATACACTCATTTCCCAACATGCCTCCTATGTGAATTTTAGACTTGCTTTTCTTTACGTTTGTTTGTTTTTTGTCGTGACCTGGTCTTCCCCTGATTTGAAAACAGATACTAATTTTTCTTCTGTTTTGCAGTTACTGGTCCAATGCCCTTGGCACCAATGATGCCTACAGTAGGGACCAAATCCTTGTGTCTTTTGTCTATCCTCTTTTGTTTTGATGAAGCATTCATTCTTTGTGTGTCCTGGTTTTGCAAAATAATGACATAAAATGGACCTATCTCCTGACTGTGATCTGGAAGATGACTTCCCATATTTAGTGGTATCTGTGGCATGAGATCTGCTTGGACAGCACAAAAACTTACGAAACTGCCTGTAGCCTGGTCTTTGTGATCGTAGCCTCGACGTGTTTGGTTGTTTGCTCTGCCTGCTTTCAGGTCGCAATCGATTTTGTTCTCTGTTTGGGGTAGTTGTAGCTGTTTTCACAGCTGATACTGTCTCAGGCACTCTCATTCTACTAGAATGTGATTGTGTTTCAATCACCCCTGCTTTGCTACACTGCATCTCTACCTCGTTCATTAAGTCTAGTAAGTGATCTTGAGGGTCTTATCAGGTAATTTACACAAGGTAGCTACATAACCAATGATGTCCACGACGAGGTCTGGGGACATCTTTTCATCTCCTGTTATACAGTTTGAGTTTTCTAAGGTAGCTAATAATGTTCTTTTGATTGTGGAGACATCAGCAGTTATTTCACTTAGCACATGATTTGTAGTGTGCTCCCTTACAAGATCTACAATCTTATTTAATTCTGGGACTATACCTGGCAAAAAATTCATACCTCCAGAAAATTTCTTTATAAATTCAGTTTTAAATTCATCATATGTCTTAGCTCGGAGAAGCTTGTCTGACCTAAGCAAGTTTCCTGCTGGGCACCTTTCCTGAGTTATCCAAGAGGAAAAAATAACAATTTCCTCTTGTTCATCTGTAATGTGCCTTTTTATGAATATCTGTTCACATTGATTAACCAGTGAAATGACATCAATACGGTCTTTTTCTGTGCCAGAGAATTTCGGGGCAGTTTAATCCTCATGATAAACGTATATCTGAGTTTGATCCATGGTATTCATCTTCACTGATTGCTCTGTTAATTTAACTTGGACTTGTTTATCGTTGTCTGAGGGAACAGTGGAATAGGTTTTCCCTGAACGATGAACTCTGTTAAGTATATTTTCATAGGTATGCAAGTCAGAGACAAAGTTCTCACTCGCTACATCAGAGGGGGTTTGCCAATCATCATCATTATCATCTATAACTGAGGTATTTGTTTCTTTATCGTTAGTTTGTGGTGGATTTTGTAGGGTGGGTGTGTTGCCCTGGTGCTCTCCTAATTGTGAATCCGCAGTGGGTGCTAACTGTGTATCATCTGGTACTAACACGGGTGGAGGTGAAAATATTCCTGTCATATCACTCAGCTAAAAAGAATTCATATTGCTAAGGTATGGTGTTATGAAATACGTCTTTTGTTTATGTCCTAACTAAATAGATGAGGAAATGAGTTGTAATGAATGATAGTGAGTGTAGAAGTGTATATATAAAAATAAGTAAAGGAGGTGATTGTACCTAATTTAAAACAATGAGAAGAAATGAGTAGGTATAATTACACCCACGTGATACAGATGGTCACTCGGAGAGGCAAGTTGAAAGGAGCTGTCGATCTTGGAAGATAAATGCAGAGTTGAATGAAGATCTCCTCTCGATAATTCTAGGGCTGTGTTGATGGATGATATTACTCAGGATATTCCATGGCCTGATGAACGTAGTGGTTAACAGCTGTACTTACAGGCGAACCTTACCGTAGAACGTCAAATTCCCACACAATACTGTGAAAATAAATGAGTATGAGTAGGAGCTATGTGAATAATAAGTAACGAGTTGTGGGTGAGAAGTGCCTGGTGTCAGTCACACATTGATTGGCATGGTGTCATCTCAGCAAACATGCATGGTGACGTCGTCTCAGTAGATACACATGGTGACGTCGGCTTCCCACACTGGTAGCCGTGGTGGGTAACTGAGTAGTGATGAGTCACCTGAGTGAGGAAAGGTGAGTAAGATGCGTTATAAATGTGGCTCTGGTGTTTGATGTGTCGTCTTGACCTCTGCGTCAGCGATGGAGGTAGGGGGGTGGTAGGAGAGAGTGTTGGGGATTCTAGTGCTTGTTGCTTTGTTCTTGCTTTTCGTTTACTTGTTTTGTTTATTATTCTTCTTGCTGCTGCTTGAAGTTGCATGAAGAAGATTATAGAGTTGTCTTGTGTACTTGTTATACATAGTTATTCGTAGAGCTTGTTGATCCTCAATCGTAACTCGTCGTTGCTACTGTATGCTCGTAGACTTGTAAACTCGTTCTTCTTATTGTATACTCACTTGTGGTTACTTGATCGTAGAATTGTAGTAATGTAGAATCAGTTGTTGAACTGGAGCTGATCTTGGTTACAGTTTTGCCTGCTTTTGTAGAGATGAGGGTCCGTAGGCGCAGAGTCGATTGTTACTGTGCTGCCACCATTTATTGCTGGAACTTCGTAGCCACTTTTTATATAAATGTAACTCTTTAGTGTTGTTATAGGAGTGTCTTGAGTTTTGGTTAAAGTTATTTTGGTAACTGAAGAGCAGGAGGAGTTAAAGATGAATACAGGGAGTTGATCTTGATTTATCATCTTCAAAGAAAGTGTAAGTTGAGCAGCGTATTTATTACACAGGGACTTAATTAACTAGCTAAGTCTAGTCAGACCCCTCTTATTATTTGATCTCTCCACTACCTGCTGGTTCTATGGCTTGCCCCGTTCTGAGCTCTGATTCCTACATTCTCGTTTAGCAGGGATCGTGTCACGTGTGCTATACTGTCGTGGAAGCTTCTAGAACAGTATATGTCTGTGTGCATGTACAGCTTCCAGTGCATGACCAGCATTTCTTTACGTAAAGAGTTGCAAGCTAATTTCCTTTTCCCACACCTTGTCTGGTGCACTATCTATCTATCTATCTATCTATCTATCCATCATGGTATCTATTATGATTTGTATTTATAATATGGAGTCTTGACATAAGATGGGTTTCATACACAGTGACCCAAAAAAAAACTCCCACATTTCGAAAGGTTGTAGCAGTGGCAGTAGAGAGGCAGGAGGGGCAGGGCTAGGGTCTGTTGGTAGCCCAACCCCAACCGTCCTCAGTCGCCAACATGACGTGGTCGGGAGCACACTATGCGTTCGCTGTCAAAGCGTTCTTCACAAACAATCGTTTCATGATGGCCGTGCAGAGGGCCTTCCGAAGATGTTTCAGTATTCCACGAACCAAAACATTCCAGATCGGAAAACCATCTTGCAGTGGGTTGAGAATTTCAGGCCAACAAGCTCAGCTTTAAAAATAAAATCACCTGGTCGACCTAGGGAGTGCTCATATGCTTGAGAATATTGAAGCACTGAGGCAATCTGTTGTGCAGTCTCTGAGACGTTCTGCACAAAAGTATGCTTTAGCTGCAGGGATATCCTGGGAAACTGCAAGGTGAATCTTACACAAAGACCTTCACTTCCATCAATGCAAACTGATGGTTGTGCAAGAACTCAGTGCGTGAGACTGGATAAGGCGCAGGGAATTATGCGAGAACATTCTGCAACATGTTTGGGAAGATGCTGTTCTCTTGTGCAGTGACGAAGCTCAGTTTTAATTATGTGGCTCAGTAAAACAAACAAAATTTTCGTTATTGGTCTGAACAACCCTCGTATGCTACATGAAAGACTCTTGCACTCCAATTGAGTGACTGTGTGGTGCGCTGTTGCCGATGCTGGCATCGTGGGGCCTTATTTCTTTGAAGAGGTGGTGTAACTGTTACTGTAACTTCTGACCGTTACATTGATATGCTGGAAAACTTGCTAAGGCCACAACTTGAACACCTTGACCTTGAGGAACTTGATGTGTGGTTTCATCAAGATAGAGCTACGGCACACACAGCTCGAAGATCATTGCAAGTGCTGAGGGAAATGCTTCCAGATCGGGTGATCTCATTGTGTGGCAATGTTGGGTGGCCAGCCCATTCCCCTGACCTCGCCCTTTGTGATTATTTTCTGTGGATCTACCTAAATCACGAGCATATACTCATCGACCCCAAACTCTTGAAGCCCTTAAGGTTGCTATTCAGCAGGAGATAGCTGCTGTACCACCCGACATGACCCGTCAAGCCATGGGAGCCTTCAGAAATCGCCTCCAAGAGTGTATAGATAATGAAAGCCACCATTAGGAGGATGTTATCTCTAAAGCATGATGAATAAAATCTGTACTGAATGAAGTTTCGTGTGTGCAAATAATATTTTGATTATCTTTAACCATTTTTTTTCATTTACCTTTGAAATGTGGGAGGTTTTCTGGGTCACCCTGTATCTAGATAATTAGTGGGCATCTGGGGTAAAGAAAACACTAAGCCGGCTGCAACAAAGGTTCTACTTGACTGGCATGCATCAGGATGTTGAAGAGTGGTGTCAGGCCTGTGATGTATCGTGTGCTAAGAAGGGATCCAAGAAATGTGCTTGCTCCCCTCTTCAGCTATACCACGTGGGTGCACCAATGGAAAGAGTCATGGTGGACATTGCTGGACCTCTGCCACTCACTGAAAAAGGATATCAGTATATATGTGTCGCCATGGACTACTTCACAAAGTGGCATCCCTGATCAAGAAGCCATATCTGTTGATCAGGTGGTGGTTGACAGGTTCTTCTGTTCCCTTGGGATGCCACAAGAGCTGCATGCAGACCATAGTAGAAACTCAGAGCCTGCTCTGTTCCATGAGTGCTGCAAGTTGCTCAGGATCAAGAATACCAGGATGACCCCACTAGGCTAAGGTCACAGTCAGATGGGATTTTGGAGAAATTCAACTGGACCCTGGGACAAGAACTGTCCAAGTATATTGTAGAGGAACAGATGCAATAGGACCAGATATTACCTGCACTGCTGATTGCATATTGTTCAGTTAGCTACATCCCTGCAAAACTGATGCCGGGCCATGAGTTACCACTGCCAGTTGATCTGTTAACAGTTAAAAGCCTAATCACATCAATTGATGTGATTTAAGTTTCATGCCAAAATGCCTAATCACATCAATTGAGCAGGGCCTGTAAAAAACTGTGGAGCGCTTCCTCTGCCCCGATTATGGTGTACATAGCTTCAGGCCAATGAGAACTCACCCCTGAGGTGGCATGAGGGGGGATTGGACCAACCTGGGCGGTGGGAGGGCAACCCCCCTCTGGGCCGCCTCCATCCCACCCTTTGCTCCACTCACTCCATCCTTGTCCCCCATCACCTTGCACCCCTCCATGCACCTGCAACTCTCCTCCCACCATCACTTGTGTCCCTTCCCACCCACTCAAGCCACTCCTCCCACCCTGCTAGCCTTGTGTCCCCCCAGACCCCACCCCATCCCTTCCTCCTTTTCCCTCACTGCTCTCCAACCCCCTACAGAACCCCCAGAGGTATCAGGCCACCAAGATGTTACAGAACACACTGAAGTGCTTTCTTTTCATGGGAAAAGTTGGTTATTTTTCCAACCCTCATACCTATAGGCCTACTTCCCACAGCCTACTGTATTTCTCCACAGCCTAGTAATCTCCCCACACCTACATAATGTACACATGTTTTCCTGGTTGGTGTGACAAAATGACTTGTTTCAATAAGAAAAATAGATAGTTATAAAAATTTTCACGTTTTAGATTGTTCTCGAGGGGTACCTATCATAAACTTTTTTTAAATTTGACGCGTGATTGTGCAGTAACCATTAGGCCTACATGGGTGCGAATTGGTTTGTGGTGTGTAATTTCTTCCTCTTTAGCCAGAACACAATCAATTTGCCCTGGGTGAATGTCACCAAAAGCCCCCAAATTGCGGCTGGGAAAGGTACCCTGCCTGAAATAATTGCATTCTTTAGCGACAATGAGAAGAACACCTGGTTAAGAGTTGCCTACAGACATCTGCAGCTATGGCAAGCATCTTCAGGAAAGACTCACTGAGATACATCACCAAGTTCAAAGAGCTCTGGAGTTTTTAGGTTAAGTGATCAAGTGCAAGTATGATGCCAAGGCAAGTGAGGTGAACTGATTCAAGGATGGTGACAAAATTTGGTTATACAATCCTCAGCAGAGAAGGGACAGTCACCAAAACTGCAAAGCCCATGGGATGGATCCTACACTGCGATGGACCGCCTGTCAGATGTAGTGTAGCAGATTCAGGGAGGCAGGAAGTCTTGCCCCATGGTGGTACACACGAATCATCTGTGGCAGTACCATGGGCCAGGACAGTATGGCTGGTACGTCCTCGAGGAATTGTGCACACCCACAACTGATGATGTTGAGGAGGACCAAGGAGCTGAAGTATGAGAGGCTGGTGACAGTTTCCCTAGGGAAGAAGTTAATCAAGAAGAGGACCAAGTCATTCCTGGAGGAGGGACTGTGTGGTGGAGCAGGAACATCGTCAGAAGCAGCATAGGAGAAGACCAGATAAGTTGGAGGACTATGTTGTGTATACTAAATATTTACTTTGAATTAAGGATTACGTATGTAAATATTGTGTAGTTTTGTTGGGACAACAGAAGGATTAGGAAGGGGGAAGTGCTGAGAAGCAGGAGCATTATCTGGGTGGTACTGGAAGGTTCCCAGTGAGTCTCGCATTTTCATTTACGAGTCAGAGTTGCCAGTTAGCCTGTTAATATGAGTGAAGGTATTGTGTAAAGTTTTGTATAATTTTTTATTTTTCTTTCTGCAATATTTTATTTGGACGATTATGTAATATTCAAATTTAATTTCAGCTCGTATGCTAAAGCATTTAGAGTGCTATGTAATGTAAGAAAGCTCTGGAAAAGAGAAATTTTGGTGGTAGGAGCATGTACCAGAACATTCGAGGATCGATCAAGGTTATAAAAGGATGGGGAGAGAAGAGAGGTTTCAGTTTAGTTTTACTTTTGGTCTTATGAAGTTAGTCTACCTCCAGTACTTGTGAAATCAGTGAATTGTATACAGTGTAATTACTTGGTAAATAAAGACAACGAATGTGAGACGCTGTGTTATTACAAAGCCTGAGTTGATTTTTATACATTGAAAGGCTGACCCTATGAAGAATTATACACTGGGTGACGCCCTTCCTGTACTGAACTACTTTTTTTGTTTTTTTTCGTGACCGACTCTGAACATAGGCTTCACAGCCTGCTTTCAAGGCCCAGTAGTCCTCCTACGTACGGTACATCTCTACATGTCACCACTTCGGCTCTAACACCCACCGTCCATATTGAATACATGCTAGGGCTGTCTCATGCAGGACTGGTGTATTGGTATTAGCGGGGGTGTTTTTACAACATGTCAGCAGGTCTTCAGGTAGATCAGTAAAGTCTAATACTTATGCAATTCAAATCCTTAACCTGTTCCCTTCCCCAGTGGGATCTGAACCCGGGTCTGTTAGGACTGCAGGGCAACTCTCTACCGATTGAGCCACCGCCTCCCCCCCACCCTCTACTCCACTCACTCTCTCCTTGTCCCCCATCACCCTTGCATCCCTCCATGCACCTGCAACTCTCCTTCCACCACCACTTGTGTCCCTTCCCACCCACTCTTGCCTGTGGCAGTGTGGGACGAGGATGTAGTAGTACTATGAAAATTTGGGAGAAAGTATGTTACAGGTAAAACTACCATATTTCTTAACCCCTAAGGGCCGGATAACAGTTACATCTGATGTGAAACTGGTGGATCGGGGGCGCCTGGTGATGAATATAATAGCAAGTCTTCTCACATCACAGTTTGAAGTGGCCGCCACTTGATCTCGTCACCAAAGAGTTGGTATCACCTTTAAGCACTCGAGGCAAGCATACCTCAGTCATCACTGTGACTCTGCCAGGTGCGGGACGATGTTGTCTTATGTCTCTTATCTGATTCTGTTCCTGCGTCATGTGGACCCTTGCATCATCCGTCCCTGCCAAGCATCTTTCCAAGAATACTAGAAAAGGTCTCAGTGATAGTGCCATAAGGCATGCCTTGGATGCAGTAGTGTCTAGTTCATCCAGTAGTGGAGTAATGTATCACGCTGGGAGCAGAGCCATAGTCAGCACCGTGGGCAGATGCATGAACACGTCCTACTTTCACGCCGCTCTCGTGACAAAAATGAGTTATCTTCCTCACTCACCTAGAAACCTGGGGATACTTTCATTTGCAAGAGGAGGAGTTGTTGAGTAAAATGATCATTAATTCTTCTCCGTATTAGCTATCCTTTCTGAGATATTGAGGTTTGAAAACAAGTAATTTTCAGTATTTTGTTAAATCCTGCCCATTGTTTGTGGGTTAAAAAATACATTTACATAATAGATAGTCAAAACAAGTTTCGTAATAACAGATCAAACCTTGCAAACATGCTTGAAAATTTTTAACATTATATGATAAATGGTACGCAAAAATGCCATTGCATGTTGTCTTGATTTCCAGAAAGTGTTTGATAAGATTTCCCATCTAAGACTAGTAGAAAAACTTAAATTCCATGGCCTTTCTAAGAAATTATGTTGACTGCTTATTGATTGGTATCGAATCACAAGAAGCATGTAATAATAAATGGCAGATCATCAGACTGGCTAGAAGTAACAAGTGGACTTCCTCAAGGGTCATTTCTAGTACCATTTATTTTCACTATTTTTTCAGTGATATAGAAAATGGCGTCGGTTGTAAGGTAGAGAAATTTGCAGATGGCAAGAACACTGGAGGCAAAGTTATTATGAAAGCAGACTATGAGTCTGTACAAAATGAGTGGTAATGCTTAATAAAATGGAGTAAAAAACATTTAAAGAAATTTACTGTAGATAAATGTAAGATAATGCTCTTTGGTGATAAAAACATTAAATACGATTATCACATGTTCGATACCCTATTGTCAGAAGTAATGGACAAGAAGGATTTAGTTATCTAGAATGGCCTCACAAATATCGACAATGCATTGCAACCAGTAATAAGGCCAACTAAATGCCCAGCTTCATCACAAAGAACTTTGATAATGAAACTCAAGATGTAATTTCTGCGCTCATATATTGTTAGCTGGATCACACCCAGAATAATGTGTGCCACAATGGTCCTTGAATCATATGCTTCATATTATGGACGACGACAGGCACTAGCATGAGGTATGCAGAGCCACAAAGTTTTTCCCACTGCAACAAAATTTACCCTACAAAGAGCAAATCAAGAAACTAACAAGTGGTGCCAGGCACAACAAACCTATAGTAAATATATCTTCAATGAGTTTCGACGTAAACTCCCTGAATATGCATTACCTTCAGTTTGACCTTTCAAATTCACTTATGATCAAAGATCATGGTACCAATCCAAACCATATGGGATATCCTATCCATGACCTTGAGTTTGACCTTTCAGGATCATTCAAGGTCAATGGTCTTGGAGTCAAATGAAAGCCCATATTACAAGTTCCTGTATGTTCTTAATAATAAATATATATATTTTCAACTGTTTTCAAAGTATAGCCTTCTGAAAATCCATGACCTTTCAGGGTCACTCGAGGGTCACTCGATTACCTCCAAAAATTAACCCGCCCCATCCCGTCGACGTATGGGTACGTTGCAACGATTTGCATTGCCAGTCCCGGCGACGTACCAGTACGTCGTGCAATTGCAATGTGCATAATTTCGACAATTTTCAAATTTCGCTCTTGATTTCCGGTACGTACCCTCGCCTGACCTTCCCCTACCTGCCACCAGGCGGGGACACTCGGCAACCCCGCGCGACCTGCGCTAGCCCACCACTCGTCCACTCACCTGGTAGCCACGGTCCTGCTCAGACATGGCTAAGAGAGGTCTCTCAGACAGCGAAATTCAAGTCGCCCTGGACACCTTTACCGGCGACAGTGATTCCCCACTGGATGACGAGGAGATGGACAAAGATTATGTGCAGCCAGATGAGGAAGAAACCACCAGCAGTGATGAGGAAGTTCCATCACCCAGGAAGCGGCAGTACGTGACTTACCGTGCTGCTAGAGAGGGGCAGGAGGCAAAGAAGGCACGTGGTATATCCTATCCCTATCCCCAGCATGATTTGGAACTAGAATTCGAGGACGAAGACGAGGACAAGGACGGAGCCGTGGGACGTGCTGCCACGTGGTATGGACGGGAGGTGATTACACATCGTGGCCCAGAGCGCACACCACGTCGTATGAGCAGGTATGGGCCTAGCATTCTGTTTGGGGAGCTAGGAAGTCAAGTGGAGGGAGTGGGGAGTGAAAGGGAAAGTCCAGGGAGGATTAAGGAAAGTGAGAGTGACGTGAGTGAGTCATTGCTCTCCCCAGGTAGTGTGAGGCGGCGTAGTGTATCACGTGGGCAAGTGCGGGTGCGTTCCTTATCACGTGGGGTTGTGAGGGAGGGGGAAGGTGGGGAGGAACCAGTCCAAAGCACGTCTTATGCTCCCCAATATCCCCTAACACGTGGTCGAGCTAGGTTGCGTGAGAGAGCACGTGGTGTTGTAATGGAGGGGGAAGGTGGGGAGGAACCACTCCCCAGCACGTCTTCTGCTCCCCAATATTCTCCTATTTCATCCCCACAGCCCCCTAATGTTCCTCAAGGCCGTAAGGGTAAGGGAAAGGGAAAGGGTAAAGGCAGAGGGAAGAGGAGTGACAGTGGGGAAGCCCTCCGTACTCCTTCTCCCCCACCTCCCCAACCAGGATCTCCTCCCCACCCAGACGAAGGCGGTGATGGGGCTGATGGGGACGAGGGATTTGTGTCATGGGATTGGGAGGATGGGAGTGATTTTTCTCCCCTCATTCACCCCTTCACTGAGCAAGGGCGATCTGGCTGCATTGCACCAGGAATTCACTGTAATTCCACCAGGTTGGATTTTTTCCACCTGTTTTTCAGTGAGGCATTTGTTGAGCAGATTGTATACCAAACAAACCTGTTTGCAAGCGCCCAGCGCCTAGAGAGTGAAAGATTGGGAACAAGGAGTAGGCATTCTATGATCTATGATTACCCTGTCTCCCTTCCAGAAATGTTCTTATTTTTTGCCCTGGTCCTTTTGATGGGTATTATAAGAAAGAATAGAATTCCTGATTACTGGACTAGGGACCCTGTTATGTTTACCCCCATATTTGGTCAAGTGATGAGCCGTAATCGGTTTCAACAAATTCTAAGTCGCCTCCATTTTTATGATGTTCATGACCCTGCAAATGCAAACAACACTGATAAAATGAGGCGAATTCGGTTGGTCTTTGATCACCTCAGGCAAACCTTTCGTTCCTCATTCTATCCCTATGGAGATCTCGTCATAGATGAGAGTCTTGTGTTGTGGAGAGGCAATATTTCATTCAGACAGTATATACCCAGCAAAAGGCACCGTTTTGGGTTCAAGATCTTTGTTATGTGTGACTGTAGGACTGGATACGTGCAAGACATAGTCTTGTACACCGGTGCACAGACAGACATAATAGAAGATCGAAGTATTGGACTGTCGGGAGCAGTGGTAAAGACGATGATACAAGACTACCTTCATCGCGGTCACGTTCTCTACCTCGACAATTGGTACACTAGCCCTCTTCTCGCTCGTTATCTTCACACACATGAAACGGGAGTCTGTGGAACCGTAAAGGTGAACCGGCGTCACATGGCCAAGGTAGGGCGGAAACTTGCAAGGAGTGAGGTTGTCTTCTTCAAAGCCAACAACATCCTTGCCACAATGTGGAACCATAACAGAGAAGTAAGCCTCTTGGCCACGGTTCACCACCCCTTGATGCACCGTACTGATTCAGTAGATTACCGTAGCGAGAGCAGGCGTCGTGTTTGGAAACCTGAGTGTGTTATGGATTACAATATAAACATGCGCCTCGTGGACCAGTCAGACTCCATGATATCGACGGTAGAGTGTGCCAGGACAACGATGAAGTGGTATAAAAAACTGTTCTTTCACTTACTAGATATCACTGCTCTGAATTGCCACCACCTTCACGCCATGACCACAGGAGTTCAGGAAACATTTGAAGGGTTTGTGAGGGAGCTCACAAGAGAAATCTTTGCAAAGTATGCTGTTGAAAGGCCCCAACATCGCACCCGCACTGCCCATATTGCCCAAACTCCCCAGAGAATATCCGGCCGCCATTTCCCCACTCCTATCCCTCCCCAGCCAAACAGACCTAGGCCCCAACGCAGGTGTCACGTGTGCAGTAATTCCCAGGTGAGACTCACGACACAGAGGAAGGACACCCGCTATGAGTGCGTGCAGTGTGACCCGGGTCTCTGTATTCACCCATGTTTTAGTGAATATCACACGTTGATGCAATTTTAGTATGGTGTGAATGCGAAAGGACGCTGAAATTATGAGGTAAATACGACAGACAGACGCTCAGTGAAATTTTCAGTCAAGTTGATCTCCAAATATTAGTATGAAGTGCATACGGGTCGAACATAAGTGAAAACATTGTGTGTAAGTATATAAATCTGCCCTAAGTTGAAACTTACATAGAGAGGGTTTTATGATGCGATATTCTGTCGCTCAGTGCAATAAATACGGCCCGTAATTATATAATTATTATTATGGGACATTCTTACGGGTATAATATAAGTTCAAATTATTGTATGTGATGATATATATTCTAAGTCAAATATTCATAGCGTGTGTATAAAGATAAGATTTCCTGACGCTCAGTTGAATGAATAAGGCACGTATTAGTCAAAATAAAAGTCAGCAAGTGATAAAGTGAATAATTAGTATATAAGTGTGTGAGTGAATTAGTATATAAGTATGTGAGTATTATGCTTGTCGAAACATTCCTTGCGAGGGTATTTTCAGGCGATATTCTCACGCTCACTTGAATAAATAATGGCAGTAAATATGTACAGTGCATTATAGGGGTGTAAACGTGTGTAATGTAAGTGGGAAATTATAATTAGAGTGAATAAATAAAGTAGATGATGAAACACGAGTGTTTGAGATCGTGGTTGCTACGTGAATATGCGCTAGCATATCGCTAAATGCCCTCGTAATGAATGAAAATAATTGAAAACCTTTACAGTGGTGGAGGAAAGGTTCTATGTAAAGGGGAAAATAATTGGAAAGTGATAAAACAATTTGGTATGTTGAAATACGAGTCATAGCGAGTGCGCTTACTAAGCTGATGTGTGCTATAGTTATGCTGCATGTCATCATAATGAATGAAAACATCTGAAAACACTTACAAACAGTTGTAATTGGTAAAATGTCATTGAAACAGAAGTATACAAGTAGAAAAAATGATAGGTTGACTCATACCAGAAACTTAGCATATAGCATGTTACGACTCGGACCAAACTCGCTATGCTCGCGCGATGGTACAATGCTTATTTTTCGTATATATGTGTCTGAAATCCATTATATTGTTACTGTTATTGTTTATTAGTTCAAATTCAATAAATATAGAGGTGTTGTGTGTTGTTTCTCCCATTATTCCTTACCATAGAAAACGTAAATGCATATCCAGCCCATTAGAGAACACCATACCTGCGGGGGGGAACCGCACCTGTACGGACCACTTATAGACCGCGGGAACCACTCTCTTTGTGATTTTCCTTCGTTTCTCGACCTAAGCGGAAGTTTTAGCAAAAAAAAAAAAATTTTCCAAAAAGGCTCGGGACTGGGGGATGTCATAGGTGCGGAAAACCTCGGGACGTGATGGGTTAATCACTTTGTTTTGGGACCAGTGCTCACATATCCTGAAAGTTTCATGTAATTTCATTCAGCCGTTTTCCTGTAATGTTGATAACAAACAAAGGAACTAACAAACAAATACACAAACAAGCAAAGAAATAAAGAAACTTGACCAAAAACAATACCTCGCAGACTACGTCTGAACGAGGTAACAAACTCGGCCAAAAAGAAGACCTTGTCGGACTTCATCCAGGCGATGTAAATATGTTTTATCTGCAAAATGCGATGGATCAAAGGATAAATAAAACAACTGCTTTAAATTCTTAACAAATCTGGTGATGTTGGATATGATAATTTGTTCGAAATACAGAATAATACTATGACCAGAAATAATGGAATGAAACTCAAAAGCAAGAGATATAGTATTATGAAAAAAAAAAAATGTTTTAATATGCGTGAAAGAATGGAAGAGGCTGCCGGCAACAGCAGTTAGTGCAAAAGCTGCTGGTTCTTTTAAAATTCGCCTACAAAAATATTCTGAGATTTTAGACTATACCCAGCGGGCAAAATGTCGTCTTTTATATACATAAAAGACGTGAAAAAAGATGTGTAAATGAAGTGGATATCTCATCTTTTTTGCAACACTAACCACGTGAATTTTACCACGTGTAATAGTCGTGTATAAAATCATGTCTAGTAGACACTGATATCTGGTGGAATAATATACTTCCTACTAGTTCAGTTAATCCCTTGGAGATTGATGCTTTGTGACACTTTATTCTGGCTATTATTAGACTTCACACAGAAAAAAGAACATAAGGGACCAAAATAGTGAATTAGTTTTTATCACCATCCTTCTTAGAGCACTTCCCTAAGCTGAAATAAATGTCTAATGAGAGCCATATAATAAAATGCCAGATGCATCACTATTCTTAAGAGGTTATATTGAATAAACATATGAAGACTATATGATTTTGCAAAAATCATATTTGGCAAAAAACTTTATACTAATATACTGGGAGGTAATAAAATTACTGTTAATGAGGGAATTCATAAAGTCTGCTAGTATATAAGTAGCAATGAATCAATATAGTCTGCACATATTTGGACATTGAGAAGAAAAGGATTATTTCTAAATAATATGGTGCATAGGGCATCTGTTTATTACATTTATATCATACAGTAGAAAAATTTATCAAAGGATTAATTAGAGGTCAACTTCATTTCTAAGATATCTTCATAATTAAAAAAACAAAACTATTATAAACCTGCTTTAGTTTTCCTATCTCAAGGAAATGCACCTAAACACATGAGTATTATCTACGTACATATATGCATTCATCTAACTCTAACCTCCCTAAAGAGGTCTTCTGCTCCCCGCAAAGGAATAGCTGCTTATAGCTTCACTTCATCCACCCCCATGACCCACGGATCACAGGGGCCCCAATTGGCAGCAATACCACACTGAGTGAAAACCCAGGAGGAAATGGGCTTCATATAAAAATAAAAATTAAAAAAATAAATGCTAAAGAAACACCTAATGATTGGCTGGAAAAAAAAAAAAAATGTGAAAAGTAAAGAATCCATACACTAGGGTGGTTGAGGATGCCTAGACCCTCACTAATAGAATCATTCCCCCAACATTTTTAATCAATTCCAAACATTTAATTTACTATGAATATTTCTATGTACCCACCCCCCAAAATTTAAGTCCCATATATACATATAAATGGCAAAGAAAAACTGTATACAGAGTTAACGAAAATGGCGTCCATTTGATATTAAGCACACACACCTGTATACTGTTGAGTGGATGATAGGAGGCAACCTACCACATGGGCAAAAATTAAATAAAGATTATACCATGGTGATAAAGGAATTAAATGGGGCACTTTCCTCAAATGGACTCATGATTCATCATCTTTTAATTTGGGAGCGTTACGTAGTTTAGTTGCAATAATTATTTGTATTTCTCTGACTGTTGAATTCGGAAATTTTTGAAGTACACTTTCCTGAATAACACTGTATAGTTTCAACTTGCTAAAAGCCAACTTGCCCCTCTCTCCTAGCATATTATATTTACACATGACATTTTTTGTCATGAACCTACAAAGCAAAGCTGATATCATGTCTCTCTTATTGCAACCACCTACACGAAGACATTCTTCATATAATGAATTGAAGTTGTTGTTATCTTGCAACTCTTCTTCGAGAGTTTGCACTTCTTCCAGTGAGGTGTTTTTCTTGATAGACAGAGTGGGTGCTTTATACGAGCTGTCATTGTCCCCATGTCTCCTTTGTTCAACCAGAAGTTCTAGTGCCCTCTTAAGTAGTTCTGTGGAAAAAATGTATATATAAATTACACACATTCACGTATGATAAAATATGGGACAGAGAATACGTACTATCACGATCCAAAGTTTCTTTACCCTCGAGTGGAAGGTCGAAGCCAAGGTTGAAGAAATGACGGGCCATCGAGCACAGGCCAGTTCATGATGGAGGGGTTCACTAACCTGAAGCTTAATAAGAATCACCCGGGTGAAAAACTTGAGCCTAATGATGAAACACGGTTGGATCCAATGTTATAGTGTGTCATGTTAGGACTTTAATCAACTACATTTGGAATACACAATGAGTCCAGAGAGATCTACTAGGAATTAATACATAGTTTATTTCAGGGCAATTGTTTATGATACTGAAGACCAGTGTTGTTCATGTGGAAAAAATTAAGCTACTTTTAAAATGATCATTTAAGAGCACAAGGATATACTCCTATCATACTAGCCATTTAAACAAGAGGTGATAGTACTGTACAGTAATGTTGTTACATTTTGGCATTCAAGAATATTCATGCTAATGATATTACAGTACTATGATTACATTGTCACCCTCATATCTATGTTAGTGAGCATAATCAAGTATTTTGATAATTACAGTACTCCTAAATTTATACTAGCTAAGTGGCTAATAGGTACTGAATGTATTTAGGATATACAGTACACAGAAAATAAGAAGCAAGCGGAATAAATAAGGTAATGTGACAAATATGAACTCACAACTTACTATTTAGTTTCCAAATTTCCTCTAACACTTCTTCATGCATATCGTCCATCCTTGACCTCACAGAACTGGCATATTTATCTTCCCCCTTTAACCATCGACATTTGGTGTTTGTCTTGTTTTGGTGCTTGTCTTCTGAATCAATGCTGTTGGAAGCGAAACGCTGATGTTTCTCAGTGCTTGTCCTCTTAGAGGCATGGCAGCCCTCTGGATCACTGCTATCAGAAGCGAAGCGCTCATGTTTCTTGGTGCTTGTCTTCTTTGTGGCATGGTGGTTCTTTGAATAATTGCTGTCAGAAGCGAAGCGTTTATGTTTCTTGGTGCTTGTTTTCTTTGTGACATGGTGGTTCTCCGAATCACTGCTGCCAGAAGCGAAGCATTTATGTTTCTTGGTGCTTGTCTTCTTGGTGGCATGGTGATTCTCTGAATCACTGCTGACAGAAGCAAAGTTTTTATGTTTCTTGGTGCTTGTCTTCTGTGTGGCACGATGCTCCTCTGAATCACTGCTGTCAGAAGCAAAGCGTTTATGTTTCTTGGTGCTTGTCTTCTTTGAGGCATGGCAGTCCTTGGAATCATTGCTTTCAGAAGCGGAGCGTCGATGTTTCATGGAGCTTGTCTTTTTTCTTGAGGCATGGCAGTCCTCTGAATCACTAGTGTCGGAAGAGGAGCGTCTATGTTTCTTGGTACTCATCTTCACCATCTTCATGTCATGGCGTTCCTCCCAATCATTGTCAAAACTAGAGCTTTGCTGGTATTGTGTAGAGCTCCTCTTACATTTTTCATGTCCCTCCTCCCTCTTTTGATGAATTGTTTCCACGGAATAGATATTAGGTTTATCAGGATTGTTTTGAAGGTGGCCATCTTTGTCTAGAGAGTTGTCACATGGTCCAGGGCTCCTACTTTGTATCCACTGGTTCCTGTAAAAGCAAAAATTCTTTAGAAAATGATATGCTTGTACTGTCATTTATTCAATTAGAGCAGATATAAATTTTCTACACTTTCAATTTGTGAGAGATAATTACTTCGTCAGTCCATGATGGGTGACTAATTCCACAACAGAATGTACAGTACATTTCTGGTCATGTGGGTACTTCCCAGAAAAAGACAATTAAGGCATCAAAATTTTTTATTATTAACTCTAAATGCTATGACTAACTTTTGTTATATTCTGTCTGTCATTGAAGAATTTCTTCTACATATTTCTCATAGTCATATGGTTAAAATCTTTTCTTTATCAACTCATTCTCATAAGTGTACCAACCTATAACCTGTGTTTTTTTTTTTTAACCAAAGTGGATAGTATTTCCTTAAAAAAATGGCCTAGCACAAAATAATAATAATAACAATAATAACTTACGAATATGAGGATAATCTAGATGATGTAGCTTTGGCTGCACCAGACTCCACTGTTCATGGACTTCTGTCAGGTTTCTGTGGCACCTTAGGTGGCGGTGTTGGAAGCAGATGTAGCTTCTTGGAAGGAACAAGAGCCACTTCTTCCGGAGAGTTTGTGGTCACCGTAGGTGGCGAGTCTTGCTGCCCACGCTCAACACCTGTGAAAAAAAATACCGTACTAGAAATAAGTAAAATTCAATTAATGTAATAATATTACATATATCCCTATTATATTGATCCCAATGTTAAAAAATACACTTAACTCTGTGGTAAACAAACTTTCTAGACCAGAGGGATTCATCATGAAACAATATTGAAAAAAACTATCTAACATCCTAAAGGGTGTAGAGTGAGTGTAAGGAAGTACTGACTCTGACGACACCATCTTCTGAAAAAAATTGTGTTGCAACTCTAACTTGAGACTTATGACTCTAGAATATATAATCAAAGATAAATACATATATACATAGGGTAATTTCATTGTACAGCTATAAATGACTTCCTAACTGCAATAATGCAAAATTTAACATTATTTACCAAGCAAATCCTGACTGCTAACAAAGTCGTCTGGTAGAGTCTTCTTGGTACGCTTCCTCTTTCCATGATAACGCAGACCTTCATCAGACCTTTATAATTCTACATTAAATTAATTATCTCTGAAACTATCAATATCCGAATGGGATTACGGGGGTTAGGTTTGATCCTTATGGAATGTACTATACGTTAATGGTGTTAAAATTCAAAAACTGCGTATTGTCCAATTTTAAAATAATACCCATAAAACGTATAAGGTTTTCTCCTATGTAAAAAAAAAAAAAAATACACCATTGGCTCTGATGACATTAAGTTCTGGCCCTGTCTGATGGTAGGATAAAATAATAATAAAATAGAAAAATAACTGTCACTTGTACCTTTCTATGATCATTTATGGTGGTAGGCTCATGCTGGTAGTAGCTCTCATTCACCAAGAAAAGGTGTGTGGTGTCAAGTCTGGGTGCTCACTGTCACTGGTGATGGTGTATATTGATGACTGGTCTGCACCAATCAGTGTGTTGTCTGAAATGGGATAGACTGAATGAGGATCAATTTTTATAAGTGAATAATACAGATCAGGCCAAGGGAAAATGTGATATTAGGTAAAACTATGTGAAAAATTAGAAAAACACTCAAAAGCATTGGTAATTTTCTAGATCAACACGAACCACTCTGCTATGGCGCCGCATTAAGGTGCCGCGTGTGCAATGTACCTAACCTTCAAACTAACCTAACCTATCCTAAAATAATCTAACCCTATCCTAACCGAACTTAACCAAAAATTACCTAACCTAACCTAACATAATCAAACCATAAGATAACTAAACCTAACCTATATATCAATAAGGAAGCAACTGCATGGGAAATTGAACAGAGAAGACCCCCTCCCCTATTTTGAGTAGATACATCATTTAAGGATATTGTAATGATAGTCGAAGCCGTTCATGTTGATCTCGAATAATACCAAAGCGTTCACCTTCAGCAGATGCTGCTGAATTTTTAAAGTTAACTAGGCTAACTGGTAGACCCTAGTCCAAATATGACTGGGTGTTATTGCCGTCATGATAGTCATGGTGATAGGTGCACAGGCCTAAGCTACCCTAGCCAATGTCTGTGGGATAAATTTTATAATTTCTGACAATAGCCTAACACTCACCCCCTATTACAATAGGCTTACATCGCATTTCCGATCTAGGCTAATAAACCCACTCCCATAAATGGGTTCTATTACAGTAGGCTAAAAATCTGCACTGATTACTCATTTACTGAGCCCCATTCGAGACCTTGGCAATTCACAGAACCCATGATAGGCTAGGCCTTGCTAGGCTATAGCCTATACTGTAGGCTAGACGTCCCAGGAAACCCTTGGGATAAACCATTCAAAGTAGCCATAGGCCTAGGCCTAAGATTAGAATAAAGAAATTTGGAGCATACTCACGCAATATGTTGTTGTCCAGTCGAGCGGGAAGGCGGGAGAAGATGACAGCGTTACCATTCAAAACACAACCTGCTACATCCTTTTTCATTATCTGCTACAGGGTGCTAGGTCTTGGGCGGAAGCAAAATACATGCATGTCCTCTTGATAAAAGTTTCATTCTAATATGTCGTCATATATATATATATATATATATATATATATATATATATATATATATATATATATATATATATATTCTATTTCACTTTTTCTGGGACACTGAATCAAGGTGATATGTAGCATATACCTAGCAAGGAATCTTAACGCTTTGCAACTCTGCAAGTAGCACCGAATGGTGATTTCGACTTCGGTATTATTGCTATTTTGTCGAAAATAAATATGTTTATTCAATATATGAATAAGAAAAACAGTACCTAAAATGTGCAACAAATACCTTCTTCAAACGGGCATTAAATAATCATACACGCAAACATCCCGAAACCGATATTGTTCTAACGACTTCTTATAGAGAGGGTAGCCTGTTTATCGGCTTGTTAGTAATTTGGAAGGGTATTTGCCAGTATAGTACAGATACTGGAAGTCTGGTACAGTAGAAACAGTGCGTTTCACGTGATATAGGGACAGGAAATGACACACATATTATTATTATTATCTTGCATACTAATTCATCACAATCGGAACTAATCTATTTCATGCGAATTCTACCACCACATATACATCTCATACTATTCTGAGAGAATTCACATGAATTCTTCATCCAGTTTTACACGAGATCTTCTCAGCTAAGTTTCCACGTGGAAAAGATATAGAAGTCTGGTGAATACTGGTGTACACGAGATTTCACCAAATATCCATAACTAAAAGATGTGGAATTCACGAGCTGTGCCCACTGGGTAACTACAGTAAGTTAGTGTTGTTTATTTTCAGGTTAAAGTGTATGCTAATGACTGTTAGACATTTGCTGAATAATCAGAACATTCAGATGGCAGGGAAGAAGGAACCAAAGGCCAGAATCCGCCATGAGTGTTCCTTCCAAGAAAAAGAAATTAAAAAAAAAAGTTAAATTCAATCCGTTTATTTTGAGTTGCCCGTACGCACTACATTTAGGCAATCTAAAAGACAGACAGAAGATGACAGAGCCTCAGTACACCTGTTGCAAACATGAATGACTGGGAATAACATATGACTTGTGAATTAGATAGTTGGACAGAAAAGCGATAAGATTCTGCTGCCAGACAGGTACTATACACCTGTCATAGTGGTGAATGGATATACTGTAAACAGACAGTTGAGAGGAGCAGCGACCATTGGAGTAGTCAATCAATCAATCAATCAATCAACTTGTTTTCATATTTAACATACATATTTACAACAAGCGACACAGCGGCCAAACCTTGTTTGAAAAAAGAATTATATCTGCTAAATTATCATTTCAAAGAGTTAAAAAACAGCAGAAGCAGTAGTAGTAATAATCAAACTCCAACCTTAAACTTACTTATAATGGCTGATATACGTGACAACATTTTGATTTAATTAGATTCATCAGTTTCTTTCTTATATAGAAATAAAAATAGTACAGAATTTAGCTGACAAGCTGCAACTATGTGATAACAAAAAGTTATTAAAACGATGTGCAAAAATATGTGAATAAAATAATAAAAACAGCTAGTTTCAGTGCAGCACAAGTTGAATTTTAAAAATGCTATATAAAAGGCCAAAAAATAATGTTACAAAGTAATACAAAATGATAAAAATTCTACAATGAAATTCAAAAGAAATTATAAACATTAAAATACAATTCATACCAAAAATATAAGGAAGAAAAATTTAAGATGAGAAGATATTTTAAAAAGGCAGAAGAGGCAAAAAAAATTCAAATTCTTTCAGTAAAGACAATTTTAAAAACTTCAAATAATATAAAAATTTTAAATTTCCATCATTATAAAAGATAAGTTTGTGGTAGGTGGGAGTGCTCACCATCCACTCACTCGATGTAGTGCTGCTGTCGGGTGTCTGTCTTTTCCTCTCGTCCATCCTTCTTTCCTTCCATCCTCTTTTGTCTTCCTTTCCTTCTTTCTTTCCCTGTCCTTCTGCCTACGGGTAACTTTACATTTCCTCTTCTGTCTTTCTTTCATTCGTTCCTCTTCCTTCTGCCTGTGGGTGACTCTACACTGAGTGACAAGCCAAATGGATTCCTGTACACCAGGAAACCATTTACTACATTTTTTTCTTTTTTATGTGAGGAAGAAGGAACCAAAGGCAACGAGCCCGCAAAACTGTTCCTTCCAAGAGAAAAACAAAATACAAGAGAGAGCCAAATTCAAGATCCAATCATTTCGACATGCCTGGACACACTGTGTTTGAAAGACTGGAGATCATAGGAAGCAGGAAATGCAGAGAAGGGAGACAGTTCCAGAGTTGACCTGTTGCATAAATGAAGGACTGGGAATAACGGTTAACTGTTGCATTAGAGAGTTGGACAGAAAAGGGATGAGAGTTTGCTGCTAGACGGGTGCTACGCGCATGTCGTAGAGGTGGAGGAATGCATGCAGAGAGTTCAGAGGAGCAGTGACCATTGAAGTAGTGATAGAAAAGAGATAAAGATGCAACAATGCGGCGAAGAGACAGAGGTTGAAGGGAGTCAGTAAAAGAAGGAGAGTTAATGAGGCGAAAGGCCTTTGACTCCATCCTATTGAGAAGAGCTGTATGTGGGGAGTCTCCCCACACATGAGAGTTGTACTCCATGCAGGGGCAGATACAACCCCTGTATAGAGGTAACAATTTTGCAGGGGTAAAGAAGGAACGGAGTCGGCTTAGCACACCCAATCTCTTGGAAGCAGATTTTACAAGAGATGTAATATGATCTATCCAAGATAAGTCCCAAGTAAATGAAACCCCAAGCATGTTCAAGAATGATGCAGGGTTAAACTGAATATTATTAACCCACGGCGTCCCGTCGATGTTCTTCAACCCGCCCCATCCCAACCACTTTTCCACCACTGACTGCCCCCAATCCCGACCATTTTAGGAAAAAATTTTTTTTGGCTCAAACCTTTGCTTTTGGTGAGAAACATAGAGATATCGCTCACCTGAGGTTTAAAATACTCATTACAGGTAGGAGTACCTCCTTACCTTACTGGGTTTTCTATCAGGCTGGCACCAAAGAAAACGAGTTCTATGGGAGGATAACTATTTCACACCACTCATAAACGGTATTTATTTATTTACTTGGTACGATTTTATATGTAGTACAAGAGTATATTGGTTTTCAAGCAGTAATATAGGCATTATAAGCATTGTTTCACTCACTAATACCTGACCTTTCTTTGCCACATTACCTGATCATTTCTAACTGTTTTTTCCTCTAATGCTATGTAAAGTTTGTCCTCCACATTGTCATTGATTGGGGAATCACTCTGGCCCTGAATTTCGTACCGTGGCATGACATGGCTATACTGGTTAGGTCACTGATAACATGTGAATTGATGAGACAATGGCATGCAGGGGGGGGGAGGAGGTCATGCTGGGTAAGGCATTGTCCCTGCCTGGCATCATGTTGAGTAAGGTGTCACGTGTATAACGTACCAAAAATGACTCACAAAAATTTAAAATTGTGCAAATTAGGGACCTTGCAATTTTTTCGCGTTTATGTACGTCGACGGGATTGGCAGTGACAAAACGTGTGGACGTTAAAGAACGTCAACGGGATGCAGCGGGTTAACGTTCACACGTTTTGTCACTGCCAATCCCGTCGATGTACATAAATGCGAATCAATTGCAAGGTCCCTAATTTGCATAATTTTCAATTTTCGCGAGCGGTTTTTGGTACATATACATGTGACACCTTCCTCTACAAGATGCCAGGCAGGGACAATGCCTTACCCAGCATGACCTCCTCCCCCCCCCTGCACACCATTGTCTCAGCAATTCACATGTTATCAGTGACCTGGCCAGTAAAGTCATGTCATGCCACGGTACAAAATTCAGGGCCAGAGTGATTCCTCAATCAATGACAATGTGGAGGACAAACTTTACATAGCATTAGAGGAAGAAACAGTCAGAAATGATGATCAGGTAATGTGGCAAAAAAAGGTCAGGTATAGTGATGAGTTAGTGAGTGAAACAATGCTTATAATGCCTATATTACTGCTTGAAAACCAATATACTCTTGTACTACATATAAATTCGTACCAAGTAAATAAATAAATACCGTTTATGAGTGGTGTGAAATAGTTATCCTCCCAAAGAACTCGTTTTCTTTGGTCCCAGCCTGTTAGAAAACCCAGTAAGGTAAGGAGGTACTCCTACCTGTATTGAGTATTTTAAACCTCAGGTGAACGATTTCTCTATGAATTTTCGATGTTTCTCACCAAAAGCGGAGGTTTGAGCCAAAAAAAAAAAAAATCCAAAAATGGTCGGGACTAGGGGGAGTCAGTGGTGGAAAGGTGGTCGGGATGGGGCGGGTTAAACATTAGTGGGTATACTCGTTGAAGATTTTGTCGGGTTGATAGGTGCAAAAACTGAGTCTTTGATGCATTAAAAACAATGAGATTATTTTTACCCCAGTCAGAGATATGAGCCAAGTCAGACATTAGGTGTGCCATAGCCTCATCCCTTGTTTGTTGAAGTAACTGCTGAGATGGATGTTGTGGGAATCGAATGGAAAGGTGAAGGGTGGAATCATCAGCGTATGAGTGGATAGGGTTAGATGTACTGCTTACAAGGTCATTGATGAATAAAAGGAAGAGGGTTGGTGATAGGACAGAGCCCTGAGGAACACCACTGTTAACAGATCTAGGAGAACGATGGCCGTCTACAACAGCAGCTATAGAACGACCAGAAAGGACGCTAGAGATGAAGGCACAGATAGAAGGATATAAACCGTAAGAGGGCAGTTTGGAAATCAAAGATTTATGCCAGACTCGATCGAAAGCCTTTGAGATGTCAAGTGCAATGGCAAAGCTTTCGCCAAAGTCCCGAAAGGAGAATGACCAGGAGTCTCAAAGGTAGGTGAGAAAATCGCCTGTGGAGCGTCCCTGACGGAACCAACACTGATGGTCAGATTGAAGGTTGTGATAGGAAAGATGCTTTAAAATTTTTCTATTAACCCCTAAACCGTGGGGTTGTTTTGGCTTGACTTGTGTGTCTCGCGGGCATATTCGTGCTCTGACAGACTTTCTGAAAATATTTGCCAAAAATCAGTGTTTAGTCCTAGAATATTAAAATTACATATTCTTATGGCACATACCTTCAGCTTTCTCCTGGGATGGTTGTTGAGCCTTCGTCGAGTACCGTAGGACTTGTGGAAACCTCTGAAGTTGGGTAATAAAGTCTCCACTTTACACTTCCCGACAACCCGTAATATGATTACCACAGCTTGATATTATCACTAGAAACACTATTTTATGATTTTCAAATGGTTTGGAATCCATACTCAAAAAAAATAAAACACTGTGAAAGCAATGAAAATTACTAGCATGTATGACCTTCCCACTCGCTCTCGTTCGCCGCTGGTGTTCTGTCATTTATTATTCATAAAAACACTCACACTTTATATTTCTATTACTATATAACACTATATATATCTGCAGTCGTTATCCATAAGTTTCCTTTAGTAATAGTAGTTTATTGTCACTGTAGGCATTCAATTTCTCTTTCAGTAAAATATGTAGCATTCACTTTCTCGTCCTGTATACTAGCATTGAGAGCGAATCCATCACTTTCACTTTCATAACTCCCAGTATTCATACAGAATGAAACCTTCACTTTCATTACTCCTAGTATATATACCTGTGTTCTTTATTACTACTCATTTAAATTTCTATTTACATTCTCTATTTTATTTACATTATTTACATTTCTATTTTATTTACAATGTGTTATGCACTGTCACTTGCAGTAACTTATAAAACTATTTCCCACTGTTCACTTATATTTACATTCATTGCTTTCACTTGCTGTTTACACATTATTTACACATTATTTACATTTCCACTTGCACTGTTTTACTCACCAGAAAGATCGTAGTCACTGTCTATCATTTTTATTGATAAATTAGCCAGTTCACCACAGCAGTCACTTAGCCTTTACCCCTTTCCACACGATGTTTAGTAGGGGGTAGAGGTCACAGGGCCCTTTGCATGGGGCTAAAAAGCGGCGGAATTGGACAGGCACGAATCCGACGTAGTTTCACCTTGAAAGACGACAGTAAACTGAATACAGTGTGGTGGCCTAGGGGGAGTGCAATGCTGCCAAAGTCAGTGTGGTGACAGCTGCTAATATATACGCTATGAAATGATTGGCAGGAAATCTAGACAATACATAATAAATTAGGTAGTTCCAGGTGAATGTAAATATCACTAAGGCTTCTCCCTTCCTTGCTTATATATATTTTTATTATGAGAATAGATTATACGGCATATTTCAAGGGGAAATAAACAGCGAAAATTAGCAAACGAGTGCACGTGAGATGTTGTCAGGTGATAATTAGTCAGTTCCAGGTATGGCACACTCACTTACCTTATTTCTTTTTTGTATATATTATTTGGTATAAGAATAGGGCATAGGGCTTATTTCAATGGATAAAATCAGTGGAAAATTCTAGGGAGGCTTTACTTAGCGCAGCACAGCCGGGCAGGCAATAGGAGAGGGTAATGGAGGGGAGGTAGGGAAGGGAGTCAAGAACGGGGAGAAATGGCTAAATTGTCAACAATGGATGGGAGTGCAGATGAGATTAGGAGTGCTGACTAGTGTTGGACATTGGCAGTACTGATAGATGATACAAGCCACCACTTGAAAGCCTGGGCGAATTCAAAATAACACAGAATCACAAGAGTGACGCCTCGCGGTATGATCCCCTTCTCCCAAGTGTCACGAAAGTGACGCCCCACGGTTAAGGGGTTAAGCATAGACTCGAAAACTTTTGAGATACAGGATGTTGAAGCAATTGGACGATAATTAGAGGGTTGGGAATGGTCACCCTTCTTTGGGACTGGCTGAATGAGAGCAAACTTTGAGCAAGAAGGAAAGGTACAAGCTGATAGACAAAGGTGAAAGAGTTTGCCTAGGCAGGGTGTAAGCACAGGAGTACAGTTCTTGAGAACAACAGGAGGGACTCAATCAGGCCCATATGCCTTATTAGTATTGAGGCCTGTGATGGTAGATAATACATCAGCTGAAGAAATTTTAATGTCAGCCATGAGGAAGTCAGAGGGGTGAAGTGATGGAGGAACAGCACCAAAATCGTCTAAGGTGGAATTGGAGGAGAAAGTTTGAGCAAGGAGATCTACTTTAGCAGCAGAAGAAATAGCTACAGAGCCGTCAGAGTAGAAAAGAGGAGGGAAGGATGATGAGGCAAAGTTGTTAGAAAGGTTTTTGGCAAGGTGCCAGAAGGAGCGGGAAGAATTCAAGTTAGAGAGTTGAGAGCATTTAGTACGGATGAATTTATTTTAGCAGAGCAAAGAGCAGACTTAGCACAATTCTGGGCAGAAACGTATAAAAGATGTGATTCAGGGGTGGGTTGGCTCTGGTACCTTTTATAGGCCCCCTCCTTGTTGCGGACAGCATTAGAACAAGCGTGATTAAACCAAGGCTTTCATGCATTAGTCAAAGGATACGAGAAAGGAGTGTATGCTTCCATGCCCGGGAGAATAACCTCCGTAATGCGCAAGGCACACCCAGATGGCTCCCGGCCGTGGAAGGAATAATCATTCCAGGAAAAATCAAAGAAGTACTGCCTGAGGGCTTCCTAATCTGCAGCTCCAAAGTGCCACGGACTACATTTCTTTGGAGGGTCCGCAGGCCGTACCAGAGCGATAGGACAGGGGGTTAAGGTGATAAGGTTGTGATCGGAGGAGCCCAATGGGGAGAAAAGATTAACAGCATAAGCAGAAGGATTAGTTGTAAGGAAGAGGTCAAGTATGTTGGAGCTCTCTCCACGGCTCTCAGGGATATGGGTAGATTGCTGCACAAGCTGCTCTAGGTCATTAAGGATAGAAAAGGTGTAGGCTTGTTCACCAGTTGGGTCAGTGAAAGGAGAGGAAAGCCAAAGGTGGTGGTGAACATTGAAATCTCCTCGAATGGAGATTTCAGAGAAAGGAGAAATGGATAGAATGTGTTCCATCGTAGAAGTAAGACAGTCAAAGAATTTTTGATAGTCAGTGGAGTTAGGAGATAAGTAAACAGCACAGATATGTTTAATCAGAGAATGACAGGAAAGCCGAAGCCAGAGTATATATACTGTATATGGTGGTAACCATATAACCAAATTTTGGCGCCTGGTGGTTCAGTGGGTAATTATTGCACTCCAATCGGATTGAGCCGGTTAAGGTTTATATCCAAGGGGTGATTGGGGTTGATTACTCATGTAATGCCACTCAGGGATGAGTGAGGCTGGTCACTCTCATTTAAAATGTCTGGACCAACTGCCTAGCCCCGGGCTCCTACGCTCCTCATGGGGCAATGTAGGACTGGATGATGGGTGGATGGATAAAAGGGAAATGCCTTAAAATGTATATAATAAAAAGGCATTATTAAAAATTAAATCAATCCCATATCACAATAACAAATGCACTAATAGTCATGGGAAGCACAGGGACCTTGCCTATTCTCATGTCCTTGTACCCATAGTATAGGGGAGTTTAGGACATCCAAGCTTTCTCCAAAGACATCCATCTTGTGTTCCTTTCTGAACAAGACAACAGCATTGCTGATCAGCAGGCCATTGAGTACAAGGGGAATATTATTTTTGATAAGAGGGTTGTGAACTTTGATTAGTCTCTTGATACTCTTTGTTTGAGTCAAAGTTACGTGGTGTCATAGTAACAGCTGGTTGCAATTATTGGCTGTAATATGTGTAACAGTAAGGAACACCACTCATTATATTATTTTAAGCTTTACCAAAAGCCACTTCAAAGCATTTAAAAAAGAATTTGTTACAAAATTTGTATTATACTTCCACAATGGAAGGTCATAACTTGGAAGGCAGTGTGAATTAAAAAAAAATATATATAAAAATATCAGAATTTACATGCTTAAAATCTCTAAAATGGTTATTAAAAGAAATGTAAAAAAATACTAAGTATAAAATCTTTATAATTAATATCATTAAAATTATATATAGTGGTAGGTGGTGACGACCATCATCCACTCCAAAGCTGGGATCGCTACTAATAAAAAGTAACGGTGCTCCCATTCCCGTTACTAGTTTGAAAAAGTAGTGGCGTTACTTGTTTTGCTACTTGATAGGAAATGTAGCGGCGCTCCCACTCCTGCTACTTTGGATAAGAAAAGGCACACGAAGCAAAGGTTAACAGAAATCTGTGATACAGCAATACATTTAAATACTGTTTTGCTAATATTAGTTAGTCTGAATGGTTATGTTGTGTACCAGTAATGTCAGTATACTTTATACTTATATTGAAAAACAAAACAAAACATCATATACATGTTGGTGTTACTTTAATGAAGCTTAGAGCCGTAGGTACAGGAAAAAACTATTTACTCTATAAAAATAACAAATGTTCTTTTACACTGTTACCTAGTATACGTACAGAAAGTAACATACGTAAATAAAAGGCAAAAAAATGTGGCCTACCATTGATACATTTTTTATAGATTTATATTTTCAATGATACCTATTTAAGATATGAACGAAAATTGGTCAGTACAGGGGTCAGATTCCATAACAGGAATTGAAGTGCAACGAAATTTCGAATAATCACAGTCTGTTGACCACGGCAGATTAAACTGAGACTGGCTAGTCTGGCTTACACTCCGTCCCCGTGCTGCTCGTCAACCTGTCAGTTACTTAATTTAAATGATCGATAATTAACTAGCAAATTCCTGTCTAATTATTGCATATTACTAATAAATAATAATTAATAACTTACTGATGTAATGTAGAACAACCATCATTAACTGACAGAATTGACAAAAGAATTATTTTTCGTCATTAATAAATACAAGCAAACCGTCGGCATATCTGCATGTTCGGACCTGTATTCGTCGGGTGAGTAGCGAGGAAAGCGGTAACGGGTGAGTACGGGCAACAAGTAGCGGCGCTCTTAGTTCCGCTACTGGCTAAAAAAAGTAATGGCGTTACCATCATCGATATAAAAATAGTAGCGGCTCTATTCCCAGTTCTGATCCAATCACTTGATGTAGTGCTGCCTATTTCTTCCTCAGCCTTTAGCATTCTTTTTCTGTGCCTGCCCTCCTCTCTTCCTTTTTCTCCCATGTTTCCTGTCACTTGTTATTGCTTTTCTTTCCTTTACAGGTGGCTTTACGTTGACTGACAAGCCAAATGGTTTCCTGTAAGCCAAGAAACCATTAACAGTGCTGAGTGGTAACCATATAACCAAACTATACGTGCTCCCTGCGTGTCAGCAAGTGGGTCGGTGGAGGGTTAGTGCCCCTCCCTGTAAATAAATAACTCAAAGTCAAATGGCCACCCCTTACAGGATTATGGCGTCGGGCAATAGAAAGATAGATTGACAGAAAATTATATAAAATATGATGACCTAGATATTTATAACAGTGTACCGTTTCTATATGATCATTGTTCAGCTTTAGGTGTTCATTGACAAATGACTTTTGATTAAAGTGAATGGAATTTTTCTATTTTTGTTGATAATCAAGTTATGATCATCCAGTGTGGAGCACGGTAAAGCATTTAAGGTCTCCAAGTCTGTTACTTACCCAGTAAGAAGTGTTAAATCTTCTGCATATGCTAAGATATTTAACTTAAATATGCCATTATTACATCCCAACTGACAGTTTGAGATTTCACCTACTATGTCATTACCATCTATCTATCTATCTATATACCTAGGCTGCTTCCCCCAAGGAAAGAGAGGTGGTCGAGACAGGACGACACACTCCCCATTTACCCATCCATTCAAACACATTCATTCGCATCTTAGCCCCAAAGGGGAGAAGGGACAGATCCTCACAGCACCACACCACGGAAGGGTCAACTGCACAATGCAATCAGTGACATCCGCAGCAGGGCCCAACAGCAGAACTGGTTAATCCCTGCCACACCATAATAGACCCATCCCCTTACCCGCACCTGACCTGACTAGCTGATCAGACCAAATGCGGGAGAATATCCCCTCAGGGCTGTGTCATCATTTATTCATTCACAATTTCTCTCCATTTATTTCTGTCACGCACAGCAACTCTTCCTTGCTCAACAGACATCCCTCTCGCATCCAGCGCTCTCTTCACACTGTCCATCCATCCTATTCGTGGTCTTCCTGTCAGCCTTACACCTGTCACACCAGATCTAGTTAGCTTTTTCACCAATCGCTCATCCATTCTCTCCATATGCCCAAACCATTGCAACACCCTCTGCTCAACTCTACCAGCCATCTCCCGAACAACTCCAGTTCTCCTTCGCACTTCATCATTTTGCACTCGATCCATATGCATCACTCCACACATACTCCTCAGACACCTCATCTCCATTACATTCAAACTTTGCCACTCTACTACACCCATACTCCACGTTTCAGCCCCATATAACGCAGTCGGTATCACAACACCCTCATACAGCCTTCTCTTTACATCCATTCTAAGCGAACGACATCTAAACACTTTTTCCATTTCTCCCAGCACCTTTCCCACTTCATTCATTCTAAACTTCACTTTTGCATCTATTCTTCCATCCACAGCAACATGTGACCCTAAATATTTAAAACACTCTACTTCCTCAAACATTTCGCCATTCAAAACTACATTCATCCCTCTACCATCTACCAACCTCGTACACTTCATCACTTTACTCTTATTCTCATTTACTTTCAATTTCCTCCTTTCACACACCCTTCCAAACTCCTCTACCAACTGTCTGAATCTCTCTTCTGAATCAGCCACCAGTCCAGTATCATCTGCAAACAGCAGCTGCTTCAGATTCCACTCTCCACCATCAACATTCACCAGACTCAGACCTCCACCTAAAACTCTTGCACTGACCTCCCTTACAACACCATCCATATAAATATTAAACAACCAAGGCGACATCACACATCCCTGTCGCAGCCCCACTCTCACGCAAAACCAATCACTCATGCATTTCCCACTCTTACACACGCTTTACTATTTACATAAAAACTTTTCACCCCTTTTAGTAACCTACCATCAAGTCCATACAATCTTAAAACAGTCCACAAAGCCTCCCTATCAATTCTATCATATGCTTTCTCTAAATCCATGAATGCCCAAAACACATCCTTACCTTTCGCTAAGCAATGAAAATTACTAGCGTGTATAACTTTCCCACTCGCTCTTGTTCGCCGCTGGTGTTCTGTCATTTATTATTCATAAAAACACTCACACTTTATATTTCTATTACTATATAACACTATATATATCTGCAGTCGTTATCCATAAGTTTCCTTGAGTAACAGTAGTTTATTGTCAGTGTAGGCATTCAATTTCTCTTTCAGTAAAATAGGTAGCATTCACTTTCTCATCCTGTATACTAGCATTGAGAGCGAATCTGTCACTTTCACTTTCATAACTCCCAGTATTGATACAGAATGAAACCTTCACTTTCATTACTCCTAGTATATATACCTTTATTCTTATATTACTACTCATTTAAATTTCTATTTACATTCTCTATTTTATTTACATTATTTACATTTCTATTTTATTTACAATGTGTTATGCACTGTCACTTGCAGTAACTTATAAAACTATTTCCCACTGTTCACTTATATTTACATTCATTCCTTTCACTTGCTGTTTACATATTATTTACATTTCCACTTGCACTGTTTTACTGACCAGAAAGATCGTAGTCACTGTCTATCATTTTTATTGATTAATTAGCCAGTTCACCAGAGCAGTCACTTAGCCCTTTACCCCTTTCCACACGATGTTTAGTAGGGGGTAGAGGTCACAGGGCCCTTTGCATGGGGCTAAAAAGCGGCGGCATTGGACAGGCGCGAATCCAATGTAGTTTCACCTTGAAAGACGACAGTAAACTGAATACAGTGTGGTGGCCTAGGGGGAGTGCAATGCTGCCAAAGTCAGTGTGGTGAAAGCTGCTAATATATACACTATGAAATGATTGGCAGGAAATCTAGACAATACATAATAAATTAGGTAGTTCCAGGTGAATGTAAATATCACTAAGGCTTCTCCCTTCCTTGCTTATATATATTTTTATTATGAGAATAGATTATACGGCATATTTCAAGGGGAAATAAACAGCAAAAATTAGTGAACGAGTGCACGTGAGATGTTGTCAGGTGATAATTAGTCAATTCCAGGTATGGCACACTCACTTACCTTATTTCTTTTTTGTATATATTATTTGGTATAAGAATAGGGCATAGGGCTTATTTCAATGGATGAAATCAGTGGAAAATTCTAGGGAGGATTTACTTAACGCAGCACGGCAGAGCAGGCGAGAGGAGAGGGTAATGGAGGGGAGGTAGGGAAGGGAGTCAAGAACGGGGAGAAATGACTAAATTGTCAACAATGGATGGGAGTGCAGATGAGATAGGAATGCTGACTAGTGTTGGACATTGGCAGTACTGATAGATGATACAAGCCACAGCTTGAAAGCCTGGGCAAATTCAAAATAACACAGAATCACAAAAGTGACGCCCCGCAGTATGATCCCTTTCTCCCAACCGTCACGAAAGTGACGCCCCACGGTTAAGGGGTTAAGCATAGACTCGAAAACTTTTGAGATACAGGATGTTAAAGCAATTTGACGATAATTAGAGGGTTGGGAACGGTCACCCTTCTTTGGGACTAGCTGAATGAGAGCAAACTTTGAGCAAGAAGGAAAGGTACAAGCTGATGGACAAAGGTGAAAGAGTTTGCCTGGGCAGGGTGTAAGCACAGAAGCACAGTTCTTGAGAACAACAGGAGGGACTCTATCAGGCCCATAGGCCTTATTAGTATTGAGGCCTGTGATGGCAGAAAATACATCAGCTGAAGATATTTTAATGTCAGCCATGAGGAAGTCAGAGGGGTGAAGTGATGGAGGAACAGCACCGGAATTGTCTAAGGTGGAATTGGAGGAGAAAGTCCGAGCAAGGAGATCTACTTTAGCAGTAGAAGAAATAGCTACAGAGCCGTCAGAGTAGAAAAGAGAAGGGAAGGATGATGAGGTAAAGTTGTTAGAAAGGTTTTTGGCAAGGTGCCAGAAGGAGCGAGAAGAATTCAAGTTAGAGAGTTGAGAGCATTTAGTACGGATGAATTTATTTTTAGCAGAGCAAAGAGCAGACTTAGCACAATTCCGGGCAGAAACGTAAAAAAGATGTGATTCAGGGGTGGGTTGGCTCCGGTACCTATTATAGGCCCTCTCCTTGTTGCGGACAGCATTAGAACAAGCGTGATTAAACCAAGGCTTTCGTGCATTAGTCAAAGGATACGAGAAAGGAATGTATGCTTCCATGCCCGGGAGAATAACCTCCGTAATGCGCAAGGCACACCCAGATGGCTCCCGGCCATGGAAGCAATAATCATTCCAGGAAAAATCAAAGAAGTACTGTCTGAGGGCTTCCTAATCCGCAGCTCCAAAGTGCCACAGACTATGTTTCTTTGGAGGGTCCGCAGGCCGTACCAGAGCGATAGGACAGGGGGTTAAGGTGATAAGGTTGTGATCGGAGGAGCCCAACGGAGAGAAAAGATTAACAGCATAAGCAGAAGGATTAGTTGTAAGGAAGAGGTCAAGTATGTTGGAACTCTCTCCAAGGCTGTCAGGGATATGGGTAGGGTGCTGTACAAGCTGCTCTAGGTCATTAACCTGCCCAATCCCGACGTTTTCTGAGCTTTGGTCCACCCCAGTCCCGGCTTTTTTGGACCATTTTTTTTTTTTGCTTAAACATTCGCTTTTGGTCAGAAACTAAGGAAAATCACAAAGAAAGGTGTCCCTTGGGTCCAGAAATGGCTTACCTGGAGCACGTAAATTTGACAGGTACTGCCATGCTCTATGAGTCGTCTTTTCGCCGTACGTTTTCTATGGTGGAACGGGTACTCTGAACTGATGCAGTATACGTTTATTATCATGTATTCATATGTTGGAAATATGTATACCACAATTATATTGGGTTTTATACAGAAAAAAACTGAGAAATAAGGTATGTACCATTGTGCGACCCTAGCGAAATCGATTGATTATGTCACCGATGGTAGCAAACGTCGTTATTTCATCAGCTATTGTATTTTTTCATGTTCCATATTACTTCTAGAATAACATCATACCATTTTCAACTTTACGTAATTGTTTGTACATATTTTGAGGCATTATGACAAGAATTAGAATGAAAGTAGCGCTTATTTACCAAGTAAGATCATTTTATTTCATGCTTTTTTCAACTCAGAGTCTATTTTTTCACCTTTTACATTACTTATAACATAATATATAACCCACTTACATGTTATACGATTAGTTTTATAGATGTACTTGCTGTACGAAAAGAATTAGCATAAGAATAGCGCTTATTTACCAAGTGACAACTTGGTCTTTCATGCTTTTTTCAACTCAGATTCTATTTTTTCACCTTTTTGATTACTTATAACATAACATATTACCCATTTACATGTTAGACAATTGCTTTTACAGAAGTACATGCTTTATGAAAAGAATTAGCATAGAAATAGCGCTAATTTACGTAGGTAAATCATGTCATGTCATTATTTTTTCACCTCTGAATTTATTTTCTCCCCCTTTATAGTACTTCTCACATTACATTCTGGCCTTTTCCATGTCAGACATTAGCTTTCACAGTAGTACACGATTTACAGTAAGCCTTATCCTAATATATATATATATATATATATATATATATATATATATATATATATATATATATATATCTATATACACAGAGAGAGAGGGAGAGAGAGAGTGAGAGTGGGGTGGGATGGTGGTACACTGGGAGACAGCTTATCCCATAATTGGTGGCTAAATTTAGAGCCCTTGGGAAATTTTCCATTCCTCTTACACCGTGAACAGAATTCTTCCTAGCGCTTATTTACCTACTGAATGTATGTTGTGTGACTTACTTCCAGTATAACATATTACTCCTTTACATGTTATACAAATGCTTTTATAGATGTACATGCTTTACAAAAAGAATGAGCATAGCAATAGCGTAACCACGTGAGTTCAGGTCACTCGAAATCTAATTATTCACCTTTTATAATACTCTCTATCTATCTATCTATCTATTGCCAGACGCCTCAATCCCGTTTGGGGTGGCCACAAACAAATCGCCTCCAAGTCGCCCTGTCCCCCGCCATTTCACTCCCCTGCTTCCAGGTCACACCCCCCTCTCTCATATACCTCTCCACCCCATCCCTCCATCTCATCCTCGGCCTCCCCCTCCCTCTTTCCCCCTCCACCTCACTCACATACACTCTCTTCGTCAGTCTTTCACCCTCCATCCTCTCCACATGGCCAAACCACCTCAGTGTGTTCCTTATAACGCTTCCTATCACATCCACATCAACACCACAACTCTCCTTTATATCCTCATTCGTCAGCCTGTCTCTCCATGTGACTCCACAGGCTCCTCTTAAATAACTCATTTCCACTGTTCTCACTCTTGACTTGTGTCCTTCCAACAACGTCCAAGCTTCACTTCCGTACGTTAGAGATGGTATCACAATACTGTCATGTAGTAACTTTTTCACTTCCATGCTCACTTCCCTGTTTCTTATCATTGCTTTCAAGGAACCAGCAACCTTTCTTCCCTGCTGTACCCTTTCAAGCACTTCACCCTCCAAACCTCCATCCTTACTCATCGCACTACCCAAGTACTTAAACGTACTCACATTTTCCAATTCCTCACCATCCAACCTCGCTGTACATTCACTGACTTCACCTCTCTCAAAGACCATCACTTTACTCTTCCCTACATTCACCTTTAGATTCCGTTTCTTACACACTCTCTCAAACTCATCCACCAAGCCTTGCAGCTCCCCTTCGTCTTCACTCAACAACACAGTATCATCTGCAAACAACAGTACAGGGAGTTTCCAAACACTATCCTTTCTCACCATGGCCACTCCAACATCCACTACCCTACCTTGTACCTCTTTTATTACCCCATCCATGTACAGATTGAACAACCATTGAGACATGACACATCCCTGTTTCAACCCAACCTTCAAAGAGAAAAATTCACTTAGTTCACGATCCACACGCACTGCAGCCTTCGCACCATCGTACATACTCTTCACTGCATTCAACAACTTTCCATCTACTCCATATATTCTTAACACTTTCTACAATCCTTTTCTATCCACCCTGTCATATGCTTTCTCCAAATCCATGAAAGCCGCATACAACTTCTTTCCCTTCTCTAGAAACTTCTCCACTAAAGATCTGAGAATGAATATCTGATCTACACAACCTCTTCCCTTCCTAAAGCCTCCCTGTTCTTCTCCAACTAATTTCTCTGTTCTTTCTCTAACTCTGTCAATAAGTATCCTACCATACACTTTTCCTATTATACTAAGAAGACAAATGCCCCTATGATTACCACACACTTCTTTTTCCCCTTTTCCTTTGTACAAGGGAATAATTATACCTGACTTCCAAATCTCCGGGACTCTACCTTCCTCCCAGGCCAATCTGCACATCTTCCACATCCATTCTACTACTATCTCTCCCCCATGCTTCAGCATTTCACCACACACTCCATCAATTCCTGGGGCTCTCCCTGATTTAACTTTCTTCATTGCTTCCACAACTTCTATCCTACTGATTTCTTCCTGTCTTCTCACCTCCCTCCTTCTCCCAGCCATTCCCCAGCCACTTATACTCGCATTACTTCCATCCTCTACGTTCAACAATTCCTTAAAGTGTTCTCTCCATCTGCTCACTTTTTCTCCTTCTCCACTAGTAATCTACCATTTTTATCTTTCACTCCCCTGCTAACTTCACTTCCACCCTGTCTTACTCTTTTCACCTCTCTCCAGAACATTTTCTTACAGTCCCTCCACTTTACACTCAAATTTCTTCCAAATTCCTCATCCACTCTCTTCTTACTCTCTCTTACTAATCTTTTCACCTCTCTCTTTCTTTCTACATATAACTCTCTCTTCCGCCTCTCAACTTCTTCCACGCCCCTATTTCTCATCCATTCATTGTATGCTTTCTTCTTTTGTGCCACAGCCTGTTTCACCTCATCAGTCCACCACGCTGTTCCTTGCACCCCCCTCCGTCTTCTCTTCCTTCCACACACCACATCACATGCTGCACATATTTCTTCTGTAAATATCTTACACACACCTTCCACGTCTCCCATCTGCTCCAATTCATATTTGCCCAATCGTTCCTCCACTTCTCTCTTATACTCTGCCTTTTTCTCATCCTCTTGTAACCTTTCCACTCTCCTTGCAACTACTCTTTCCTCTCGTCTTTCCCTTCTTCTATTTCTCCAACTTATTTGAACTTTAATTCTGGCCATCACCAAGTAGTGGTCAGAAAGTCCACTCCCCCAACCTCTATACACTCTTGCATCCATTACACATCTTCGCATCCTTTCATCCACACACACATAATCAATCATTGCCTTCCTTTCATTCAGTTCACCACCCACCCTTCTCATCACTCGCCATGTATACCTGTGGATCATTTTGTGCCTGAAGTGGGTATTGGCTATCACCAACCCCCTCCCAGCACAAATGTCCACTAACGCACTCCCATTCTCATCTATCTCAGCAGGCACACCCCACTCACCAACTGTTCCATCCACCTTCACATTCCCAACTTTACCATTTATAACACCAATCAAAAACACTCTCTCATTCCTTCCAAACTTTTCCATGCACACTTCTACATTTGTCCAGAACTCTTCTCTCACTCTTCTAGCACGATCTTGCGTTGGCGTATACACACACACAATCGCCCACATTTGTATTCCAACTTTCAACTTTACCCACACAATCCTTGACCCAACTGATCCATACTGTCTTATGCTCCTCTTCCATCTTTTACTCACAACTATACATACTCCTTCCTTTGCCCTCTCATTCTCACCTACTCCTGCACATATACCCCATCCATACTCCCATTCTCTCACACTTTCTCCTCTCCATTTTGTTTCAGCTATTCCACATACATCCACTTTCGCATCCTCAAGCACCTGGACAATCTCTTTCTCTCACCTCATCATTCGCTCCCCTTACATTCCAGGTTCCAATTACAATGTCTTTTGTCCGGTCCTTGGTCGTCATCGTTTGGTCAGTCCTTGTCCGAGGCTTATTGTTTGTTTTTTTAGTTAGTTGTTTTCCGGGGAGGGGCACTAACCCTCCGCCAACCCTTTTAGTCGCCTTTTACGACAAGCAGGGATACTGGGGGAGTATTCTTGAAAACCCATATTACCCCTTTACACGTTATACAATTGCTTTTATAGATGTACATGCTTTACGAAAAGAATGAGCATAGCAATAGCGCTACCACGTGACTTCAGGTACCGTCATTATTTTTTCAACTCAAAATCTAATTATTCACCTTTTATAATGCTTCGAATATAACATATTACCCGTTTACATGTTAGACAAGTGTTTTCATCTTCTGCTAACTCACACCACGCCTAACACGAACATCACGAGGACGTGTTGCCTCCCCCACACCACTCTCGCTTTCACAAATCTGTCTGCGCTCTCCCACCCCAACACTTTCACTTTCTGCTGCCCTAACCATCCTCACACCACTACTTCCTGCCACAGAACACATAGAAGGAACATACCTGTGGAACAGTCGCGATGTGCCGTCTGTCCCAGTCCCACATGGCGATATCTTTTCCTTCCCCAGCCAGGAAAATACGCCACCATGTACTGCTTCCTCGTCCTCGTCCTCGTCCTCATCTGATGGTAGGTGTTGCTGCCTAGATCCAGCATGTGTTACAGGCTGGCCGTCCCCTGCCCTCCTATATGTAATATATTTGACTTTCCTTGGGGAAGGGCCCTCCTCATCACTGCTGCTGGTAACCTCCTCAGGCTGCACATAATCGACATCGAGGGTGTCATCGTCCACTGGGGAATCACTATCCCCTGTAAACGTATCCAGGGCGACTTGTATCTCCTCATCTGACAGCCCACAATGCGCCATGTCTGACCTGGGTGACTGCTGACAGGTAAGTGGAGGATCACAGGGTCTGGTGGGGTTAATCTGGGTCTAGGGGATTATGCGCCTGGCGGCGAGTAGGTGACGCTTGCGTAGGCGGGGGAAACTAAAATCAGCCGCGATTTTTGAAAAATGTGAAAATTATGCAACTTGCAATGTTGCCGCATTAATTCACGTCGCCGGGACATAAGTGCACATCATGTGCGGACGTTAATCCAAGCTTTCTCGCCGGGACGGCGCGGGTTAAGGATAGAAAAGGTGTAGGCTTGTTCACCAGGTGGATCAGTGAAAGGAGAGGAAAGCCAAAGGTGGTGGTGAACATTGAAATCTCCTAGAATGGAGATTTCAGAGAAAGTAGAAATGGATAGAATGTGTTCCATCGTAGAAGTAAGATAGTCAAAGAATTTTTGATAGTAAGTGGAGTTAGGAGATAAGTAAACAGCACAGATATATTTAATCAGAGAATGACAGGAAAGCCGAAGCCAGAGTATATATACCGTATATGGTGGTAACCATATAACCAAATTTTGGCGCCTGGTGGTTTAGTGGGTAATTATTGCGCTCCAATCAGACTGAGCCGGTTAAAGTTTATATCCAAGGGATGATTGGGGTTGATTACTCTTGTAATGCCACTCAGGGATGAGTGAGGCTGGTCACTCATTTTAAATGTCGGGACCAACTGCCTAGCCCCAGGCTCCTACGCTCCTCATGGGGCAATGTAGGACTGGATGATGGGTGGATGGATAAAAGGGAAATGCCTTAAAATGTATATAATAAAAAGGCATTATTAAAAATTAAATCAATCCAATATCACAATAACAAAATTTAATGCACTAATAGTCATGGGAAGCACAGGGACCTTGCCAATTCTTATGTCCTTGTACCCATAGTATAGGGGAGTTTAGGACATCCAAGCTTTCTCCAAAGACATCCATCTTGTGTTCCTTTCTGAACAAGACAACAGCATTGCTGATCAGCAGGCCATTGAGTACATGGGGATTATTATTTTTGATAAGAGGGTTGTGAACTTTGATTAGTCTCTTGATATTCTTTGTTTAAGTCAAAGTTACGTGGTGTCTTAGTAACAGCTGGTTGCAATTATTGGCTGTAATATGTGTAACAGTAAGGAACAACACTCATTATATTACTTTAAGCTTTACCAAATGCCACTTCAAAGCATTTAAAAAAGAATTTGTTACAAAATTTGTATTATACTTCCACAATGGAAGGTCATAACTTGGAAGGCAGTATGAATTAAACAAAAATTTAAAAAATATCAGAATTTACATGCTTAAAATCTCTAAAATGGTTATTAAAAGAAATGTAAAAAAATACTAAGTATAAAATCTTTATAATTAATATCATTAAAATTATATATAGTGGTAGGTGGTGACGACCATCATCCACTCCAAAGCTGGGAAAGCTACTAATGAAAAGTAGCGGCACTCCCATTCCCGTTACTAGTTTGAAAAAGTAGTGGCGTTACTTATTTCGCTACTTGATAGGAAATGTAGCGGCGCTCCCGCTCCTCCTACTTTGGATAACAAAAGGTACACGAAGCAAAGGTTAACAGAAATCTGTGATACAGCAATACATTTAAATACTGTTTTGATAATATTAGTCTGAATGGTTATGTTGTGTACCAGTAATGTCAGTATACTCTATACTTATATTGAAAAAAAAAAAAAAATCATATACATGTTGGTGTTACTTTAATGAAGCTTAGAGCCGTAGGTACAGGAAAAAACTATTTACCGTATAAAAATAACAAATGTTCTTTTACACTGTTACCTAGTATACCTACAGAAAGTAACATACGTAAATAAAAGGCAAAAAAATGTGGCCTACCATTGATACGTATTTTGTAGATTTATATTTTCAATGATACCTATTTAAGATATGTACGAAAATTGGTCAGTACAGGGGTCAGATTCCATAACAGAAATTGAAGTGCAACGAAATTTCGAATAATCACAGTCTGTTGACCACGGCAGATTAAACTGAGACTGGCTAGTCTGGCTTACACTCCGTCCCCGTGCTGCTCGTCAACCTGCCAGTTACTTAATTTAAATGATCGATAATTAACTAGCAAATTCCTGTCTAATATTGCATATTACTAATAAATAATAATTAATAACTTACTGATGTAATGTAGAACAAATATCATTAACTGACAGAATTGACAAAAGAATTATTTTTCGTCATTAATAAATACAAGCAAACCGTCGGCATATCTGCATGTTCGGACCTGTATTCGTCGGGTGAGTAGCGAGGAAAGCGGTAACGCGTGAGTACGGGCAAAAAGTAGCGGCGCTCTTAGTTCCGCTACTGGCTAAAAAAAGTAATGGCGTTACCATCATCGATATAAAAATAGTAGCGGCTCTATTCCCAGCTCTGATCCAATCACTTGATGTAGTGCTGCCTACTTCTTCCTCAGCCTTTATCATTCTTTTTCTGTGCCTGCCCTCCTCTCTTCCTATTTCTCCCATGTTTCCTGTCATTTCTTATTGCTTTTCTTTCCTTTACGGGTGGCTTTACATTGACTGACAAGCCAAATGGTTTCCTGTAAGCCAAGAAACCATTTACAACACTGGGTGGTAACCATATAACCAAACTATACGTGCTCCCTGCGTGTCAGCAAGTGGGTTGGTGAAGGGTTAGTGCCCCTCCCTGTAAATAAATAACTCAAAGTCAAATGGCCACCCCTTACAGGATTATGGCGTCGGGCAATAGAAAGATAGATTGATAGAAAATTATATAAAATATGATGACCTAGATATTTATAACAGTGTACCGTTTCTATATGATCATTGTTCAGCTTTAGGTGTTCATTGACAAATGACTTTTGATTAAAGTGACTGGAATTTCTCTATTTTTGTTGATCATCAAGTTATGATCTTTCAGTGTGGAGCACGGTAAAGCATTTAAGGTCTCCAAGTCTGTTACTTACCCAGTAAGAAGTGTTAAATCTTCTGCATATGCTAAGATATTTAACTTAAATATGCCATTATTACATTCCAACTGATGGTTTGAGATTTCACTTACTATGTCATTATTATCTATCTATCTATCTATATACCTAGGCTGTTTCCCCCAAGGAAAGGGAGGTGGTCGAGATAGGACGACACACTCCCCATTTACTCATCCATTCAAACACATTCATTGCATCTTAGCTCCAAAGGGGAGAAGGGACAGATCCTCGCAGCACCACACCACGGAAGGGTCTACTGCACAGTGCAATCAGTCACATCCGCAGCAAGGCCAGACAGCAGAGCTGGTTTACCCCTGTCACACCATGATAGACCCATCCCCTTACCCGCACCTGACCTGACTAGCTGATCAGACCAAATGCGGGAGAATACCCCATCAGGCTTGTGTCATCATTTATTCATTCACAATCTCTCTCCATTTATTTCTGTCATGCACAGTCACTCTTCCATGCTCAACAGACATCCCTCTCGCATCCAGCGCTCTCTTCACACTGTCCATCCATCTTATTCATGATCTTCCTCTCAGCCTTACACCTGTCACACCAGATCTAGTTATCTTTTTCACCAATCGCTCATCATCCATTCTCTCCATATGCCCAAACCATCGCAACACCCTCTGCTCAACTCTACCAGCCATGTCTCGAACAACTCCAGTTCTCCTTCGCACTTCATCATTTTGCACTCGATCCATATGCATCACTCTACACATACTCCTCAGACACCTCATCTCCATTACATTCAAACTTTTCCTCTCTGCTACACCCATTATTCACGTTTCAGCCCCATATAATGCAGTCGGTACCACAACACCCTCATGCAGTCTTCTCTTTACATCCATTCTAAGCGAACGACATCTAAACACTTTTTCCATTCCTCCCAGCACCTTTCCTACTTCATTCATTCTAAACTTCACTTTTGCATCTATTCTTCCATCCACAGCAACATGTGACCCTAAATATTTAAAACACTCTACCTCCTCAAGCAACTCGCCATTCAAAACTATATTCATCCCTGTACCATCTACCAATCTCGTACAGTTCATCACTTTACTCTTATTCTCATTTACTTTCAAATTCCTCCTTTCACACACCCTTCCAAACTCCTGTACCAACTGTCTCAAACTCTCTTCTGAATCAGCCACCAGTCCAGTATCATCTGCAACAGCAGCTGCTTCAGATTCCAATCTCCACCATCAACATTCACCAGACTCAGACCTCCACCTAAAACTCTTGCATTGGCCTCCCTTACAACACCATCCATATAAATATTAAATAACCAAGGCGACATGACACATCCCTGTCTCAGCCCCACTCTCACGCAATACCAATCACTCACAGAATTTCCCACTCTTACACATGCTTTACTATTTACATAAAAACTTTTCACCCCTATTAGTAACCTACCATCAAGTCCATACAATCTTAAAACAGTCCACAAAGCCTCCTTATCAATTCTATCATATGCTTTCTCTAAATCCATGAATGCCCAAAACACATCCTTGCCTTTCGCTAAATACTTTTCACACACTTGTCTCACAGCAAACACCTGATCCATGCATCCCCTCCCTCTCCTAAAGCCACACTGCTCATCATCAATCACTCCCTCTGTACCCTCTCTAACTCTCATAATTAACACTCTACAATAAACCTTACCTACAACACTCAACAGACTTATATCCTTAAAGCTAGTACATTCATACTTATCACCCTTGCCTTTATACAACGGGACCACACAAACACTTGCCCAGTCAACTGGCACCATACCTTTCACAAAGTACGTATTCAACAGTCTTACTAACCACTCAACAAGAGTCACTCCACCACCCTTCAGGCATTCCACAGCACACCCATCCATACCTGCAGCTTTCCCTGTTTTCATCTCCTTTACTGCCTTCTCCACTTCCTCTTTCGTGATCAAAGAATCATTCAACTCTCCCAACACATTTATTCCTTTAACCCTTCTATCTGCCACAATCTCAGCCACCCTTTCCTCCTCTACATTAATTTTAACAATCTTTCAAAATACTCTGCCCATCTCTTCCTTACTGAGTCCATCTCAATTAGTATCCTTCCATCCTCTGCTTTTACTCGCTCTTCCTTCCCAGACTCTCCCTTTCGCACCCTTTTCACCTTGAACATTTTCTTCTTCTGTTGAAAATTCTCAGTCAGCCGCCTACCCCACCTCTCATCTGCTGCCACTTTCGCATCACGCATAGCCCTTCTCACCCTATTCCTCTTTTCCTAATACCTCTCATATGACACCTCATCCCTCCTTTGCAGCCACATTTCATATACACGTCTCTTCTCAGCCACAGCCATACTTACTTCTTCGCAGCACCATTCACTTCCATTTCTTACACCACCACCCACGCGTCTCACACCACACACCTCTTCTGCATGCCCCACCACAGCACTCTCAAACAACTGTCATTCCTCCTCCACACTGCCATTTTCCTGATCTTTCACTGCGTTCCATTCATCTTTCAGTTTCTCCTGATACTCTATCATTTTCTCTCTTTTATCCAACTCACTCACTTTCAAAACCTCCCTGCCACACCTAACCCTCCTAGCTCTCACCCATCTCTTACCTACTGTTAACTCCAATCTCCCCTCTCAGAACTCTCGCATCCAACAATCTTCCTATTACATTCCTAGACACAACCACATAGTCCATCAATGCTCTATCAACAACCCTTCCACCCTCCTGTCTCACCCATGTGTACTTATAAATATCTTTCTTCTCAAACAGCATATTTCCAATCACCATCTCTCGCTCAACACACATCCCTATCATTCGTTCCCCATTTTCATTTCTTCCAAACACACCATGCATACCAACTACACCTTCAACTGCTACATTTCCCACTCTAGCATTCAGATCTCCCATCATTGCCACATTCACATTCGCTCCAAAACTCTGCAGACACTCATCAACATCATTCCAGAAAGACTCCCTCTCTTCTTCATCCCTTTCACTACCTGGCCCATATGCACTCACAAACTATAAAAATTAAAAAGAAAAGACAAAAGCACACCTCCTTGTCTTACCCGTCTATCAATGCAGCAATACTTGGTGCTGCTGCCCTGCCAGGTAATATTTGCCCTTTTATTCCCTAAGGAATATGCTGTATATCAAATAAAGTAATATTAATAGGAATATCATCTGTCTATCTATATATCTAGGCTGCTTCCCCCAAGGAAAGGGAGGTAGCCGAGACAGGACGACACACTCCCAATTTACTCATCCACTCAAACACATTCATTCGCATCTTAGCCCCTAAGGGGAGAAGGGACAGATCCTCACTGCACCACACCGCACGAGGGTCAACTGCGCAGCGCAATCAGTGACATCCGCAGGAGGGCCCAACAGCAGAGCTGGTTTACCCCTTCCACTTCATAATAGACCCATCCCCTTACCCACACCTGACCTGATTAGCTGATCCGACCAAATGCAGCAGAATATCCCCTCAGGGCTGTCATCATTTATTCATTCACAGTTTCTCTCCATTTATTTCTGTCACGCACAGCCACTTTTCCTTGCTCAACAGACATCCCTCTCGCGTCCAATGCTCTCTTCACGCTGTCCATCCATCCTATTAGGTCTCCCTTTCAGCCTTGCACCTCTCACATCAGATCTAGTTATCTTTTTCACCAATCGCTCATTATCCATTCTCACCATATGCCCAAACCATCACAACACCCTCTGCTCAACTCTACCAGCCATCTCCCGAACAACTCCAGTTCTCCTTCGCACTTCATCATTTCTCACTCGATCCATACGTGTCACTCCACACATACTCCTCAGACACCTCATCTCCATTACATTCAAACTTTTCCTCTCTGCTACACCTATATTCCATTTTTCAGCCCCATATAATGCAGTCGGTACCACAACACCCTCATACAGCCTTCTCTTTACATGCATTCTAAGCGAACGACAACGAAACACTTTCTTCATTCCTCCCAGCACCTTTCCTACTTCATTTATTCTAAACTTCACTTCTGCATCTATTCTTCCATCCACAGAGACATGTGACCCTAAATGCTTAAAACACTCTACCTCCTCAAGCAACTCGCCATTCAAAACTATATTCATCCTCCTACCAGCTACCGACCTCTTACATTTCATCACTTTACTCTTATTCTCATTTACTTTCAATTTCCTCCTTTCAAACACCCTTCCAAACTCCTCTTCCAACTGTCTCAATCTCTCCTCTGAATCAGCCACCAGTGCAGTATCATCTGCATACAACAGCTGCTTCAGATTCCACTCTCTACCATCAACATTCACCAGACTCAGACGTCCACCTAAAACTCTTGCATTCACCTCCCTTACAACACCATCCATATAAATATTAAACAACCAAGTGACATCACACATCCCTGCCGCAGCCCCACTTGCACGGGAAACCAATCACCCACAGTATTTCCAACTCTTACACACGCTCTACTGTTTACATAAAAACTTTTCACCCCTTTTAGTAACCTACCATCAAGTCCATACAATCTTAAAACAGTCCACAAAGCTTCCCTATCAATTCTATCATACGCTTTCTCTAAATCCATGAATGCCCAAAACACATCCTTGCCTTTCGCTAAATACTTTTCACATACGTGTCACAGCAAACACCTGATCCGTGTATCCCATCCCTCTCCTAAAGTCACACTGCTCATCACCAATCACTCCCTCTGTACCCTATTCAGACCGTACCATACACCTTACCTACAACACTCAACAGACTCATACCCCTAAAGCTAGTACATTCACACATATCACTCTTACCTTTATGCAACAGGACCACACAAGCACTTGCCCAGTCAATTGGCACCATACCTTTCACAAAGCACACATTCGACTATCTTACTAATCAGTCAACAATAGTTGCTCCACCACCCTTCAGGCATTGCACAGCACACTCATCCATACATGCAGGTTTCCCTGTTTTTATTTCCTTTACTGCCTCCTGCACTTCCTCCATCGTGATCAAAGAATCAATCGACTCTTCCAACACATTTATTCCTTGCACCCTTCCATCCTCCACAATCTCAGCCACCCTTTCCTCCTCTACATTAAACAGTCTTTCAAAATACTCGGCCCATCCCTTCCTCACTGCTTCCATCTCAGTTAACATTCTTCCAGCCTTTGCTTTTACTCGCTCTTCCATCCCAGACTCTCCCATTTGCACCCTTTCCACATCCTTCGAAAATATTTTCTTATTCTGTTGAAAATTCTCAGTTAACCACCTATGCCACCTCTCATCTGCTGCCACTTTAGCATCACGCACAGCCCTTCTCGTCCTATTCCTCTTTTCCTTCTACCTCTCATATGACACCTCATCCTTTCTCTGCAGCTACACTTCATATGGACGTCTCTTCTCAGCCACAGCCATACTTACTCGCACCACCATTCACTTCCTTTTCTTACACCACCGCTCACACGTCCCACGCCACACACCTCTTCCGCATGCCCCACCAAAGCACTCTTAAACAAGTGCCATTCCTCCTCCGCACTGCCATTTTCCTGATCTTTCACTGCGTTCCACTCATCTTTCAATTTCTCCTGATACTTTATCATTTTCTCTCATTTATCCAACTCACTCACTTTCAAAACCTCCCTGCCACACCTAACTCTCCTAGTTCTCACCCATTTATTACCTACTCTTAGCTTCCCCTCCATTAGGTAGAGGTCAGACATACCTTAACCATCCCCTTTCAGAGCTCTCACATCCAACAATCTTTCTATTACATTCCTGGACACAACCACATAGTCCATCAATGCTCTGTCAACAACCCTTCCACCATCCTGTCTCACCCATGTGCACTTATAAATATATTTCTTCTCAAACAAGGTATTCCAATCACCATCTCTTGCTCAACGCACATCCCTATCATTCGTTCCACATTTTCATTTCTTCCAGGCACACCATGCATACCAGCTACACCTTCAACTGCTACATTTCTCACTCTAGCATTCAGATCTCCCATCATTACCGCATTCACATTCGCTCCAAAACTCTGCAGACACTCATCAACATCATTCCAGAAAGACCCCCTCTCTTCTTCAACCCTTTCACTACCAGGCCCATATGCACTCATAAACACCCACAACTTACATTCAAATTTTACTTTCACTCACATCAGTCTCGGTGACACCTCCTTCTATTCAATCACACACTGCTGAACTTCCGGACTCACTAACAAGGCCACATCTTCTCTTGCTCTTCCTCTATCAACACCTGACAATCTTCCGTTCCCACTTCCAAACATAGACTCACCCTTCCCTATCATCTTCGTTTCACTCAAAGCCAACACATCCAACTTTCTTCTCACAAACATTCTCCCAGTCTCCTCCCTTTTAGCCTCAATCATACTACATCCATGCACATTCATAGACTCAATCTTCTCGGTACTGGGATAACACAGTCCCCCATCCCTTTCTCTGGCCTGTCTCTTTTTAGGAGCTAAAAAAAAAAAAAAAAAAAAAAACAGAGGAGGGGGTCCCTAGTCCCCTCACTCCGCCTCTTTTAGTCGCCTTTTACGTCACGCAGGGAATACTGTGGCAGTATTCTTCCTAACACAACCTGGCCTCAGAGTAGTAGTACCACCCCATAGTGCGGCCAAATTGAGTCCTCCCCGCCACAGGGGGAGGAATATCATGTGTTAATAATTTTTTCCCTAGTATTATATTATCTACTGTATCAAAGGCTTTACTCAAGCATACAAAAAGAGCCAAGTGTGAGTTTTTAAGTGTTGTATATGTTGCCATGACCCCCTTTTATGAAAAGCATGTTTGAAGAACCTTTCATAAAACCGAGCTGTTGAAAATTCAACTTAACTTGATCCATTAAAATGTCTAAAACAAGGATTTCAAAAATTTTAAGAAGGTATGCAGACTACATTATTGGCCTGTAATTCGTGGACTCTGTGACATTTTTCTTGTCTTTGGGCATGTGGACAATAATGCCCTTTAGTAGAGCACTAGGGAGATAACAGTGGATAAAACAAACATTTAAGAAGCTAGCAAGAGTGTGTAAAAAATCCTCTAATGCATGTTCTAAAAATATTGAGTGAATGGCATGATGACAAACTCCCTTAGTTTATTTGCAAATTACTCTTCTGAGTGACTGTGCAGAAGTTCTGAAGTGTAGTGTTTCTCTCCATGACCACCGAGCTCTTAAGTCATTAATGAACGATTTTCAATTCTTATATAAAGTGGATGCTGCAGTAATAAAAAATTGCTGAAAATTATGTTGGGAATTTCTTCCCTGTTACCGAGGTCATCGGTAACTTTAGCTGATCTTTTACACTCCCTCTTTTTCTTTATATCATTCCAAAACATACATTTGTCTCTATAGTCAAACTTTTGTATGACTGATAAGCATAATCTCCCTCTGCTCATTAATTTTACAATCATTCTGAGCATTTTTGAAAGCTCTTCTACAATTAATCATGGCTTCATGTTCCTGTGTGCCTAGTTCTCTGCCACTTGTCGCCCAACATAAATACAGGGTGATCCAGAAAAACCTCCCACATTTCAAAGGTATATGAAAAAATAATATGGTTAAAGATAATAAAAATATTATTTCCACACATGAAACTTTATTCAATACAGTTCTTATTCATCATATTTAAAGATGATATCCTCCAAATGGTGGCCGTCATTGTCTATACACGCTTGGAGGCAATTTCTGAAGGCTGCAATGGCTCGACGGGTCATGTTGGGTGGTACAGCGGCTATCTCCAGCTGAATAGCAACCTTAAGGGCTTCAAGAGTTTGGGGTCGATGAGTATACACTCGTGATTTAAGGTAGCCCCACAGAAAAAAATCACAAGGGGCGAGGTCAGAGGAACTGGCTGGCCACCCAACATTGCCACGCAAAGAGATCACCCGATCCGGAAGCATTTTCCCTCAGCACTTGCAATGATCTTCGAGCTGTGTGTGCCGCAGCTCTGTCTTGATGAAACCACACATCGAGTTCTTCAAGCTCAAGGTGTTTGAGTTGTGGCCTTCGAACGTTTTCGAACATATCAGTGTAATGGTCAGAAGTTACAATAACAGTTACACCACTCTCTTCAAAGAAATAAGGACCCATGATGCCAACATCGGCAAAAGCGCACCACAAAGTCACTCAGTCGGAGTCCAATGGTCTTTCGTGTAGCATGTGAGGGTTGTTCAGACCAATAGCAAAAATTTTGTTTGTTTACAGAGCCACTGAAATGAAACTGAGCTTCGTCACTGCACAAGAGAACAGCATCTTCCCGAACACATTGCAGAATGTTCTTGCATAACTCCCTGTGGCATATCAAGTCTCTTGCACTTAGTTCTTGCACAACCATCATTTTATACAGATGGATGTGAAGGTCTTTGTGTAAGATTCATCTTGCAGTTTCCCGGGATATCCCTGCAGCTAAAGCATGCTTTTGTGCAGAATGTCTCAGAGACTGCACAACAGATTGCCTCAGTACTTCAATATTCTCAGGTGTACGAGCACTCCTAGGTCGACCAGGTGATTTCATTTTTAAAGCTGAGGCTGTTGCCCTGAAATTCTCAATCCACTTCAAGATGGTTTTCCAATCTGGAATGTTTTGGTTCGTGGAATACTGATATATCTTCGAAAGGCCCTCTGCATGGACATCATGGAACAGTTGTTTGTGAAGAACGCTTTGACAGCGAACGCACGGTGTGCTCCCGACCACGTCATGTTGGCAACTGAGGACAGCTGGGGTTGGGCTACCAACAGACCCTAGCCCCGCCCCTCCCGCCTCACTACTGCCAGTGCTACAGCCTTTCGAAATGTCAGAGTTTTTTTGGGGTCGCCCTGTATTTCTTCCTGGCGACGCTATGGAGATACATTTCTCCTCCAGCCAGGAACAATCCGTAACTTGTCTTCATAAATTTGTGCTTATAAACGATCACATGCTGTATGAACACTGTTTATTATGCAAGTTATATGTCATCAATTTCCTCTAAATGATCAAGACTATGACACCAGTTGTATGGCGGTTATGTATTGCTAAGACATTATAGCTCCTTGACTAATCATTCACAAAGAAACTGATATAATTTAAATCCAGTTTATTTTAAAAATAAGGTAAACATATGACTGGTTATCTTTATCTGTATAGTTAGTGTTTAAATGAATCTCTAAAGTTCGCTTTGTGTTAATTCCAGTACCAGGGGAGGGTGGTGATGGTTCGGACAATTAAAAAAATATATAGATATATTTGAAAAAATTCAGGTTTAAGCAGGGGAGTAATCTGGCTTATGTTAAAATGTTGCCACATCATTTGGCTCTTTAGGCTGACAGTATGAAATTCTTAGCTCTTTTCAGCTTTAAGCTATAGTTACACGAAACGCAAGTTGCCAAATCGTCCAAACCATCCCTACCAGTGGTGATGGTTGGAACAGAAGGGTGGAATGGTTCGGTCATATGTATTACTCGGCATATTCTTAAAATTATGTGAGCTAGATTGGATAAAAACAAACATTTATTAATTCAAAGATATTTCGTTTTCCTAAAGCACACTATTAAACTCAGAATCTAAATGAACCACTTGTTATTTTATAACTGAAATAACCTTCACCAGATTTAGTAATAACTGACTTGACCTCTTACTTTCTGCTTCAAAATTATGCATAATCAGCCATCTCTCTCACTCTCTCTCTCTCCTTCTCTCTCTCTCTCTCTCTCTCTCTCTCTCTCTCTCTCCGGAATATTGACCTCACTTTTCACTTTGTAGGCCTTATTTCAGACTGACTAACCTGAGACTTTTAACGCATATTTCAGCCTGCAAAACTGAAATAGATGCTGTAATACCCCTTTCATCTTTTTACACTTTGAGGAATAGATTAAATAAACAAAACTATAAATATATATTTCCTGATAGCTATAAAGAATGGTGTTTCACTATGTACTCAAATATAAATAATCAAAAGTAGCGTTATCAAATTTTGATAAGGTCATGACTTGGTAGTAGTGGAGGGATAGTTCGGACTGTCCAAACCATCTCCCTCCTCAACTGTCCAAATCATCCCGAATCTATGTAATTAATTGATGGGTACCCTCAAGTTTCACCCGACAGAGATTAACATTCGGTTTTCATAGCAGTAAGTTCTACATGCAAGACAGATTCGCCCTGATAATGCACAGTTCGATGCCTGGCATATTCATGAAGGTAAAGCTTCTGTACACACTCAAATTTTTACATAGGAAATGAAAATAACAAATCTGACCTGCATCAAAAAGTGCGGGTTTTCTAGCTCGGAGGTTCCGGGTGGTCGAAGTAAATAAACTCTCCCACTTTCACGCAAGATCACACTGCCCTAGGTCCCATACGTTTCTCAGGGAATGCACTGTCTGAACCATCCTATTGTCCGAACTATAACCTCCCTCCCTCACATGTAATGGAAGGAACCATCCTATTGTCCGAACTATAACCTCCCTCCCTCACATGTAATGGAAGGTCATTAGAACCATTGGTGTGATTTGAAATAGTGATATCATTTATCTTCATGTCACCATGACGTCTTTCAATAAAATGATCTAACCATTTACTACCAGAAGTGCCATATCCTGTAAATACTATAGTCCTGACTCAGTGTAGTAACATCATAACATACAAGTTGGTTTCTATTCATAAAATTGTTTAAGGTCCTCCAAGTCTGCCAGATAAACGGTCTACATTAAAATCACCTATAAAATATATGCTTTAAAGTCAGTTAAAATAATTGATAAAACATTGTAAAATACCTAAAGATTCTAAATACTTATTTGATGTGGAAATTTCTCACAGATCACTATTCCAGTGTTCATTTACAAAAATAATATATTTCCCATATATCTTGATATTAAATAACATTTTTCTTTTTCTAGGCAAATATGCTGAACTTTAGGAAAAGACTCCTTGCTCCACAATATCGCCATACCTCCTCCTGGTCTACCAGCCATAGCAGTTAAAGCTTTATCAGAGTACAGTATGTTGCTCCTACACAATATGGTAATAATGTTCACCAGTGTAGTCTATAATGCCAAGCACACCTTCTACCACAAACGTTCTCTGCAAAAATATTATATATCGTGAAGCTTTAAGATCCATCATCAAATTCATATTCTTCAAGGAGCAACAGTCATAAGAACAAAATTTAAGCAGAGCAGAAGACATACAAATAAATGAAAAAAAAAAAAACTAAATAAAAGAATTACAAATACGTAAGAGAATACATAACTTTAACCCCTCCATGGCCGTGAGTCCAGAATTTTATGTGTACCCCAGGCCGATGCCAGGGCCATTTTCTGAAGTTTCAAAAATTGATTATTTTTCTTGCCATATTGAAGAGAAAGTTCAGACGCACCTAACAGTGCAAACCCCAGCTTCCTAGACTCATTCTGTGACTTGCAGTGGAGTGTGAAAGTTGTAGAAATATCAGCAACTGATATTCGCTGCCAAGAGGTGCTGCCGCAGTGCAACATTGCACATGTTGTTGTCATTTTTTTTTTACCCTGCAAAACAATGTGAATGGTACTGAAATGTTGCGCATATATTAGATATGATGATATCGAATTATTTCGGTGCATAATATGTTACGATTGGCGCGAAAAATATATATATATTTTGAATATTTTTTACCTTTTTGATATAAAATATGTTTATGGTAGTGTCAAGTTATTTTTTACGTTTTTGTTGTGCCCATGCTTAGAAAAGAGAGGGAAAGGGTTGAATTTTCAGTTCTAAATGAGAAAAATGTCCGTCCCCCGAGGCTAGGCTCTCCCACGGGAGATGAAAGTGGAAAGTCAGATCTGATTAGCAATAGGAACTTGAGTCACAACTTGACGCTCCCACCAAGTGCATGGCTAATAATAGAATCGCATTGCATTAAAAAAAAGTACGAATAAGTCTAATTATTACGAATACAGAGACAGAAGAGAAATAAATACCTTTACACGCGGGGGGAAACGTATTTTTTCCATAATAACACTTTCACCTTCTCTATCGATTTGCCTTGTTATTTTTGCAATATATGTTGCTGCCTGTCTGTCGTGAGTGTGGGAAAGTATGATATTTTCTGCCTAGGTAAGGAAAAAGGGTATAGCAGGCTGTTTCCCAACACTTTACACCATCAGAATTGCAAGACGACCTGCCATTCGCACCTCACACGAGCTGATTAGCAGGAATGGAAGGACGTTCTTTTCATCCAAGTTAGCATCATGTGAACACAGAAATTATGCTGTTATGCTTGTAAAAGGCAACTAATATGTAAAATGATTCAAAACAGTGCAACAAACCTGAACAAATAGGTGAAGATACCAAACAAAAATGAATTTTTCTTTTATTTTCATAACGTTTTTGTTTATGCCTGTGTTTATTTATAATCGTAAACAGGGTGGTTGTGTGTCTTGCAAGGGAGGAAAAAGATGATATTTTCTGTCTAGGTCGAGATGATGGGTGTAACTATGTGTGTTTAGGCATGGCCACGAGCGATAATATCGCACATCAGCTCGTCACAGGAGCAGGTGGAGAAATAACAGTGACAGATGAGGTGTGAGAGTGTGAAGGTCAGTCTCATGTCCCAGACGTTCGTTCACTTCCCCAAAGTTTTCAGTTTTCTACAAGTCGCACTGCATCGAATGATCCACACTAGTACAACAAACCTGAGCAAATAGGTACAGATACCAAGACAATAATGTATTTTTCACTTATCATTCTTTTTTTTTTATGCGAGGAAGAAGGAACCAAAGGCTGAGCCCACAGAACGTTCCTTCCAAGAAAAAAAAAAAAAACAATACAAAAGAGTCAAATTCAAGCTCCATTAATTTCGAGAAGCCTGGACACACTGCGTTTGAAAGACTTGAGATCATGGAAAGTAGGAAATACAGACAGAGGGAGACAATTCCAGAGTTGAATTGTTGCATAAATGAAGGACTGGGAGTAAAGGTAAACTCTTGCGTTAGAGAGTTGGACTGAAAAGGGATGAGAGTTTGTTGCTAGACGGGTGCTATATGTGATCATTGAAGTAGCCTGTATTAATTCATAATCATAAACAGGTGGTTGTGTGTGTTTAGCAAGAGAGGACAAAGATGATACTTTCTGCCTGGGTCGAGGTAATGGGTGTGCTTGTTTAGGCATGGCCAGGAGTGCAAAAATTGAAAATCCACCCATCACAGCAGCAGGCTCTGAACTGCTTGATAAAGTGTATGGGAATGTAGTGTAAGTCAGTCTGAAGACGTTCAGAACGTTTGTTCACTTCCCAGAAATTTTTGCAGTTTTTTGTAGGCCGCGCTGAAACGACAACTGCGGCCATTTATTGGCTTAACATCATTCGACACTGGCGGCCATTGAGGGGTTAAAGATCGTTTCGTTTTTTTTCGTTTTTAAAAGCTCCAACATGCTTGCATGCGTCGGCCTTGTTCACTTAATGGCGGCCCTCCATGCTGCACGATCCATTGCAGCCTCCATGTTCAGTCCCTTAACCCTGAAGTCACACTTAATGACCTCGTCCCATGTCTTTCTCGGTTTATCCCTCATAACCCCAGCCCGAATATTAACACTTCTGACCTTCCTCACCCAATTATCATCCCCCATCCTCTCCACATGTCCAAACCATCCCAATCTACCTCTCCTCATCACAACACCAATACACTCCAGTCCCATCCTACCTCTCAACTCTTCCATCGTAAACCCAGCCCCCCCAGACCTTGCACACAGGGACGCACTGCACATCCACCTAATCATTGTCATTTCTGTACATCTGAGCCAGCGAATATCCTCCTCCTTTACTGCCCAGGTCTCACTACCATACAGCATTACGCTCCTAACACATGCTGCATACAAAGGCCCCTTAGCACGTAGGGAGAGTCCTCTCAATGTCAGGAGAGGCAAGAGCTCCCTGAACTTCTTCCAACCATTTCTCACCCTAGCCACAGAGCTAGCTTCAGCACCACCTCCAGCACATAACATGTCTCCCAAATAACAAAACTCTTCCACACACTCAAGAGATTCACCAGCAAGTTCAATCCTTTCACGCCTGACGATCTCCACCTGCTCTCCCCGACAAGCCGTACACATAAAATCAGCATTATCCCCCGTGGCAAACTGCACATAGCCACCTTGTCTTTGACAGTACCGCAACGAACGCTAGATATCATCACTTTTGTTTTATCTGCATTTATCCTTAAGCCCTTGTGCCCCATACCATCTCTCTATTTCCTAAAACTTTCCTCCGCCTCCCTTTCGTTCTCTGCAATCAACAGCAAATCATCAGCATACAACATCTCCCACGGGAGCCCGTTTCTAAAATCACGTGATAGGACTTCAAGTACGATGATAAACAACATGGGACTCAAAACTGACCCTTGCTGCACACCAACATTCACGGAAAACTCATCACTCAAATCTCCATTCACTCTTACCTGGGTGTGAGCACCCACATACATAGCCATAACCACCTAAACCAGCCACTCCACCAAGCCAAGCTTTCTCATTGTCCACTTCACCACCTCTCTAAGGAACTCTGTCAAAGGTCTTTTCCAAATCAACAAAAACAAAATACAGATCCCTTTTCCTACCAATACATTTTTCCTGAATCCGTCGAACAATGGATATGGCATCAGTGGTCCCCCTACCTGGCATAAACCCAAACTGCATCTCATCAATATTCACTCTTTCTCTAATCATACCTTCTAAAACTCTCTCCATTACCTTCATAATCTGATCTAAAAGCTTTATACCTCTATAATTTCCTATTTCCAGGGCATCACCCTTCCCTTTAAACACATTTACAATTACACTCTTCAGCCAATCATCTGGGACAACACACTCATAAATAATCATATTTATCAGGTCAGTGACTAACCTCACCCCTATATCTCCTGAGGTCTTCAACATTTCGGCAGTACTGCCTTCCCCACCTTCATCCTGCCTATTGCCTCACTCACAGTAGCTGCAACAATCAAAGGCCAAGGGTCAAACACTGGATCTGCTGGCTCCAAACCTTCCCTGTTCCAGTCAAACTCCTCGTTCAACAACCGGCTATGATGCTTTCTCCATGCATCTTTAATATCCTCACTGTTTATCACTACCCTTCTTTCATTATTCTTCACACATTGCTCACCTGTAACATCCCGATTATCCCTCTTCAACTGATTTGTCACCTTAAATATCATATTTTTCCTTTCCCCATGATTTAGGTTTTCAAGTCTCTGTGACTCAGACTTCGCCCTGTATACCTCTCTTCTAGCCCTAAGCTTGGCAGCCAAGTATTCCTCCTTGCTACCACCCTTCTTCCATTCCCGGAAAATCCTTCTTTTCTCCTTAACTGCAGCTTCTACACCCTTATCCCACCACCAAGTTACTTTATGTCTTGGTGGTCCTCTTGTCCAACCGCATGTTACATCAGTAACTCAAGAGATTGTTCTTGAGGGCTCTGTACTGTTCATTAACGCCTCTGTCTACAGCTCCCTGTTCAGCCACCACTTTCCTCATCTCGCTATAGAAGGCATCCCTTACTATTTGTTTTTTCAGCTTCCGTATTTTCCTCCTAGGTACATATGTCCTCTTTTCCATCACTCGTTCTTTAAGCACCATTTCACAGATCAATAGTTTGTGCTGCTGCACACAGTCCTCACTTCCTGTAACTTCATCCAGGTTAAAGATACAAATTAAAAATATATATTTTAGGAAAACAACTAATCCTGATGTGTTAAAAAGATAAATGAAAGCAAAAATAAAATAAAATATTATAATAAAATTATGAAATATACAAACAACAAAGACAATAAAGAAATAACAATGTAGTAACAACAGAAAAAGACTACTATGAAATAAAAACCAACCCTAAAAACAGAGGTCAATCATTGAAAAAAATATAAAAGAAAAATCATGTTTATAATAATAAGTCAGCTAATAGAGACAGGTAAAAAAATCCAGAAAACTTAACCGGACTAATGATCACTGTCAGGGATCCTTTTCTCCTTTTTTCCAGTTCTATGATAATATTTAACATCAACACTGTCCTCAGGCCAGAATTCAGTGATAGAAAATGGATGAAGAACAAACAGTGTGGTGAGAAGACAGGCTGAAGGGACCCAGTAAGAAGAGGAGAGTTCATGAGACGAAACGCCTTTGACTCGACCCTGCTGAGATCTGTATGTTAATTGGAAACCTCCCCACATATGAGTTATATTCTTCACAAAGGCAAATAAATTCCCTGTGTAAAGCCCAAAACAGTCTGCGCAATGATAAAGAAGGCATATAGTTGGCTTGGCACACATAGTCTTTTGGAAGCAGATTTTAACAGAGGTGTACTATGATCTTTCTAAGATAAATCACCAGAGAATGAAACCCCAAGCATGTTCAGTGATGTTGCAGTAACGAGCTGGATATTGTCAGAGATTAAAGGATACTCTCGAGGAACATTTTGACAGGTCGAAATATGTAAGATATGAGCTTTTGATGAAAAAAAAAAAAATAGTTTTACCCTAATCACAGATCTGAACCAAATCAGACATTAGGTGTACCATAGCCTCATTCCTTTTTAATCGAAGTAACTGCTGAATGGATGCTGCGGGAGGCGAATTGAAAGGTGAAAGGTGGAGTCATCAGCATAAGACTGAATAGGGTTAGATGTACAGCTTAGAAGGCTATTGATGAATAGAAGAGAGTTTGTGACAGGACTGAACCCTGAGGAGCACCAATGGTGACAGCTAGAGGAAACGAACAGTGGCCGTCTATAGGACGACGGGAAGGAAGGTGGATATGAAGGCACAGATAGAAGGGTAGAAACCGTAAGAGGGCAGTCCAGAAGTTAAAGATCGAAGCCTTCTAGATATCAAGGGCAGTGGCGAAACTATCACCAGAGTCCGAAAGGAGGATGATCAGGAGTCTGAAAGAGAGTGAGAAGATTGCCAGTGCAGCTTCCCTAGTGGAACCTGTACTGGAGATTGAAAAAAAAGGTTATGATGGGATTTTTTTTTTTTGTTGGAACATATTAAAAAGCTTTAGATGTTAAGTAAATAGGCAATAGTTAGAGAGCTGGAAATGGTCACCCTTCTTTGGGACAGGCTGAATGGGAGCATATTCCGGCAAGAAGGATGGGCACAAATTGACAGACAAAGGCAAAAGAGTTTGCCCAGCTAGGGTGAAAACACAGAAGCACAGTTCTTGAGGACAGCAGGAGGGACCCCATCAGACCCATATACCTTGTTATTATTGAGTCCAACGATGGCAGAAAGTACATTAACTGAAGAAATTATTTCTTTCGTGAAGAAGTCAGTTTAGGCCTACTACTTGTGGACAACATCAGAACTAACATGATTAACCATTTTTTTTTTTCTATATTAATCACAGGATAAGAGAAAGGAATATATGCTTCCTTGCCCGAGAGAATATCCTCCGTAATGTGCGAGGCATACACAGATGGCTCTTAGCCACAGAAGGAAAATAATTCCAGCAATCTAGGGGCCTTCCAATTAGCAGTTCCAAAGTGCTACAGCCGTCAGCTCTTGCGAGGGTCTACAAGCCTTACTGGTGTGATGGGACATGTTTACATGATAAGGTTATGATGACAGGAGCCCAACGGAAAGAAAATATTAACAACATATGCAGAAAAATTAGTTGTAAGGAAAAGGTCAAGTATGCCGGAACTCTCTCAAAGAAGGTCGGCGATATGGGTAAGATGCTGTACAAGCTGGTCTAGGTCAGAAAAGAGAGAAAAGATGCAGCTTTGTTCACCACGTGGATCAGTGAAAAGAGAGTAATGCCAAAGGTGGTGCTGAACACTGAAATAACCTAGAATGAAAATTTCAGAGAATGGAGAAATCAGAGGGATGTACAGCATTCCATCTTAGAAGTAAGATAGTCAATACATTTTTCATAGTCAGTAGAATTAAGCCATATGTACACAGCACAGATATATTAAGTCAGAGAACGACTGGATAGCCGTTGACAGAAAGTGGAGAATTCAGAAGATTCAACTTCAGGAACACAAGAGCAAGATATGTTGCTGCATACACGTACACAACAGCCACCTTTGGCTTTGAAGTGAGTGTAGAGAAATTACAAGGAGAGAGAGAAGGGTTTCCTGTAAGTCAACTCTGGCAGCCGAGTCTCAGCAAGAAAGACAAGATGAGGGTTAGATGAAGAGGGGTGGTGTTCAACAAAAAGTTAGAGGAATGGCGACACATGTTGCAGAAGTTAATATAGAGTGAGTCAGATCATGGTTCCATGCATTGAGCTTGGCTGTCACTGGGAGAGAGGCGGATGGTGAGGGCATTTATGGTTTTGTGGTATTTCCTTCCCCTTGCCGACTCCAAGGCTGGGTGCTGAGATGTCTTTCTTTCTCAGTTTAGAATATTAAATGCTGTGTGTAATGTGCATGTAGTTTAGTGCTGACAGATAGAGAAAGTTGTTTAGCAGAGTATGCTGGCCTACTCTCTTTGTTACTGAAACACTGAAAAGGTTTAGCAAAGAGGGATGGTCAGCAGCTTGTCCTGACAACTGATGAAATGGGAACTTCAGTTCTCCCTCTCATCAGCTTTCCATCCACCTTGAGAGTAAGCCCTGTTCCATTGGTGCCACAAATCTGTAGAGATAGTGTATAGTCTTAGTCATTCCTCTTGTGTCTTTTCTATAAAATTTCTATACTTGTTTTTTCTAAAAAGCATTTTTTTTTCTGCTTTAACTAGATGATGTGGTGAATGGGGGAGTGCCTTCCTCTTTTCTATTATCTTCTTTTAGATGTTGGTTAGATCTTAATAGAATTAGCCTTTTATTTTCAAAGTGGCGTTAAAGGCTTCCTGTTTGTTGTGCTTCATAGGTACTCTCTCTCTCTCTCTCTCTCTCTCTCTCTCTCAGCCATTGTATACTCTTTACAAGAGCTACTTCCTTCTGTCTTCCTCGACTTTTGTTTTCCCATTGTTTTGCACCTGTATGTGTCTTAGACACTGCTGGGTGAGATTAGATAGTAAGCTCCCTCTTCCTCCGTGCACTCACGTGTCAAGCACAAATCTTCTCATCCGATCGCGTGCACAAAGATAATCAGTTTTTGTTTTAAATTAGTCGAATGTCTTCTACCGTCCTCATTTTCAATCGCCATATCTACAAGTGGACCATCATACATGCGATGAAAGTAATGGACATTTCCGAAACCCTCCCTGCACAACTGTCCACCAAATCACCCCCATATCCATCCATTCCAGTGTATTTGCCTCACTGAACAACCACCCCATCTGTTCTAGCATTCCACACTGCCATTCATACCCCCAATCTGGGAAAAAAAAAAAAAAATCACCTCTGCCAAACTTCTCGAGGCAGGCTTCTACACTTGCATATAATTTATCTTTCACTCTAGCCTCTCGGTCTTATGTCAGAGTACTGTATACAGGCAAATAATCGTCAAGGCTTGTATTCCCCCCTCTTATTTCTTATCCATACAATCCTTTAGCTAACTGATCCATACTCTCTTATGCTCTCCTTCCATCTCATGCATAAAGCAGTGTTTACACCCTCCTTTGCTTTCTCATTCTCATCTACTCCACCATACTCCCACTCACACACTCTCTTCACCATTTAGTGTCTGGCTGTCTGCATATACAGTATATATTTTTGCATCCTGAAGCATTTTAACTATCTCTCATTCACTTTATCATTAGCACTTCTCGTATTCCACGCTGCCATCCTTAACGTGACCCTTGTCCGGTCTTTCGTCGTCAATTTGTTTGTCCGTTAGTGACTGAGCCTTATATATATATATATATATATATTTAAAGACTGAGGCGTTACCCGTCTACAAACCCATTTTGTCGATTGACTGACAGGTAGGAAACAAGTAATTTGGTTAGAGAATATTAAATGTTTTTCAGGTTTACAGGAAACCATATAGTTTATCAGTCAGTGTGGAGTCCATGATGGGTAGGCTTGCATCAAGTGAGTGGGTGAGTCAGCCAAAAAATGGTAATGACTCCGAGAATAATATAGTCATTTTGTTTTTCCTTGATGAAAGTGATCTTCCACAACTGGAATACTTAGATTATGTGCCTAGATGTAATCTAAAGTTTCTTGTGTACGATGTAGGAAATAGTCTCCACAGTAACTAGTCAGATCAGCCATCCAGTATGAATTCACCTGGTCTCTCTCTATTCCTTCTCTTCCGTTACCTTCCTTTTCATCCTCTCCGACTCACCTACTTCAACTAATGTCTCTTAATACCCAGGTAAACACAGTTAACTCCATCTTTTCTTCCTTTCTCTCCATAACATGATCCTCTCCAAAAGATCCATTCAGTTTCAGATGATAGAGAACAGGGTGGCTGACCCGAAAGTAATAAAAAGACTGTAAGTGGTTTGGGTGGAAAGTTGATCAGTGCTCACTAAGTTTTAGATAAAACAAAAATAATTCTATACTGTATATATGAAAGAAGAATAATTGCGAGGTTGAGTATGAGTTTCTACTTAGGGAAAATGACAACAGGTTAAATCCAGGGAACAGGCTGTGCGTAGACTCTGATCCTAAGTGTGACATATGACGGAACGGAGCACCTGAGGGGTTAGAAAAAGAATGGATCTGAAAGCACTCGTAAAACTTACAGCTGTATTAGATATGTTAGATAAAAATTTTGTGCATTAGTTTTAAGTTATGGCTACGAATAATTAATGACAGCTGATTAAAGCTAGGAAACAGGTTGTGGATAGGCTGTCATCCTAAGTGACATAGAAGGGAACGGAGCACCTTTCAGGGGCTAGAAGTTGCATGGACTTCAAAGCACTCATAAAACTTAGAGCCGTATTCTATATGCTACATCATATATTTCATATATTTCACAGTGCCTCTTCCTAAGCTACGTGTTTTGCACATTTCAATGTCCTCTTGTATGTTGCTGCTACAAACATCATTGATATTAAAACGATATAAATAATAAAAAGAACGTTAAAGTGTAAACTACAAAGTAAGTCGCTAATGGAAAAGCGATACAAAGCCCCCAGTGGGACTGAGAATACGCCCTTTAAACTTTAAAACTCTGATCTCAGAGAATATTTAGTTTGTGAGTGGCAAGCTGCAAAAATATATGTAGATATGAACAATGTGGTGGTAATTGAGATAAGGTGACTCAAATACCTGTTTGGATAAAAGGAGTGAGACTAAGAGTAGGGGGGGGGGTAGTATAATGTAACTAGGTGCACTGACAAGAGGGATAAATGTTGGAAAGACATGGAAAATAATATGACTCAATGAAGGAAGAAGTTAGTGTTATAAAGGCTTACATATAGAGTAGAGGTCCGAGTGCGGAGGCTGGCAGAGGACTGCTTGGATGAGTATATTTCTTTTATTGGTATGGGAACATTGCAGGTTTCAATTAGGTAATTTACATGAAATACGATTTTTGAACGAGTAGCCATTCCGTTTTGCCATTCCCACTTCTAATCCATACTTCTAAGTCATGGAAATTTTCCATGCCTCGGTTAGGCATATGACAGAGGAGCTAGTTGGAGAAGAACAAGGAGGATTTAGGAAGGGAAAAGGGTGTGTAGATCAGATATTTGTTCTAAGATGTTTAGTGGAGAAGTATCTAGAGAAGGGAAGGAAAGTGTACGCTGCCTTCATGGACTTGGAGAAAGCTTATGACAGAATAGATAGGAAAGGTATGTGGAAGGTATTAAGAATATATGGAGTGGAGGGGAAATTGTTGAGTGCTGTGAAGAGTATGTACGAGGGAGCTAGGGCTACGGTGCGAGTGGATGGTGAGCTGAGTGAGTTCTTTGATCTCAATGTGGGACTGAAACAGGGGTGTGTAATGTCTCCATGGCTGTTTAATATATATATGGATGGGGTTGTAAAGGAGGTACAAGGTAGGGCAGTGGATGAGGGGGTGGCCCTAATGAATGAGGATGAGATTTGGAAGCTTCCGGTGTTGCTGTTTGCTGATGATACAGTATTGTTGAGTGAAGATGAATGGGAGTTGCAAGGTTTGGTGAATGAATTTGGGACAGTGTGTAGGAGGAGGAAGCTGAAAGTTAATGTAAACAAAAGTAAAGTTATGGTGTTTGAGAGGAATGAAGTCACAGAGTGTGCAGTGGGGTTGGATGGTGAGGATATGGAGAATGTGAGTGCATTCAAGTACTTGGGTAGTGTGATGAGTAAGGATGGAACTTTGGGGGATGAAGTACGTGAAAGGGTACAGCAGGGAAGGAAGGTTGTTGGCACACTGAAAGCAGTGATGAGAAATAGGGAGGTGAGTATGGAAGTTAAGAAGTCACTGCATGATGGTATTGTGATCCCTACCCTGACGTATGGAAGCGAGGCGTGGACCTTGCAAGAGGGGAACAAGTCAAGAGTGAGAGCAGTGGAAATGAGTTACTTGAGAGGAGCATGTGGAGTGACGTGGAGGGACAGGTTGACGAATGAAGAAGTGAAGGAACGTTGTGGGGTAGATGTGGATGTGGTTGAAAAGATTAGGAGAAATACACTGAGGTGGTTTGGACATGTGGAGAGGATGGAGAATGAAAGACTGACTAAGAGGGTGTATGTAGGTGAGGTGGAGGGAGGGAGAGGGAGGGGTAGACCGAGGATGAGGTGGAGGGATGGAGTTGAGAGGTATATGAGGGAGGGGGGGGTGAGTTGGGGGGAGGGGAGTCAAATGGTGGGTGACAGAGTGAGTTGGAGGCGTTTTGTCTGCAACCACCCTTTGCGGGATTAGGGCGTCGGGCTATACAGTAGATAGATAGATAGATAGATAAAGACGGCCCATGACCAGTACATGAAAACAAGACATATACAGCGAGTTCCTGTTTCAAATTACCATTCCACAATGTCAGTCGAAACAGCCCTATGCATTACTGTGCAGGAGCATGGGGTGTTATTTGTTAACCCTATCACATTACAGATCACAGCTAAAGGGTACTTGGAATAAGCATATTTAGGGGCAACTTTGAAATCTGATTTATGCGCACGTTTTCTGATGCTTCAAGTGCTTTCATAGTGGGATCGTTCTTGTGTTCTCTTGTATAAATCTCTCTCTCTCTCTCTCTCTCTCTCTCTCTCTCTCTCTCTCTCTCTCTCTCTCCTGTATCATCCTCCTTTCCTCTCTTACCAGCCCTATACCACCTTTTATCCCCTTTTCATCAACCCTATATCACCTTCCCCCTTTCTCCCCCATAAATGCCATTCTCCCTCCTTTCCTCTCTGCCCGACCATCCATGCCACCTTCCCTCCCTCTCTCCCCCTAACCTTTGCCATCTCGCCTCCTTATATCACTCCCTTACCCGAATTTACCCCTCCCACCCTTCCCCATCTTATTCTAGGAGTAGACTAGAACTTGACGAGAACTAATCGTTAAAGACCCTTGTGCAGTCGATAGGTTGAATTCTAAACAATTTTTTTTCCTCTTTATCCCTTGCAAGCAATTCCTCCCTCTCTTCCTTCATTCCCCCCTCTCTTCCTCCAATCCCTCTCCCCACCTAATGTTTACACACTCTTACTCCGACCCAGTACTCTTCCTCATATCACCTTCCTTCTATCTTCCTCTTCCCTCCAATATCCCCTTCGGCGTCTGTCTTACTCCCCTATCGCACCCTGCCATTAACCCTTTCCTTATACCATCTGGTCTCCCTCCCTCCTCCCTCCTCTCTAAAGCCCAATATGACCGAGTTTTTGCGGCATCAAGTTATTAATTTCTTAATAATTCAGTTCAATTCTCCCCTTCCTTCTTTCCTTCCCATCCTCCTCCCTCTCTCTCTCACCTCCCCCACCCCTTTCTCCCTGGCACGTCTTCCCCTTTTCTCTCTTACCTATCCCTCATACCTCCCTCCTTTCTTCCTACTTCCCCTCTCCCTCCCTGACATTCCACCTTCCACTGCTTCTCCAGTCCTCTCACACTCTTATTCCTCCAGCTCATCTAATTTTAGGGGAAGACTGGAACTTAGTAAAAACTGATAGTCTGTCTTATATCCCCCAACGACTTTTTCCCAGAACACCTCGGATGATATTGCAGAAATTCCTGACGATAACATACGCTGTTTACAACTTGTAAGTGTCTAGCTGGTGGAATAAGGTGACAGGGCTAGAAGACGGCCATAAAATCCATGCTAATTTTATTTAGCCTCCCCATTTTGAAGACGCATTATTATCCCAAGGAATAAATTTGCTTCTTATACCGATTCATTCTAGGGGTAGGTGGTGACGACCATCATCTGCTTACCTGATGAAGTTCTGCTTAATTCTTTCTTCTCCTTTATCATTATTCTTCTGAGTTTGCCCTCCGTTCTTTCTGTGTCTCCCAACCTTCCCGTCATTTTTTATTCTTCTTCGTTCCTTTTCAGGTGTTGCTACACTGGGTGATAAGCCTCATGGCTTCCTGTAACTAGGGAAATCATTTACAGCGTTAGGCGGTAACCATATAACCAAATAACGGAATGATGCTCTTAATACCTGGGTGGAGGGACGCAAATTCAGTGTCCATCCGGGAACCAAACCCCACATACTTTGTCGCTCCTCACTGTGACTAGGAGCTGCCTGACGTAAGGGAACATTGGTTCACTGCACGGGATGCCTTGCAGGTCGATTGCCTGCCTGCAGACTATGGGTCTGTTCGGCCAGGCAGACCAGGGCAGCTCAAAAACAACAAAAAAAATTCATTCTTGCTGCCTTCAGTCTACAGTATTTTATATAGTTTGAAACTTACAGTAAAGGGTAAAAAAAAAAAAAGCCATCTATAACAGCTCTGTCATGAAAAAGTTTATCTTACGATGAATAAATTCCTTTGATGAGGGCAAAAATAAATTATAAAATATATACCGGGTAAGTTGTCGGATTAGAGTAACAACACCTTTAAATCGGGTGCCGTCCTTATTAATTTCGCCTTGCTAATACCATTTATTTTGTTTTCAGATCAATGTCTCACGTACTGAAAAAAAAAATCTTAAATACGTAGGGCTACCTGACCATTCCACTATGAAAACTCAGACCAATTATGAGAAAAATCGTCAGGAGATAACATAAACATGATGGAACAGATGTCCCCGGCATTATGTGGGCGCTTCGGTCTTTCTTCTTCCAGACCTTCTTATTCAATTTGGGATTGATCTGGTGTAGTAAATGGGTAATGAAGTAATTTTTTAACCCCTCCGTTTCCATGGTCCCTCTTATCTGAAAAAAAAAAAAAAATATATATATATATATATATATATATATATATATATATATATATATTTATATATTTATATACAGTATATATATATATATATATATATATATATATATATATATATATATATATATATATATATATATATATATATATATATATATATATCTCAACTCAGTACAGCCATCTCCATAAATCAAGATCTATCTACAATCAGTGCATGGGGACAAAACAACCTTGTCTCTTTTAATGCTAGTAAAACTAAATATATATACAGTTTACTAATAGACAGATATTGCCAGATTCGTACATTACCTTCAGTGCTACTAATATTCCCATCTCCAAAAGTATTGAAATTCTTGGTGTCTCACTTAACAGTGCCCTCAACTGGACCTCTCATGTCAGATCACTTGCTAAAACCGCCTCAAAGAAACTTGGATTACTGTACAGAGTCCATAACTTCTTCGCCGATGAGCAGTTAGCTATAATTTATAAGAGTCATGTGCGCTCTCAGCTTGAATATTGCTCACCCTTGTGGAATGGTTGTGGAGAGGTTGCATTAAGACAACTAGACAAAATTCAGAATAAAGCTGTTAGAATAATTAACAACCCTGCCATTACATATAAACTACCTCCCCTGCAAGTAAGAATGAATGTTGCCTCCCTTGCATTATTTTACAGATATTTTTTTGGCAAATGCTCAGACGAAGTTGCGTCCATGGTGCCACCTCTCTATGCCTTCCCTCGTGCTACACGGGCATCTGGTAGCGCTCATGACTGGAATGTCACTCAACCATAGTGCAGAACTTCTGCCTATCAGAATTCTTTCATTCCCCGAACTGCATCTCTCTGGAACTCGCTTCCCCAGAGTTGTTTTCCTCCAAATTTCAACCCACAACTGTTCAAGTCTACTTGTTACAGATATTTTATGAACAGAGGACCCCAGTAATCTGGTGTATGGATTATTTTTTTACCCATTTTTTTTACCTCCCACCTTTCTGTTATTTCAAAAAAAAAAAAAAAAAAAAAAAAAATATATATATATATATATATATATATATATATATATATATATATATATATATATATATATAAACAAAGAGTTATTTGTGGCAACTATTTCAGTACCAAGTAGTATACCCTCCTAGTGGCATGAAAAAATGACATGAGTGGAAGACTTCTGGTGGTCTTGAGGGTTAAGGTGTTTCTTCCAGATGCACTCCAATAAGTTTACATCCAGGGGCCGGCAAGGGATATATATCATATAATGTCACGAGGGGAAAGGACCTGGTCACATTCCTCATTAATGCAGCCTACGGGACCTTACTCTTTTCTAGGGACAATAAAGGACTTGATGGAACAAAACAGAATACAAGAGTACTGGAAAAATTGTCAGTCTTCATGTGCTATACTTCCGACATATGAAGAACCGGTGATGCACTGATTTGCCTACTTATCTTGCAAGAACGCAAATCAATTTTCGGACAAGTCAAATTCATAGACAAAGATTTTTTTCCACTTACACCTGTTCAACCACCACTGCAAGTAGGGACCAGGAACTTAGAGAGACCTTTGAGAATCACTGGCAAATTAATAGTCTATTTACATCCAGGTCCCCGCCTGTTATGCTGGGTGAACAAAGATAAGGAGAAAACCGACCGAGGCCAACAATTTGATTGCCTCAAGAACAGAATTATGGGTCTTCTTGTTGCCATTAGGTAGGACGTGCTTATCAGTATACTCGTGTGTGTGTGTGTGTGTGTGTGTGTGTGTGTGTGTGTGTGTGTGTGTGTTTACCTAATTGTATTTACGTAATTGTGATATACAGGAAATGAGAATGCTTGTGGGGTCCCGTCTCTGTTTCTCAGTAAGTCAAAAATTTGCTTTAAACTCGTTTAAGTTTTTAGACTGCACGATCTCTTTGTCCAGGCTATTCCACAGTCTATGCATCTATAAGAAAAACTATATTTCTTGATATCCTTCAAGCAGCTCGGCTTCTTCAGTTTCATTCCATGTCCTCTTGTTACTCTCTTATCCCATACAAACATATCTCTGTCAAGTTCATCTACTCCTATCATGGTCCTGAACACTGCAATCATATCGCTGCTTTCTCTCCTTCCTTCTAAGGAAGCCAAATCCATCTTTTCGAGCCTCTCTCTGCACTACAGATCTGCCAGACTGGGGACCATCTTGGTTGCTGTTCTATGTATTCTTTCAGTCTTGATTATATCTCTCTTTTTGTATGGGGACCACACTACTGCTGCATATTCTAACCTGGGGCGGATCATGGCCACTATCAGTTTTTTCATCAAGCCTTCATTCATGTAATGAAATGCTACTCTTATGTTATTCAATAGTATATACGTCTCCCTGTCTTGCTGATATGTTTTTCAGGTGACAAACTATCCTGGACCAGCATTCCCAAATCTATCTCTTCTCTCACTTTTGTGATTGGTTCATTACCCATCAAATAATCCAGTGATGGCCTCTTGGTACTTTGCGTTGAATTTCATTTCCCACAAATGGCTCGGCTCCAGTCATGTATCGTATTCAGATCCTCCTGCAGCATTTTACAGTCCTCCTCAACCTCTACCTTCCTCAAGATCTTTGCATCATCAGCAAACAGATTTGCATAACTGTTCACTCCAACTACCATATCATATAGGTAAATCAGGAACATTACTGGCGCCAATACCGAGCCCTGTGGGACTCCACTTCTTACTTCCTTCCATCCAGACATCCTGTCCTTTATTACTGTCCTCATATGTTTGTCTCTCAAAAAGTCTCTCATCCATTCCAGCAGGTTTCCTTTCAGTCCACCTGGATGCTCTACTTTCCACATTAGTCTCTTTTGGGGTACCTTGTCGAAGGCCTTCTCCAACTCTAAATACATACAATCCACCCAACCGTCTCTCTCCTGTAGCACATCATTCGCTCTTGAGTAAAAGCTCAACAAGATGGAAACACATGACCTTCCACCTATGAATCCAAACTGACTTTCAGCCAAAATATTAATCTCTTCCAGATATTTTACCCATCTATCTTTCAGGATTCTCTTACACAATTTTGCGACCATGCTGGTTAGGGACACTGGTCTATAATTCAGGGGTTCTTCCTTGTTTCCTCTCTTATAAGCTGGTACCACATTTGCCCTCTTCCATTTTTGAGGCACTTTCCCCTCTTCCAGAGAACACACAATCAAACTGTGAATCTTATCCTCCAGTTGTTCTCTGCATTCCTTCAGTACCCAATTAGAGGTTCCATCTGGTCCTGGGGCTTTCCTTACATCTTGAGTTTCCAGTAATTTATACACTTCCTGTACAGTACTTCCACTTGTATATCTTTTATCACTCTATTTCTGGTCACTTCCCCTCCTTCCACAAACTCCCTTTCATTAGTGAAAACTGATTGGAAACATTTGTTCATTATTTCAGTTTGCATTGTCACATCTTTATAGATCTCTCCTTCTACCTTCAGTTAGGTGATTCCTTTTGTATCAATTGGCCGTTGACAAATCTGTAAAACAGTCCGGATTCATCCTTACATTTGTCTATTTTACCTTTTTCAAAGTTCCTTTCTTCCTTTCTGCGTATTCTTGTATATTCATTTCTAGTTCTTTTATAATCTTCATTTGTTCTGTTATTACCTCTCTTTTTCCAGCTGTGTCTCTCTCTTTTTTTTTTTTTGCTATCATACACCTTCTATTAAACCACTCCTTTTTCCTATTTTCTTTCCCCCTTACTCTTGGCACATATTTTTCCACTCCCGAATTACAAAGGTCTAGAAAGATATCCCACTTCTCACACAAGTAACAATACTCTTTGGGGCTCATATTCCGTGGCATTATTGCATGAGTCACATCGTCATTAGTCCAGCGTTTTACAGGGGGTTCCATTAAATTGGCAATCGTTCTGAGAAGAAGAAAACATATTTAAAGTCAGTCTTGCCTTGGTAAAAACACTTCCTAACTGACTCTCTAAACAAACCGTCTCTCCCACCCATTCCTCCTTTTTCTCAAACAAGAGCATCCCTGTTTCTTTCCAGACTCTAGTTCTTGCTACAGCTCTTCACTGCGAATTCTTCGACATTTAACTACTATTTCAGTGCTGGCTCTCTCTCTCTCTCTCTCTCTCTCTCTCTCTCTCTCTCTCTATGCATGTGTGTGTGTGTGTGTGTGTGTGTGTGTGAGAGAGAGAGAGAGAGAGAGAGAGAGAGAGAGAGAGAGAGAGAGAGAGAGAGAGAGAGAGAGAGAGAGAGAGAGAGAGAGAGAGAGAGAGAGAGTCCAAAAGCAGGATCCCACTGCTACCAGGCACGTTCCCTGGTGGCTGATAGGAGAAGGCCTTTCAGATATACGAGGTACCGTCTCATACGGTCCAGGCCATGGAACACCCTATAGGTATAGAAGGTTCAAAAGAATATAGGCTACTAAATAAGGTGGCACAAAACTAAGATGTCACCAGAAAATATGTGGCAGGGAAGTAAATTATTTACCCCAATCCCTCCAACCAAACATGAATTCTACTAGTAATGACTGCCCGAACTAGTAATGATTTCTTTGGCTTTCTTGTTCGAGCAACGTTTACTAAAAGTCCAACTTCACTGCCTCCTGTGCTTGAGGGCAGTGCGCCATCGAAAGTGAGTAGGTACTGTCTCGGCAAATCAGAGACCAGGACATTAAACAAACTAAAATCCATGAAGATCTACATGTACAATGTAAGAAGCTCACAGATGATTACAAACTCCATACCTTAATGACTGAATTAGAAAACGCTAGTTGCTATATTGTAGGTTTGAGTGAGATCCACAGGAAAGAAATATTAGTACAGTTCCAAAACAGCAGCCACCTATTTTACTACAGTGGAAGGCAAAATGAAAGGGACTGTGGTAAAGGATTGCGAATTAACAGGAATCTTGCTGACATTTTCAAATTCAGTAGTGTATCTGACAGTGTAACATGGATTCTAATTATAGTAGGCAAAAGATACACCCAGATAATAATACAAGCATAAGCACTGATTTCCCAAAGCTCAGGTGAAGAAACCGAAACATTATGTGATGACATTTCCCAGATTATGGAAAAAGAAGAGAGTCTATCTATCTATCTATTGCCAGACGCCTCAATCCCGTTTGGGGTGGCCACAAACAAATCGCCTCCAAGTCGCCCCGTCCCCCGCCATTTCACTGCCCTGCTCCCAACTCACACCCCCCTCTCTCATATACCTCTCCACCCCATCCCTCCATCTCATCCTCGGCCTCCCCCTCCCTCTTCCCCCCTCCACCTCACTCACATACACTCTCTTCGTCAGTCTTTCTCCCTCCATCCTCTCCACATGGCCAAACCACCTCAGTGTGTTCCTCATAACGCTTCCTATCACATCCCATCCACACCACAACGCTCCTTTATATCCTCATTCGTCAGCCTGTCTCTCCACGTGACTCCACAGGCTCCTCTTAAATAACTCATTTCCACTGCTCTCACTCTTGACTTGTGTCCTTCCAACAATGTCCAAGCTTCACTTCCGTACGTTAGAGTTGGTATCACAATACTGTCATGTAGTAACTTTTTCACTTCCATGCTCACTTCCCTGTTTCTTATCACTGCTTTCAAGGAACCAGCAACCTTTCTTCCCTGCTGTACCGTTTCACGCACTTCACCCTCCAAACCTCCATCCTTACTCATCACACTACCCAAATACTTAAACGTACTCACGTTTTCCAATTCCTCACCATCTAACCTCGCTATACATTCACTAACTTCACCTCTCTCAAAGACCATCACTTTACTCTTCCCTACATTCACCTTTAGGTTCCGTCTCTTACACACTCTCACAAACTCATCCACCAAGCCTTGCAGCTCCCCTTCATCTTCACTCAACAACACAGTATCATCTGCAAACAACAGTACAGGGAGTTTCCAAACACTATCCTCTCTCACCAGGGCCACTCCAACATCCACTACCCTACCTTGTACCTCTTTTATTACCCCATCCATGTACAGATTGAACAACCATGGAGACATGACACATCCCTGTTTCAAACCAACTTTCAAAGAGAAAAATTCACTTAGTTCACCATCCACACGCACTGCAGCCTTCGCACCATCGTACATACTCTTCACAGCATTCAACAACTTCCCATCTACTCCATATATTCTTAACACTTTCTACAATCCTTGTCTATCCACCCTGTCATATGCTTTCTCCAAATCCATGAAAGCCGCATACAACTTCTTTCCCTTCTCTAGAAACTTTTCCACTAAAAATCTAAGAATGAATATCTGATCTACACAACCTCTTCCCTTCCTAAAGCCTCCCTGTTCTTCTCCAACTAATTTCTCTGTTCTTTCTCTAACTCTGTCTATAAGTATCCTACCATACACTTTTCCTATTATACTAAGAAGACAAATGCCCCTATGATTACCACACACTTCTTTTTCCCTTTTTCCTTTGTACAAGGGAATAATTATACCTGACTTCCAATCCTCCGGGACTCTACCTTCCTCCCAGGCCAATCTGCACATCTTCCACATCCATTCTACTACTATCTCTCCCCCATGCTTCAGCATTTCACCACACACTCCATCAATTCCTGGGGCTTTCCCCGATTTAACTTTCTTCATTGCTTCCACAACTTCTATCCTACTGATTTCTTCCTGTCTTCTCACCTTCCTCCTTCTCCCAGCCATTCCCCAGCCACTTATACTCGCATTACTTCCATCCTCTACGTTCAACAATTCCTTAAAGAGTTCTCTCCATCTGCTCACTTTTTCTCCCTTCTCCACTAGTAATCTACCATTTTTATCTTTCACTTCCCTGCTAACTTCACTTCCACCCTGTCTTACTCTTTTCACTTCTCTCCAGAACATTTTCTTACAGTCCCTCCACTTTACACTCAAATTCCTTCCAAATTCCTCATCCACTCTCTTCTTACTCTCTCTTACTAATCTTTTCACCTCTCTCTTCCTTTCCACATATAACTCTCTCTTCCGCCTCTCAACTTCTTCCACGCCCCTATTTCTCACCCATTCATTGTATGCTTTCTTCTTTTGTGCCACAGCCTGTTTCACCTCTTCAGTCCACCACGCTGTTCCTTGCACCCCCCTCCGTCTTCTCTTCCTTCCACACACCACATCACATGCTGCACATATTTCTTCTGTAAATATCTTACACACACCTTCCACGTCTCCCATCTGCTCCAATTCATATTTGCCCAATCGTTCCTCCACTTCTCTCTTATACTCTGCCTTTTTCTCATCCTCTTGTAACCTTTCCACTCTCCTTGCAACTACTCCTTCCTCTCGTCTTTCCCTTCATCTATTCCTCCATCTCACTTGTATCCTAATTCTGGCCACCACCAAGTAGTGGTCAGAAAGTCCACTCCCCCAACCTCTATACACTCTTGCATCCTTTACACATCTTCACATCCTTTCATCCACACACACATAATCAATCATTGCCTTCCTTTCATTCAGTTCACCACCCACCCTTCTCATCACTCGCCATGTATACCTGTGGATCATTTTATGCCTGAAGAGGGTATTGGCTATCACCAACCCCCTCCCAGCACAAATGTCCACTAATGCACTCCCATTCTCATCTATCTCGGCAGGCACACCCCACTCACCAACTATTCCATCCACCTTCACATTCCCAACTTTACCATTCATATCACCAATCAAAAACACTCTCTCATTCCTTCCAAACTTTTCCATGCACACTTCCACATTTGTCCAGAACTCTTCTCTCACTCTTCTAGCACGATCTTGCGTTGGCGCATACACACACACAATCGCCCACATTTGTATTCCAACTTTCAACTTTACCCACACAATCCTTGACCCAGCTGATCCATACTGTCTTATGCTCTTCTTCCATCTTTTACTCACAACTATACACACTCCTTCCTTTGCCCTCTCATTCTCATCTACTCCTGCACATATACCCCATCCATACTCCCATTCTCTCACACTTTCTCCTCTCCATTTTGTTTCAGTTATTCCACATACATCCACTTTCGCACCCTCAAGCACCTGGACAATCTCTCTCTCTTTCACCTCATCGTTCGCTCCTCTTACATTCCATGTACTCATTACCAAGTCCTTTGTCCGGTCCTGGGTCGTCATCGTTTGGTCAGAAGAGAGTGCATATACTATACTCACGGGAGATTTCAGTGCAAAAGCTGGTGAACAGAAAAATGGAGAAGAATTTATGAGATAATTTGGAGTGTGAGAAACGAATGACAGAGGTGAAATGGTGGAAAATTTGCTGAAATGTATTACATGAGAATAATAAACACATCCTCTGACAAAAAACAGGGAGAAAGTAGACCTGGGGAAGTCTAGATGGAGAAACAAAGAATGAAACTGACTTCATTATAGCAAGTAAGAATGAAATGATCATAGATGTCACAGCTGTCAACAAAGTAAATACAGGAAGTGGCCACAGAATGTTGGGCTGCACAGCCAGATTCTTTTTCAGAAATGAGAGAAGAAAGCTGATTATAAATAAAAGGATATGCCTAATAAATGTAAGTGAAAACAAAGCAGCCTTTCTGTTTGAAATAACAGATTTCAGTCTCTAAGTTGTGCTGAGTGTGACAATGATGAGTTGGATGACAGACTAACAAAAGTGCTAAGAGAATCAGAAAAGGAAGTAGGGAAAGATAATACAACCAAAGCCATCAAATATTCAAAAATGACCCTCGAGTTCATGAAAAGAAGAGAATGAATGAATGAATGAATGAATGAAAATGTGACATGGCGGCGCAACAGCAGAGGTCATATGCCGCCGAACACACACATTAAAAGAAGTCAAAATATATGAAAACCATAAAATCAAAAAGGAAAGCGATGCATAAAACAAACCAACAGTATAAAAGAAAGAACCAAAACTAAAACATGGTGGAAAGATAAAGGTTAAATGAGAACATTATCATTAAAACACAAACAAAAATATGGTAAAGCCCTACAGCTTGTGAAGAAGGCCAGAACTCAATACAAAGTAGAAGGTGCCACGAGACAAAGCTTGTAAGGCACTGGTTGTGTCACTAAAATGGTAAAAGAAGCTGGATGGAAACTAAAAATCAAGTCAACTGCAACTAAAATAGCAGTAGGTTCAGTGGTAAAAACATGCAGAAAGAGGTAGACTCCCACTACGGCTAATATCACGAAAAATGACACCAAAGCCTGTCCCCACATGGAATTTAGAGCCCTCAATATATACAGGGATCGAGTCAATGTGAGCAGAAGCATGTTCTAAAAGATATGACTATGCTGCCTGTGAGGAAAGAAAGGCCTACCTCTCAAGGAAGTACACACATGGTTGCACCTCTGGGAGAAGCAAAGAGCCACTCGGGGAAACACATAGGGCGAACAGGGGAGGACTGAACACCGAACTCCCTCATGGCAGCCCTCACTCTGTACATAAAAGGAAGTGGATAGCGAGAGTGGGTGTTATAAAAGGGAAGAAAAGTGACCTCGGAGACCGCCTTACAACTCAGTGAGGCCAGAAGGCGGTGCCAACACTACACCATTAAGGACTGCCGGCGGAGATCTAGCTGCAATTCATTCACATCAATCAGTAGACTTTAAAGCAGGGAAGACCAGACAGCCCAGTTGACAGACGAATCCCAGCATTATGGACCTATTTTAGTGGCTGCAGCCGTGCCACAGTAGCAGTAGAGTATACCACACACCCATAGTCTAATTTGCTCCTTACTAAGGCATAGTAAAGGCAGAGCAGGAAGGTTGTCAGCGCCCCAAGACAAATGAGATGGAGTCCGTAGGAGAGACAGGGCGTGGAGGCATGATAGTCGTAATGAACAGATATGAGCAAACCATGTCAGTCTCCTGTCGAAACAAGTCCGAGAAACCTTGTCTCATCAACACATAGCACCCTCTGCCAATGTAACTGGAGGTCTGGGTCAGGGTGAACACCTCTCAAGCAGCAGAAATGCAAGGCCACCGTTTATGTGTGGGAGACCCTGTCCAGAGAGAGCTGCATGCAACCTTCAGCCATGGACATTCGAGAATCTGCATACCATAGAGCCAAATCACTGACATACAGTGAGGCTGACACCCCCTCTGGAATAGAGGACACAGTTTCGTCCAATGCTATAGCAAAAAGGGCCACAGTGGGATACTTCCTTGAGGTACCCCTTCCTTCTGAGGGTACGAAAGAGACAGGATAACACCAGCCCTAACCCTGATTTTTCTTTTTTTTATGCGAGGAAGGAACCAAAGGCCAGGAGCCCGCAAACAGTTCCTATCAAGAAAAAAATAATATCAACACAAAAGAACCAAATTCAAGATCCATTCATTTCGAGATGCCTGGACACACTGCGTTTGAATGACTGGAGATCAATGGAAGTAGCAAATACAGAAACAGGGAGAGTGTTCCAGAGCTGACCTGTTGCATATATGAAGTACTGGGAGTAATGGTTAACTCCTGCATTAGAGAGTTGGGCAGAAAAGGGATAAGGGTTTGTTGCTAGACAGGTGTTGTGCGCACGTTGTAGAGGTGGAGGGATGCAGGCAGACAGTTCAGACGAGCAGTGACCACTGAAGTAGTGATAGAAAAGGGATAAAGATATAATAGTGTGAAGAAGAGAAGAGGCTGAAGGGAGCCAGTGAGAGGAGGAGAGTTAATAAGACAACAAGCCATTGACTCCACCCTATTGAGAAGAGCTGTATGTGGGATGCCTTCCCACACATGTGAGTTGTACCCTACACAGGGGTGAATAAAACCCGTGTATAAAATCAACAACTGTACAGTACAGGGATAAGGAGAGTATGGAGTTGGCTTAGCAAACCTAATCTCTTGGAAGCAGATTTTACAAGAGATGTAATATGATCCATCCAAGATAAGTCCAGAGTGCATGAAACCTCAAGCATGTTCAAGGACGATGCAGGATTCAGCTGGATGTTAGCAAACATTAGTGGGTACTCCTGTGGAAGATTTTGGCAGGTTGATATGTGTAAAAACTGAGTCTTTGATGCATTAAAAAAAACAAGATTATTTTTACCCCAGTCAGAGATACAAGCCAAGTCAGACATTAGGTATTCCATAGCCTCATCCCTTGTTTCGTGAAGTAACTGCTGAGATGGACGTTGTGGGAACCAAAAATCTTTCTAACAACTTTACCTCATCATCCTTCCCTCCTTTTTTCTACTCTGATGGCACTGTAGCTCTTTTTTTCTACTGATAAAGCAGATCTCTTTGCTCAGACTTTCTCTCTCCAATTCCACCTTAGACGATTCCTGTGCTGTTCCTCCATCACTTCCCCCCTCTGACTTCCTCATGGCTAACATTAAAATTTCTTCAGCTGATGTATTTTCTGCCATCACAGGCCTCAAAACCAATAAGGCATATGGACCTGATGGAGTCCCTCCTGTTGTTCTCAAGAACTGTGCTTCTGTGCTTACACCCTGCCTAGGCAAACTCTTTCGCCTTTGTCAGTCAACTTGTACCTTTCTTTCTTGCTGGAAGTTTGCTCTCACTCAGCCAGTCCCAAAGAAGGGTGACCATTCCCAACCCTCTAACTATCGTCCAATTGCTTTAACATCCTGTATCTCAAAAGTTTTCGAGTCTATTCTTAATAGAAAAATTTTAAAGCATCTTTCCTATCACAACCTTCTTTCTGATCATTAGTATGGGTTCCGTCAGGGACGCTCCACAGGTGATCTTCTCACCTACCTTTCAGACTCCTGGTCATCCTCCTTTCGGGATTTTGGGGAAAGCTTTGCCATTGCACTTGACATCTCAAAGGCTTTCGATCGAGTCTGGCAGAAATCTTTAATTTCCGAACTGCCCTCTTACGGTTTCTGTCCTTCTATTGTGCCTTCATCTCTAGCTTCCTTTCTAGTCGTTCTATAGCCACTGTTGTATACAGCCATCGTTCTTCTCCTAGATCTATTAACAGTGGTGTTCCTCAGGGCTTTGTTCTATCACCAACTCTCTTCCTTTTATTCATCAATGACCTTCTGACCTGTACATCTAACCCTATCCACTCATACGCTGATGACTCAACCCTTCACCATTCGATTCCGTCCATCTCAGCAGTTACTTCAACAAACAAGGGATGAGGCTATGGCACACCTAATGTCTGACTTGGCTCGTATCTCTGACTGGGGTAAAAATAATATGTTTTTTTTTAATGCATCAAAGACTCAGCTTTTGCACCTATCAACCCGACAAAATCTTCCACAGGTATACCCACTAATGTTTAATGATATTCAGCTTAATCCTGCATCATCGTTGAACATGCTTGGGGTTTCATTTACTCGGGACTTATCTTGGAAAGATCATATTACATCTCTTGTAAAATTTGCTTCCAAGAGATTGGGTGTGCTAAGCCGAATCCATTCCTTCTTTACCCCTGCACAATTGTTGACTCTATACAGGGGTTTTATCTGCCCTGCGTGGAATACAACTCTCATGTGTGGGGAGGCTCCCCACATACAGCTCTTCCTAATAGGGTGGAGTCAAAGGCTTTTCGTCTCATTAACTCTCCCCCTCTTACTGACTTCCTTCAACCTCTGTCTCTTCGCTGCTCTGTTGCATATTTATCTCTTTTCTATCGCTACTTTAATGGTCATTGTTCCTCTGAACTGTCTGCATGTATTCCTCCAACTCTACAACGGGTGCGTAGCACCCGTCTAGCAGCAAACTCTCGCCCCTTTTCTGTCCAACTCTCTAATGCAAGAGTTAACCGTTACTCCCAGTCCTTCGTTTATGCAACAGGTCAACTCTGGAACTGTCTCCCTCTGTCTGTATTTCCTGCTTCCTATGATTTCCAGTCTTTCAAACGCAGTGTGTCCAGGCATCTCGAAATGAATGGATCTTGAATTTGACTCTCTCTTGTATTTTGTTTTTCTCATGGAAGGAGCAGTTTTGTGGGCTCATTGCCTTTGGTTCCTTCTTCCTCACATAAAAGAAAAAGGAAAGATGAAGCGTGGAATCATCAACATACGAGTGGATAGGGTTAGATGTACAGCTTAGAAGGTCACTGATGAATAAAAGGAAGAGAGGTGGTGATAGGACAAAGCCCTGTGGAACACCACTGTTAATAGATATAGGAGAAGAACAAAGGCCGTCTATAACAGCGGCTATAGAACGACCAGAAAGGAAGCTATAGATGAAGCTACATATAGAAGGATAGAAACAGCATGAGGGCAGTTTGAAAATTAAAGATTTATGCCAGACTCGACAAAAAGCCTTTGAGATAGCAAGTGCAATGGTAAAGCTTTCTCCAAAGCCCTGAAAAGAGGATGATCAGGAGTCTGAAAGGTAGGTGAGAAGATCGCCAGTGGAGCGTCTCTGACTGAACCCATACTAACGATAAGAATGAGGGTTGTGATAGGTAAGATGCTTTAAAATTTTTCTGTTAAGAATTGACTCGAAAACCGTTGAGACACAGGATGTTAAAGCAATTGGGCGATAGTTAAAGGACTGGGAATGGTCAACCTTCTTTGGGACTGGCTAAATGAAAGCGAACTTCCAGCAAGAAGGAAAGGTACAAGTTGACGGACAAAGGTGAAAGAGTTTACCTAGGCAGGGTGTAAGCACAGAAGCACAGTTCTTGATGACAACAGGAGGGACTCCATCAGGCCCACTTGCTTTGTTAATACTGAGGTCAGTGATGACGGAAAGTTCATCAGCTGAAGAAGTTTTAATGTAAACCATGAGGAAGTCAGAGGGGGTAAGTGATGGAGGAACAGCACCGGGATTGTCTAAGGTGGAATTGGAGGAGAAAGTCTGAGCAAAGAGATTTGCTTTATCAGTAGAAGAAGTAGCTACAGAGCCATCAGAGTAGCAGAGAGGAGGGAAGGATGATGTGGTAAATTTGTTAGAAAGGTTTTTGGCAAGGTGCCAGAAGGAGCGGGAAGAATTCGAGTTGAAGAGTTGAGAGCATTTAGTACGGATAAAATTATTTTTAGCAGAGTGAAGAACAGACTTAGCACGATTCCGGGCAGAAACACAAAGAAGATGTGAATCAGGAATGGGTTGGCTCTGGTACCTTTTATAGGCCCTCTCCTTGTTGTAGGCAGCATTAGAACAAGCGTGATTAAACCAAGGCTTTCTTACATTAGTCAATGGATATGAGAAGGGAATATATGCTTCCATGCCCGAGAGAATAACCTACGTAATATGCAAGTCACACTCCAAAGTGACACAGTCAACGTTTCTTTGGAGGGTCCATAGGGCGCACCGAAGTGATAGGACAGGTTAAGGTAATAAGGTTGTGATCAGAAGAGCCCAAAAGAGAGAAAAGATTAATAACATAAGCAGAAGGATTAGTTGTAAGGAGGGAGTCAGGTATGTTGGAGCTCTCTCCAGGCAGTCAGGAATACGGGTAGGATGCTGTACAAGCCGCTCTAAGTCATTGAGGATAGGAATGATGTAGGCTTGTTCACCAGGTGGATCTGTGAAAGGGGAGGAGAGCCAAAGGTGGTGGTGAACATTGAAATCTCCCAGAATGGAGATATCAGAGAAAGGAGAATCGGATAGAATGTGTTCCATCATAGAAGTAAGATAGTCAAAGAATTATTCATAGTCAGTAGAATTAGGGAATAAGTAAACAGTGCAGATATATTTAGTCATAGAATGACAGGAAAGGCAAAGCCAGAGAGTAGAGAATTAAGAAGAATCAAGTTCAGGAACACGAGAGCACGATAAGTCGTTGCGGAGATATACACAATAGCCACCTTTGGAAATAAAATGAGTATAGAGAAATTAGGAGGATACAGAAAAGCTTTTGCTATCAGCTGCCTCAGACAGATGAGTTTCGGTTAAGAAGAGAAGTTGAGGTTTAGAGAAGGAGAGGTTGTACTCAACAGATAGTTAGTTATAGGGAAGGCCGTGAATGTTGCAGAAATTAAGAAGTGAGTCAGACAGTGGTTCCAGGCAGCTTGTTAAGTCATCACCAGGAGAGGGGCAGATGCTGGGGGCATTTATGGTTCCCCCCTGGGGACTCTGATGCTTGGTTATTGGATGCCATTATTCTTTTTTAATTCTAAAAAGAAAGTGTAGTGCATACTGTGCATGTAATTTCATGTTGACAGAAACTTGTACTAGAGAGCATGCTGGCCTACTCTCTGTGTTATTGAAATAGCAAAGGGGCGTGGTCAGGAACTAGTCCCGAGGGCTGATGAAATGGGAGCTCCAGCTCTCCCTGTCATCAGGTTTCCATCCACCTTGGGAGTTCTGCCCTGCTCAACTGGTGCTACAGTCATGCAGAAAATTTGATATACATAGGGGCAGTCTGGTGGGGGAGGCGTGGCTGAATCGGTAGAGAGGCAGCCTGTGTCCTAATGGACCCAGGAACGAATCCCGGCTGGGGCAGGGAACAGTTTGAGGATTTGAATTTCCTAAAAGCAGACTTTCATGATCTACCAGATGACCCGCCGACATGTTGTAAAAATACCCCCGCTAATACCAATACACCAATCCTGTATGAGACAGCCCTAGCATGTATTCAATATGGATGGTGGGTGTTAGCACTGAAGTGGTGACATGTGGAGGTGTAGGAGGACTACTGAGCCTTGGGATAGGTCACTGCCCCCAAGCAATAGGCTCTGAAGCCTTTGCCCGGAGTCGGACACTTTAAAAAAAAAAAAAAAATGGATGGAGTTGTTGGAAGATACCAAACTGACATGTGGTGTAATATGCCTTTTCTGTGTCAAAGGAAATGCACACCAGATCCTGCTGCCTAGCAAAAGATCACATGCTGCAGCCTCAAGATGGACACGTGCATCTGTTGTTGATCAACATTTTCAAAAACCAGACTGACACTGAGAGAGACATTTTTTCTTTTTTTAGGAATTACATTAGGCATGTTCTGACCATTTTCTTGAATAATTTACACAAGGAAGATGTTAGGGCAATTGGCCAATACTCCAAGGGACTGTAACCTGCCTTCTCTGGCTTTTGGAATGGCAGGACAGTAGCCTCACACACGAAGAGGTGAGAAGGGAAGAGTCTCTCCAGATTCTGTTAAAAAGGCTAAGGAGAAAAAACAGTGCATCATTATCCAAGTGCCGAAGCATCGCATAGGGAATATCATCCTACCCCGGTTAGGTGTCATGACAGAGAGAAAGGGGAGACTGGAGTTCGCGACCAGGGAAAGGGAGGTTGTAAGACTCTTCATTCCCTAAACGAATGTCTGGCACCCTTGCCTCCCCTATCTCCCAATGTCTGGCAAAAATTGGGGACCTAGTATCTCTATGACTGACCACCACAGAGGTAGATGCAAAAATATTGGCCACAACTGAAGGGTCATCAACAGGCTCACCATTAGACACCAGTGCAGGCGACCTGCCTTGAGTGAATTGTCACGAAATATTTCTCACCATCTTCCACACCTGAAACACTGGCATCTCTGAGTTTGTGGATGACACAGAAGCCATCCAAGAGTCCCCCCTAGCTTGTTTCAGTACCCAATGAGCCTTAGCCCATGCACTTCTGAACTTGACAGGCTAATGCTCTGTCTTGCATCTATGATAACGAGAGAAAGCTAACTTTTTAGCACGTACGGCAAAGCTGCAATCCTCACTCCACCATGGGACAGGTCGATAGCGATACTTTCCAAAGGTTTTAGGAACAGCAGGAAGGGCAGCAGAATGCAGGATGGTGTTAAAGAACAAAACAGCCTCATCAATATGTGAAAAGTCTTCAACTGAGACATTAACAGAAATCAAAGAAGAGAAAGGGGCCCAGTCTGCCTTATGCAATCTCCACCTCCATAGATGGGAACAAGGACTAGATACTGCTGCAGTAAAGAGAATGGGAAAGTGATCACTTCCAAGGAGATCTCCATAAATACCAAGTAATGTCCAGGAGACAGTCAGAAGAGCAGACAGAGAGGTCAATTGCAGTAAATGAACCTGTTTGAGGGTGAAGATGTGTATACTCCCCAGTATTGAACAGGACAAGAGCTTCATCCTCCAAGAACGATGCCAACAAACTCCCATGTTGGTTAATAAGTCATTCATCCCACAAAGGATGGTGACTATTAAAGTTCCTCAAGAGATGAAAGGGCATAGGTAACTGACCAAGAGGGTTCTCAAGTTCGACCCTGCTTTCTGCTGCGTTGGACAGTAAGTAAATGGAACAATCCATATACCAGTGGTGGGTATACAAATTTGCAGCAACACACTGGAGGTCAGACTGGAGGTGGGCTGGTTCATGAGGGATGTTAGCCCTCACCAAAACAGCACTACCACCAACAGGATTCTGGATTGGTGCTGAATATAAAGCATTGTAAGCAGGTGGTGCATGGGGAGTGACAAACCCTACAAGAGTTTCCTGGAGACAGATGCACAAAGGAGAAAAAGTCAAGAAGGTCTGCAGGTCCTCCCAATTACCACGCAGCCCTCAACAACTCCAATTTAGTATACTGGATGAGAATGACATAGTACCCACAGTGAAGGAAGAATCAGGATGAGGAGCGAGACAACCTTGCCCCCAACAAGCAACCAGATTTAGATTATGGTGTACATTGTGCAGACCACCTGAAGATAACCTGGAGGAAGGAGAAGAGGGCTTAGCAGGGGGTCTTCTACCGTGGTGGAGCAAGAGATGGCATGGCAGGGGGACTGCAAGCTGTCCTAGCCAGAATAGAGCAGGCAGTGCCACCACGAAATGGAGTACGATCGGTAGCACACCCCACAGTACTGGAACCCTGAGAGGGCAAGTTTCATGCAACTAAAGAGGCATATCAACGACCCAGGCACCATCCCTGTCTGGTGGTGGCTGGACCGTCAGCGAATTGCCATCCTCAGCATCCCCCGGCCTGACCCTTGAGTGTTCCGAGTAGGAGGAGTAGTGGGCTTCACAACAAAGATCTTTGGTAGCAGTGCTTCAGTCTCTGAGCACACAGGGGAGCTAGGGCGATACTTACCATGCACGGGAGGGATGTTGGGAGTTTTGGATGTGTCTAGGCAAGGCGAAGCATCGACACGGGCATTTGCCACAGGAGGAACTGGGATGGGGGAGGCACTCCCAGATGCAGGAAGCACCACCCTAGAGCAGTCAAGACAAGAGGCACCTCCCTGGAGGAAGCACAACTGCTTCCAGGCTGCACTCCCTCAGTGGAATCCTCCGGCTGAGAATGCTGCAAAGTAGAGCCCCGAGAAATTGATGAGGTATTGTGTGATGGCAGGGGCACCTGCCGGATAGCTTTCGAGTGAGACAAGGCAGCAGCAAAGGTAACCTCAGGGTGAAAGAACCTCTCCCTTACCCTGGCCTTTGCCTTGGAAAACGAAGTTTTCTCCTTCATTTAGACAGAAACAATTTCATACCCAAACTTGTACACATTGCAGTCCCTTGAGGAGGCTGCATGGGCTTCTCCACAGTTCAACCATTTAGAGGATTGAGAGCAATCAACCATACCATGGGAAACACCACTACAATTTCCATAGACCTCAGGAAGACCAGATGCTTCCTACCAGCAAGAATGGTGAATATGACCAAACCTTTGACAATAATCGCACTTTCTTGGTTGGGGAACATAAGGTGTAACCTTTAGCTTCCACCATGCTGCAGCAACAACCCCTGGCAAAGTAAGGCAATCAAACGTCAAAATAAGTATGGGCATGGGCATTAACCCACCGCATCCCATTGATGTGAATGAACTTCCACACGTTTTGTCACTGCCAATCCCGTTGACGTACATAAATGCGAATCAATTGCAAGGTCCCTAATTTGCAAAATTTTCAATTTTCGCAAGTGATTTTTGGTACGTATACATGGGACACCTTCCTCTACAAGATGCCAGGCAGGGACAATGCCTTACCCAGTATGACCTCCCTCCCCCCCGCATGCCATTGTCTCGGCAATTCACCTGTTACCAGTGACCTGGCCAGTAAAGACATGTCATGCCACGGTACGAAATTCAGGGCCAGAGTGATTCCCCAATCGATGACAATGTGGAGGACAAGCTTTACATAGCATTGGAGAAACAGTCAGAAATGATGATCAGGTAATGTTGCGAAAAAAGGTCAGGTATGTTGATGTGTTTCGTGAGAGAAACAATGCTTATATTGCCTATATTACTGTGTAAAAACCAATATACTCTCATACTACATATAAATTCGTACCAAATAAATAAATAAATACCGTTTATGAGTGGTGTGGAATGGTTACCCTCCCATAGAACTCGTTTTCTTTGGAGCCAACCTAATAAAAAACACAGTAAGGTGAGGAGGTACTGCTACCTGTATCGAGTATTTTAAACCTCAGGTGAGTGATTTCTCTATGATTTTTCGATGTTTCTCACCAAAAGTGGAGGTTTGAGCCAAACAAATTTTTTTTTCCAAAAATGGTTGGGATTGGGGGGAGTCAGTGGTGGAAAAGTGGTCGGGATGGGGCGGGTTAAAACCCCATAAACTTTCTTCTTAAATCTCTGTACTGCTACAACTCTACGAGGAACCAGCTCCTCCAAGAGAGAAGAATCAGAATAAGAGACCAAGTCATGAGAGTACACAACACCATGGGACTGATTTAACCCACCGCATGCCAGTGCCATTTTAAGATGGCCTGACAAAAATTGTGCGATCAGTGCCAGTGCCGTTTTAAAACGGCTTAAAAATAAAACATTCACTGTGACTGCATTTTTCAAGATTTGTGGGTAATAATTGGCAGGCATCAATGTTAACTGTTCCTCTATCATACCCAAGGAGGTTAAGGCCATACACCCACTTGCTTCCCCCTCCCTCATGCTCACTCTGCCTCACTCTGCCTGTGTGCCTCACCCAGGGCTGTACATAGTGAAGGAGTGTTGTAATATTTTCATGTAAGTGTAGAGACTATACATAGTGAAATCAAGTTGTAAATATTTCCTTTTAAGTGTAAGTACCATACATAGTGAAGCCAAGTTGTAAATACCTTCTTGTAAGTGCCAGGACTGTATATAGTGAAGTCAGGTTGTACCTATCTTCAAGTAAGTGTAAGACAATGCATTCACAGTGAGAGAGACACACAAATTTTGACAGATGTTGAAGTAATCAGAAAAGTGTACTGAACATTGCTATACCTTCCCAGCATAAATACCTGAGTCTACCTTTCATAGAAAATGGCTTTCTCTCACCTACGTGGCGAGCGTGAGAAAGTGGGAATACCTGTATACGCGTATGCAGGACTCAATAAAACCAATTTCTGAGCTTCGGTATTTTAATGATGAAATTTGTTGTTCCCACATCAAAATCTAACATTTTAGCCCCCAGAAGGGTCAAAAAATGCCCAGTATGGGGGTGACCCACAGGGCTAAAAATAGCTGGCACTAGGCGGGTTAAGACCAAGTGAAGAGAGATGGACACTGGTTAACCAGCAACCATAGTAAGGAACTGGATGTGTGAACTCTCCTTTTCATTCCTGGCTTCTAGCAACAGAGAACCTTTGCCCTGCAAGGAGACCTTGGGGGTAAATCCACATGCTGTAACTAGACCATTGTGAATCTGAAAACACTTCAGGTTCCAGAAGGAAGTACCATCAGCCATTTTGAGTACTATGTATTTTGTATAAGAGTGTTTCACAAAGACGCCAGGTAACAGCTCGATAGAAGGGACATCTGAATTCGCAGTTTTGGCAGATGACACGGAGGGTAAAAGGTCACTAGTAAGAGAATGACCAGGTGATTGCGACTTGTGTGGCTGGTCACTGACCACATGCGTGGCTAAGGAACTGTTTAATGTATCCATTTGTTCATAAGCAAAAGGTAAAATGGCACCAGGAGGCAAGAGCAACCACCTACCATGGAGTAAGGGGACCGAGCACAGTCTGATGGGAGAAGGGTACCTAGTCCCCAGGAGATGACCCGAAAAGGACACCCCATGATGTGAAAGTTCACTCCCACCAGTGCAAAGACCCCCTTCCCCAACACCCCCCAGCTCAGACACCCAACCTTCCAACTCGGGACAGCATCAAGGCGACCCCTCTGGAGGGCGACACTGATGACCTGTATGGGTAACCTACATTTTGGGCAGTGTTTAGTCAGACCCCTCACCCATAACCCTACCTGCATGGGAGACCCTGCCAGATGTCATTATATCTGTGAGCAGGCTTGTGGGATCACAGGGTCACGCAAACCCCCACACTATGACAAGGTGGCTGCCCACGGGTGTTGAAAAGAAGAAACGAAAGTAAAAACAAAGAAGAATGAAATAGAAAAAGCGGAATTAGATTAGCTTATCAACAGGGGAGAGAGAGAGAGAGAGAGAGAGAGAGAGAGAGAGAAACATGGATTGGTTCTAAGAAAACATCAGAAGAAAAAGTCTGAAAGAGGCCCGAAGTAAAATGGCACCAGAAAGCCACAAATTATATTGCATAAAGACAAGAAAGGGTGAAATCATTGAATACAGAAATCACATGGTGAAGAGAGTTGAAGAAATTTACAAAGAACTGTATGGATCAAAGACAATAGTACCAAATGCTAGCATTTGATCTGACACAAGTGAAATACCTGAGGTAACACCAAATGAAGTAAACATTTCTCTTAAAATTATGAAAAGAGGGATGACCCCACGAGCAGATGGAATAGTAGCAGATTTACTCTCAGATGCAGGAATAGAAGTTCAAGACAGGCACGCCCACTTATTTACTCAGTGTACAGAGAAGAAATTATCAAAAACATGGTGTAATGCAGTAGTTATTTTGCTTTACCAAAAAGGCAACTCAAAAATTTCATAGTAACTATCGACCCATTAGCTTATTATCAGTTGCTTACAAACTCTTCACTAAAGTCCTTAAGAACAGAATACAGTAAGCTCACCCTGAATGCGTTCTCACCGAATGCGCTCGCAATTATACGCAGTAAATGCTGGGATACTTATAAGACAACGTAAGATTATAGAACCATTACGAAAACTATAAATTTACGCTAGAGAGGCCTTTGAAAGGCCAAATCCTCGAACATCAGTGCAGCACACACGGTTTGTTTTGATCACGTGATCATGTGATTCGCTCTACTGCTTTCCCACAGTACTCTATTTGTAAGTTATATATTTACATTACTGTTCTGGTAAGTTTATGTGCAAGTTAAAGTACTATAAAATAACTTTAAAGCAAGAAATAGTCTTATAACCAGTTTACCAGATAGCCGTTGGAATATTGCCCTGTTTATTTATTTGTTAAAGATTTGCAATACTGCATTTCCATAGTGCTGTATTTGTAAGTTAAATATTTACTGTTCTGGTATGAACATATTGATTACCAATGGCAGTTAACAGTAAAACACCGCATTTAGGGGATCTAGGGAACAAAATAACAAGTAGTTAAAACATATGCAGTTTCACATTGAACGCGCAATGTTAGGAACGAAACCCACGTATTAGGGGCGAGTTTGCTGTAATAACAAATTTTGAAGTAAACCAACCTCATGAGCAGACAGGATTCCGACTGCTAATCATCTACACACAATGAATCAGCTAATTAGAAAATTACAGAATATAATAAACCACTGTACTTTGGTTTTGTTAGATTACAAAAAGGTTTTTGACTCGTTGGAGCACATAGCAATTATAAATTCACTGAGGGAACAAGGAGTAAATTAATACATTATAAAACGGCTCAAAGCATATAAAGAAATAGCTGCTACAGTTAAAATATTGTACATTAAGACTCGGGAAAAAATTAGGATTGAGAAGAGCATGCATAACGGATATAGAAGTATATTCAGAAGGCTAGACTAGGAGAACAAAGGAGTAAACATAGATGGAGAGAAGCTAAACCATTTACATTCTGCAGATGACATTGTTCTAATCTCAGGAAATAGCAGAAACATTGCAAGAAATGTTAAATGACCTGAAGAGAGAAAGTCTCAAAGTAGGGCTAAAGATGAACTGAGCAAAACTAATGTTTAAAAATCCCTGCTCAGGTAGATGTCGGTCCGTGTTCCATAGCAGGTAGACATTGGTCTCTCAGACCCAAAATTTAAAAATTCGGGAAAAATGTTTATGTTTCCTTTTATTCCAGTACTGAAAATAGGGTAATATATTTGATGTTTCTGCAACACAAATGTGTAAAAAATGAACTGTTCTTTTCTTTTTATATTTTTGACACACACACACAAAAAAAAAACTCGGAAAAACAGTAAATAAATTTTGGCCTATAAGAAAATGTAAAAAAAAAAAAAAAATCTGGATGGTTGCTTGAGTGGTCCCAAAGCTTGGTATGGGATGGTGCTTCATGGTGTGAAGAGTGGCTGCCAGACACTGCATTCACATCTGCAATCAGGGAGAACAAAATATTTCACACACCTCAGGAAGACGTGGGTCTCACATACCAAACTTATACTTACATACCCTTATACTGTGGAAATGGAGAGAGAGCTTGAAGTAACTCCCTCACCCCTTGCATGAATACGCAATGTTAGGAAGCTACTGAGAAGAGCAGGGCGCCCAGGTATTTAGAAGTCAATGAACTAGAAAATGGGACATGGGGGATGGGTCTCTCAGACCCACCTCTACCTGAGCAGGGTTAATCTAAAAACACCAATGAGCATCATCAGCATAAGCAAAGAAGTTCTAGGAGTCAAGGAATTCAATTACATAGGGCAAACACTAAAATTAACGGAAGACCATGAGGAGGAATTAAAAAGGCGCATCACAAATCAATGGAAAACTCTTGATAATCATAGAGACATCATGAAAAGTAGCTTGCCTATAATGAATGAAAAGAAAATTTTATAACTAATGTATGAACTTAGCTATGACATCCAATTGTGAGACCTGGAAACTGACAAAATTGAGAGAAAACCAACTAATCCATTCTTAAAGAGCAATGGAAAGGTCAATGTTGGGAATATCTTTAAGCAACAGGAAAAGATCAACTTGTGTAAGAGAGCAGACAAAAATCAAAGGTGTTATAGAAGTTATAAAAGAACGGAAATGGAGGTGGGCAGGTCATGTAGCAGGAAAAAGGGATAACCGATGGAGCAAGAGGCTGACTGACTGGACTCCAAGAGATTGTAAGTGTAGCAGAAAAAGGTCAGACAGAAGGTGGAGAGATGAGATAGAGAAGATTGTGGGCCAAACATGGCAGAGATTGGTTCAGTCAAGGAATTCATGGAAAAGGATGGGGAAGGCTTTTGGTCAGCAACTGACTTGCAATGGCTGCTGTTGCTGCTGCTGCTGCTGATGATGATGGTGATATATCTATTTCTGTATCTGTACATCTATCTATTTCTAACAGGAAGATAATCACCAGGCAGAACACAAACATCGTGGCGAAGTTATGGTTTTTACTTGCCGACGTTTCGGAAAATGCTTATTCCATCTTCAGAGCAAAATCCACACTCGAGAAATTATACAGAGTTAAGATTTTTATGTCTTATAACGACCAAAACAAGACTAAAAACGTGAAAGTATATAAACGAAGTCCATTTAAATACCGCGGTCGTAAAACAATAAGTAATTAAATCTAAAATGAAGGGGGTAGGAGTAATAAAGCAAAACGTATCTGTAAAATATTAAGTGCAATACTGTAAAAAACATATGTATTGTAGTGTGGAAAACAGAACAGTTCACAGGAAGCCATGTCACTGACTGAAGGGCTAACACGATATTGATACAAAGTTTCCATAATGGGAAAGTCTGTGTTATTGCTGCTACCACCAATAAATGTGAAGTGGGAATGAGGGAAAGGATGGTTGTGTTGTTGTGAGTGGTCTCGTATTGCTGAGTGTGGTGGATTGGTGCCTGAGTGGCCTGTTTGAACTGAACAGGCACACTTAGGAGTAAGAACATTATTAGTGACTTTTTTTTTTTCACAACTCTATGTAAGTGGTTCAAAACTTGGTATACTTTATGGCCTTCCTAAATAGATAAAGAGGGTGTCCCATTACGTCCCATCCTCTCTGCCATTGGTACTTATAAATACGGCTTATCAAAATTCCTTTTCCCACTGCTATCTCCCATTAGCAACAATGAGTCTACTGTTAAGGATGCTTTTAGTTTTACTAGAGAGCTGATGAATAAATCCTTCGGTGACTGTTATGACCATTTTCGGTATCAAGTCTCTATTTACGAACATTCCTGTTGCTGAAACTATCAATATTTGGTTGGTTGGTTTATTCTTCAGTATTCATAACAGTAATGGATTTGATTCTTCTCAGTTTAAGAAATTTCTGGAACTGGCAACCAAGGACAGCATACTTTTATTTGACAATAAAGCATATAAACAATATGATGGTGTTGCCCTGGGATCACCTGTTGGACCGACACTAGCCAATGCTTTCCTGTGCTACACGGTGAGCGTTGGCTGGCTGAGTGTCCTACTGATTTTAAATCCGTGTTTTATCGTCGTTAAGTTGATGACACTTTTTTTTTTATTTTTATACCTACTGATCATGACCCGTTGTTTCTCAGTCATTTGAATTCTCAGCATGGCAACATCAAGTTCACCTGTGACCTAGAAAGTAATAATAGTTTATCATTTTTAGATATAAATATTCTCCGTAAGAACAATAATTTTGAAACTACCTCACACAGGAAGCCAACCTTCACTGGATTATGCATGAAATTTTCCTCATTCCTCCCAGTAAGCTGTAAGCATAATCTAGTCAGCACTCACACACATAGAGCTTATGAGTTATGCTGAATTATATTCATCTTGATAAGGAACTTAATTTTCTTAAAGATTTGTTGTTTAAAAATGGATTTCCCAAAAGACTCAGCAAAACGTACATTGATAAGTCCCTTAATAAATTCTTTACGGCTTCAAAGGTCAAGTCATTACTCTTCTGAAAAATACTATATACTTTCCCATAACATACACGGAACCCTTTAGCTTCACACTTAGGAACAAACTTCAAAAACCTCTGGCTCAACACTTCCCACAAGTGTCACTTAGAGTTGTATTTAAAACCCAAAAAACTATCCAGAGTTTTTTCAAGGTAAAAAACACCTTTCCCTCACACTTAAAACCATCCGTTATTTACTTCTTCACGTGCGCCAGCTGTAGGGCGGCATATACACAGTAGGTAAAACAAAAAGACACCCATAGACACGAATCCATGAACGATTAGGTTGCTCATTTAGAACAGGCCAGTTAATCACCAATCCACCACACTCAGCATCCTTTCTCTCATTCCCACTTCAAAGTTCTCTTATTCCCACTTCACACACACACACACACACACACACACACACACATATCTATCTATATCTTTCTATCTATCTTTCTGTCTATCTATCTGTTTATCTATATCTGTCTATATCTGTCTATCTATCTATCTATCTATATACCATCTTTATTCTGGATCATTTGGGGGGATGCTCGATCTAATCAAGTCGAATATCCGGTAAGTCCAGTGGTCTTCCCCTGACGTTGGATTTCTACCACATAATGGAAAATAAATAGTTATAATGGCATATTATGAATTAAAAAAGAAAAACTGTACCCATTTTCCACTAATTTTGCCCATTATTTCACACCATTGTCATTGCACTTCACGACTAGCCCCAGGAGGGTGGGAAAAGGCACTGCCAGCGTCGATAACTGCGTTCTGAGTCACCCTGCCTGTGACGTGATCGTGTTTCATCTGGTAGGCCTGCATCATACCCCCAGGTTAACGGATAAGATATGATGTTCCTGCTGGCTTTGATGTTTACCTTCATTATCTGTCTTCACGTCCAGAAGGAAGGGTCAGTTGCTTCAATTATTAGTAGACGATATGGGCTATAATTATAACACACATAATAGAGTTTCATCTGTTCATCAATGCAAATTCGCCAGTTTAGGTTACACTCAATACACTGATAAGGTGTATGTAATTATTCATCTAGACAACTCATTGATGATGAAATGCAAATTTTATCTACTGGCATAAAGTTTTCCAACCCTCTACCCAAGCCACACTTTTTGTCTTACTTTCTTCCTTTTGAATTTCTTTTTAAGAAATTTACCTCCTTTACCATTAATACATCTGCTAACAAAAGTTTAGATTTTTCCGGAAATTCATGGAAAAGTATTCGTATTGCCTTACCATATTTTTATTATAAATATTTTACCTCCCAGATTCTGCCTGATAATGAAAAGAAGCCGTCATTATGACCAAACAAAGGCGGCGTAGTTGCGGTCATGGATAAGCAAGAATATGTAAGTAAAATGACAGGAATATTTGATGATGGTTTAAAGTCTGAGAGTTAATAACGAAATATATATATAGAATATAAAGAGAGAGAGAGAGAGAGAGAGAGAGAGAGAGAGAGAGAGAGAGAGAGGGATATATATATATTTATATATATATATAGATAGATAGATAGATAGATAAATTTATTGATATATATATATATAAATATATATATATATATATATATATATATATATATATATATATATATATATATATATATATACCCCCTATCCCCTGGGGGTAGCGTTTTTTTTTTCAAGAATACTCCCCCAGTATCCCTGCTTGTCGTAAAAGGCGACTAAAAGGGTTGGCGGAGGGTTAGTGCCCCTCCCCGGAAAACAACTAACTAAAAAAACAAACAATATGCCTCGGACAAGGACTGACCAAACGATGACGACCAGGGACCAGACAAAGGACATGGTAATTGGAACTTGGAATGTAAGGGTAGCGAATGATGAGGTGAAAGAGAGAGAGATTGTCCAGGTGCTTGAGGGTGCGAAAGTGGATGTATGTGGAATAACTGAAACAAAATGGAGAGGAGAAAGTGTGAGAGAATGGGAGTATGGATGGGGTATATGTGCAGGAGTAGGTGAGAATGAGAGGGCAAAGGAAGGAGTATGTATAGTTGTGAGTAAAAGATGGAAGAGGAGCATAAGACAGTATGGATCAGTTGGGTCAAGGATTGTGTGGGTAAAGTTGAAAGTTGGTATACAAATGTGGGCGATTGTGTGTGTGTTTGCGCCAACGTAAGTGTCACGAATCAATTCGCGACATTTCCCCTTTGTGAGAAGCCACGAACTATTAGTGGAAAACTCACTGTGTATCGCTCAGTTAACCGTTTCTCTCTCCATTTCGGGGTATACTTTTCAAAACATTCGTCACTGTTTAAAAGTGACCGATTTAATGCACGTCACTAAGTGCGCTACTGAGCGATACTATTGTTTTTTTATTGTTCGCCTCTGCTTGCCTCAACCGTTAGCCACGCCTTCTTCCGGTGGCTTGTGCGTCCTGCCCATACAATGTATTTTGAATTCAGTCTAGTGTTTGTTGTGACGGAGAGAGGTCCTGTGCTCAAGAAGTGTGAGAGGTCAGCTAGCGCCCAAGCTCCACTAGTACAGTTAATCCAAATTCCCACCCCCCAGGTGATACATAACATTCATCGACCGGTATTTCCTTTTTGTATAATCCTAGATTTAAGAGTTTAGTTAAGGTGTTTTTTCCTAGGTGTAAGTATTTAGCTTCTGTGTGAGTGAGTGAGTGCGTCTCATTAATTTGATTTGAAATGTAACGTTAAATTTATTTTTTTGTAATCAATAAATTTAACAGTTCTTTTCCTTGAGCTTAATGTAAAGTAAAATCTTGTTTCATTTCTCCAAATTAAGCTTATTTCCCACATAGCTCCTAGCTCGCATAGACGTTTTACTATTCATAACTGGTACTTAGACCAGTCTTGTTGTATTAACTTAAAATCCGTTGTGCCAGATAGGAGTTAATGCATCAGCAAGGACCTGATATTATTATTAGTATTAGTTATTTATTGTCAGGGGTGAAGTAACTTTCTCCAGAGGCTAACAGTACTAATTCAGCCTTTGTGAGTAATTAGTCTTTGCTGTGTACTGTTGAGAAAGTTTATAAATTCTCGTTCTGAGAGAATCGTGCGAAGCAGGCCAGCGTAAAGTGATCATTGCTTGATGTAGCAAGACAATCATTGTCCCTGCTCTTTAATATTATTGAATATTAATATCAATTAAATAATATTTAAGCATTTATTTTAAAAACAAGTGATATTAAAAAAAACCGTGACAATTGGCGACCTCATTCCAGGATATTAACTCCTAGCTCTAAAGCTATTCACGAGATAGTGCTCACTCATTCATATTTAGGTATTTATCATTGAAGTTTATAGGCACAAGCTTACTGGTGTTTACCCTTAATTTAGCAAGTGAATTTTGCTTTATTAATCAATAGAATACTTAACTCTAGTTTATTTTTGGTAACGCCAGACGATTTTATTCGCTCCTGGGAAGTCACCGTACCCACTGTGTTTATTATTGAGTCTTCCCAGTCATTTACATTTTTGATTTATTCTTTGCCAGTTAACTGGATAAGACTGGTCACCACTAGCTTGTGTCTGTACTCTTTACTTGTGTTTATTAGTATTCGTTGCTAAGCAGTCAGTACTCAATTTCGGTTTTGCTTAATAAATTAGCGCCATGGCTACTACTGTATTTTTCCAGGAAGCCAAAGAAACGGGTCTTTCGGACCCAACCGAAATTAAAGAGTATATACTCTCACGGCATAATCAGGAGCAGCAGCGCGAGAATGATGCCCGTGAAGAGTGTAAGATTTAGCGCGAATACGAGCGAGAACAGCGTGAGGAACGCGAAAAGGAGCGCGAGTACGAGCGACAACAGCGCGAACACGAGCGAGAACAGCGCGAATACGAGCGTGAACAACGCGAGAGAGAACGAGAGCACGAACGTGCCGAACGTGAGGCACGTGAAAAACATGAATATGAAATGATGAAGCTCAAGCGAGATTCCTTGGCTTCAAATACATCTGGTGCAGTTGGTCAAAGCTCCACGAGCGTTTCCCCTGCACATGTCCTGGCGACCCCACGCATCAAGCTTCCTTCATACAAGGAAAGCGAGCGAATCGAGCCTTACATAGCTCGTTTTGAGGACATGGCAGACATGTATCAACTGGATGAGGCAGCTAAGCGGCTTCAGTTTCTTAGCCTATTTGAGGGCCCTGCCCTCGATATTCTCCACAGAATTCGTGGAGACAATCTCACATATGAGATGATGAAAGCTGCACTCATTAAGGTGTATGGTCTCACAGTAGACGACGCCAAAGTTCAGTTCATGCGAGCTCGTCTCCAAGACAAGGAGACAGCTGTTCAGTTCCTTGATCGTCTCACAGCTTACTTAAATGAGTGGATGGAGAAAGATGAAACTCCTTCCACGCGTGAGGGGATAATTGGCCTTATGCTGCGTACACAGCTAGAGAGGTCGTGGCCTGCTGAGCTCATAGCACAGCTTAAGATCTGCCAGGTGAAAGATGCCAGCCAAATGGCAGAGAAGGCTGACGCATTCTTTACTGCATACGGGTATCAAACTCGTAAGCAAAACACCTGGAGCAAAAAAGATACTGCCAAGTCTGGGAAGCCGTCTCAGACTGAATCCCAGCAACAAGGCCATTCTCAGAATAATGGCCAAGGTCCAAAACCGCAGTGGAAGGACCAGGGGCAAAACACTCAGAAACCTGAGTGGAAGAGGTACAACAAGTACCCGAACCAGCAGCAGTATCAGCCACGCAACCGACTGTCGGGACAAACGTTTTCACCACCAGCTCAAAAGAGGCAGGAAGCGAACGCAGCCGTCATTCCTCAGCAGCAGCACGGTGGTCACGTCCCTACCAGTATGGGTACTTCCCCACAGTTCACTAGTCCCACAGTGACAGTGAACCCCCCTCCACAGATGGCCAATGTTCCATCTTCCCAATATAATTCTCAAGGCACAATGTTTGCCGCATCAATTCAGCAGCCTCTTGAGTGGCTAGCTGTTTCCTCCACAGGTCCTCCCACAGGTGACAGTACCTTCCTTGTTCAGCCAGGGTTTGTGGGAGGCATCCCTGTGAAGGTCCTGAGAGACAATGGTTCCTCAGGTTGCTCTGTCAAGCAGAGTCTAGTTCGGTCTGAGCAGTATACAGGTCGGCAGATCCATGCAAACCCTATTGATGGATCAGTGAGATTGTTCCCTGAGGCATGTATTCAGGTGGCATCTCCATTTTATACTGGTATGACACTTGCAGTTGTCATGCCAGAACCCTTATTTGACCTTATAATAGGCAACATTTATGGGGTCAAGGATAGTTGCACCGAACATGACGCTACTCAGACTTCGGCTGCTGCGGTAACACGAGCCATGGCTGAGGCTCCAGATTGTGTCACCCCAGTGATCATTGAATCGCCGCAAGATCTGATGTGTAGCCAACTTGTTGTACAAGAACAACATTCTGACCCGACACTTGCTACCGTGCGGAACAAACAAAAGGGTGGAGTGATTAAGTATTCACGGGGAGGTCGAGCCAAGTTCCTTCGTAAACAAGGACGGCTCTACCGTGAGTCACGAACACCCGAGGGCGAGGTTCGACTGCAGTTTGTCGTTCCCGCCAAGTACCACCTAGCAGTGTTACAATGGGGTCATTGTTCGGCCTCAAGAGGTCACATGGGCAAAACGAAGACCCAGGGCCGTATCTGAGCTGACTTTTTCTGGCCAGGGATGGGACGGGACATAGATAGTTTTGTCCGTTCCTGCAGTGTGTGTCAAAGTAACACCACTAATCAGGGACATGCCCTTCCTGTGCCGTTTGTAACCACACCTGTAATCTCTGAGTCAGTTGAGAGACAGGGTAGTGGTGAAGTGAGTGTAGACCTGACGTCTCACTTGTTGGCCCCACAGGACACATTATGTCCAGGGCCTGTACATACATATTATGTACCGTAAGTTAAGGGGGAAGTTGAGAGGCGACTCGAGGCTATGGAAGACCCGAGTTTGCACAGGGATTCTCAGCTCCCCAATACTAATATAAGCACTGTAGGTTAAGGGGGAAGTGAGAACTCTGCAGAGGCGACTTGAGGCTATGGAAGACCCGAGTTTGCACAAGGATTCTCAGCTCCCCGATACTAATATAAGTACTGTAGGTTAAGGGGGAAGTTCGAGAGAGAACTCCGCAGAGGCGACTTGAGGCTATGGAAGACCCAAGTTTGCACAAGGATTCTCAGCTCCCCGATACTAATATAAGTACTGTAGGTTAAGGGGGAAGTGAGAATTCCGCAGAGGCGACTTGAGGCTATGGAAGACCCAAGTTTGCACAAGGATTCTCAGCTCCCCGATACTAATACAAGTACTGTAGGTTAAGGGTGAAGTGAGAATTCTGCAGAGGCGACTTGAGGCTATGGAAGACCCAAGTTTGCACAATGATTCTCAGCTCCCCGATACTAATATAAGTACTGTAGGTTAAGGGGGAAGTGAGAATTCTGCAGAGGCGACTTGAGGCTATGGAAGACCCGAGTTTGCACAAGGATTCTCAGCTTCCCGATATTAATATAAGAACTGTAGGTTAAGGCACAGGTTGAGGACCCGTGTGCAGTTCGAGGCTATGGAAGACCCGAGTTTGCACAAGGATTCTCAACTTGCCGACACTAATCGTGTGCTAAAATTAATGGCGACCTCGAATGTACGTCGTAGCACTCACTGCTGGGCAGAGAGAGTAATTGTAACTTAATAAGAATTTTGTCTCACTGACACTTTTGATGCTCCACCTTAATTGGTTTTGCAGGTTCAGCAATGGGTGTAGCAGTTTTGCTGTGCGGACCACCTGATCGTCTGCCGCACGCTGCCGCCTCATCTCCTCTGCATTCGTCGTTGCCATATTATTATTTACTGTGTCATTTTACACGTAGGTACAGTTACACTACAACTGTCACACCTACACCGTGTATTACATACACCACGCTACACAACAATTAGTTGTCAGTGTAAATGTAGCAACTTTTCGCTCAGTTTGACCTGAGTACAGGATTTTCACCGTCGTCACGGAGTTTTTCCCTCAAGCTTGCTTCTATTAACGTAAATACGAGTTTTTTTTGCTCACTGGCGACTGCGACTTTCTCCTGTAGCTGGATAGCACACACACCACAGTGTGAATCTTGTGTGAATGACTTAGGATGTGTACACATAATATATATCCACAAATTTTTTCCCATAAGCAAAAAATTTAATTTTGTAGGGGTGTAGTGTCACGAATCAATTCGCGACATTTCCCCTTTGTGAGAAGCCACGAACTATTAGTGGAAAACTCACTGTGTATCGCTCAGTTAACCGTTTCTCTCTCCATTTCGGGGTATACTTTTCAAAACATTCGTCACTGTTTAAAAGTGACCGATTTAATGCACGTCACTAAGTGCGCTACTGAGCGATACTATTGTTTTTTTATTGTTCGCCTCTGCTTGCCTCAACCGTTAGCCACGCCTTCTTCCGGTGGCTTGTGCGTCCTGCCCATACAATGTATTTTGAATTCAGTCTAGTGTTTGTTGTGACGGAGAGAGGTCCTGTGCTCAAGAAGTGTGAGAGGTCAGCTAGCGCCCAAACTCCACTAGTTCAGTTAATCCAAATTCCCACCCCCCGGGTGATACATAGCATTCATCGACCGGTATTTCCTTTTTGTATAATCCTAGTTTTAAGAGTTTAGTTAAGGTTTTTTTTCCTAGGTGTAAGTATTTAGCTTCTGTGTGAGTGAGTGAGTGCGTCTCATTAATTTGATTTGAAATGTAACGTTAAATTTATTTTTTTGTAATCAATAAATTTAACAGTTCTTTTCCTTGAGCTTAATGTAAAGTAAAATTTTGTTTCACTTCTCCAAATTAAGCTTACTTCCCACATAGCTCCTAGCTCGCATAGACGTTTTACTATTCATAACTGGTACTTAGACCAGTCTTGTTGTATTAACTTAAAATCCGTTGTGCCAGATTGGAGTTAATGCATCAGCAAGGACCTGATATTATTATTAGTATTAGTTATTTATTGTCAGGGGTGAAGTAACTTTCTCCAGAGGCTAACAGTACTAATTCAGCATTTGTGAGTAATTAGTCTTTGCTGTGTACTGTTGAGAAAGTTTATAAATTCTCGTTCTGAGAGAATCGTGCGAAGCAGGCCAGCATAAAGTGATCATTGCTTGATGTAGCAAGACAATCATTGTCCCTGCTCTTTAATATTATTGAATATTAATATCAATTAAATAATATTTAAGCATTTATTTTAAGAACACCGTGATATTATAAAAAACCCGTGACAGTAAGATCGTGCTAGAAGAGTGAGAGAAGAGTTCTGGACAAATGTAGAAGTGTGCATGGAAAAGTTTGGAAGGAATGAGAGAGTGTTTTTGATTGGTGATATGAATGGTAAAGTTGGGAATGTGAAGGTGGATGGAATAGTTGGTGAGTGGGGTGTGCATGCTGAGATAGATGAGAATGGGAGTGCGTTAGTGGACATTTGTGCTGGGAGGGGGTTGGTGATAGCCAATACCCTCTTCAGGCATAAAATTATCCACAGGTATACATGGCGAGTGATGAGAAGGGTGGGTGGTGAACTGAATGAAAGGAGGCAATGATTGATTATGTGTGTGTGGATGAAAGGATGCGAAGATGTGTAATGGATGCAAGAGTTTATAGAGGTTTGGGGAGTGGACTTTCTGACCACTACTTGGTGGTGGCCAGAATTAGAATTCAAGTAAGATAGAGGAAGAGAAGAAGGAAAAGACGAGAGGAAGGAGTAGTTGCAAGGAGAGTGGAAAGGTTACAAGAGGATGAGAAAAAGGCAGAGTATAAGAGAGAAGTGGAGGAACGATTGGGCAAATATGAATTGGAGCAGATGGGAGACGTGGAAGGTGTGTGTAGGATATTTACAGAAGAAATATTTGCAGCATATGATGTGGTGTGTGGAAGGAAGAGAAGACGGAAGGGGGTGCAAGGAACAGCGTGGCGGACTGAAGAGGTGAGACAGGCTGTGGCACAAAAGAAGAAAGCATACAATGAATGGATGAGAAATAGGGGCGTGGTAGAAGTTGAGAGGCGGAAGAGAGAGTTATATGTAGAAAGAAAGAGAGAGGTGAAAAGATTAGTAAGAGAGAGTAAGAAGAGAGTGGATGAGGAATTTGGAAGGAATTTGAGTGTAAAGTGGAGGGACTGTAAGAATATGTTCTGGAGAGAGGTGAAAAGAGTAAGACAGGGTGGAAGCGAAGTTATAAAACTGCTCAAAGCATATAAAACTGCTCAAAGCATATAAAGAAATAGCTGCTACAGGTAAAATATTGTACATTAAGACTCGGGAAAAAATTAGGATTGAGAAGAGCATGCGTGACGGATATAGAAGTATATTCAGAAGGCTAGACTAGGAGAACAAAGGAGTAAACATAGATGGAGAGAAGCTAAACCATTTACATTCTGCAGATGACATTGTTCTAATCTCAGGAAATAGCAGAAACATTGCAAGAAATGTTAAATGACCTGAAGAGAGAAAGTCTCAAACTAGGGCTAAAGATGAACTGAGCAAAACTAATGTTTAAAAACCCCTGCTCAGGTAGATGTCGGTCCGTGTTGCATAGCAGGTAGACATTGGTCTCTCAGACCCAAAATTTAAAAATTCGGGAAAAATGTTTATGTTTCCTTTTATTCCAGTACTGAAAATAGGGCAATATATTTGATGTTTCTGCAACACAAATGTGTAAAAAATGAACTGTTCTTTTCTTTTTATATTTTTGACAAAAAAAAAAAAAAAACTAGGAAAAACAGTAAATAAATCTTGGCCTATAAGAAAATGTGAAAAAAAAAAAAAAAAATCTGGATGGTTGCTTGAGTGGTCCCAAAGCTTGGTATGGGATGGTGCTTCATGGTGTGAAGAGGGGCTGCCAGACACTGCATTCACATCTGCAATCAGGGAGAACAAAATATTTCACACACCTCAGGAAGACGTGGGTCTCACATACCAAACTTATACTCACATACCCTTATACTGCGGAAATGGAGAGAGAGCTTGAAGTAACTCCCTCACCCCTTGCATGAATACACAATGTTAGGAAGCTACTGAGAAGAGCAGGGCGCCCAGGTATTTAGAAGTCAATGAACTAGAAAATGGGACATGGGGGATGGGTCTCTCAGACCCACCTCTACCTGAGCAGGGTTAATCTAAAAACACCAATGAGCATCATCAGCATAAGCAAAGAAGTTCTAGGAGTCAAGGAATTCAATTACATAGGGCAAACACTAAAACTAACGGAAGACCATGAGGAGGAATTAAAAAGGCGCATCACAAATCAATGGAAAACTCTTGATAATCATAGAGACATCATGAAAAGTAGCTTGCCAATAATGAATAAAAAGAAAATTTTATAACTAATGTATGAACTTAGCTATGACATCCAATTGTGAGACCTGGAAACTGACAAAATTGAGAGAAAACCAACTAATCCATTCTTAAAGAGCAATGGAAAGGTCAATGTTGGGAATATCTTTAAGCAACAGGAAAAGATCAACTTGTGTAAGAGAGCAGACAAAAATCAAAGGTGTTATAGAAGTTATAAAAGAACGGAAATGGAGGTGGGCAGGTCATGTAGCAAGAAAAAGGGATAACCGATGGAGCAAGAGGCTGACTGACTGGACTCCAAGAGATTGTAAGTGTAGCAGAAAAAGGTCAGACAGAAGGTGGAGAGATGAGATAGAGAAGACTGTGGGCCAAACATGGCAGAGATTGGTTCAGTCAAGGAATTCATGGAAAAGGATGGGGAAGGCTTTTGGTCAGCAACTGACTTGCAATGGCTGCTGCTGCTGCTGCTGCTGATGATGATGATGGTGATATATCTATTTCTGTATCTGTACATCTATCTATTTCTAACAGGAAGATAATCACCAGGCAGAACACAAACATCGTGGCGAAGTTATGGTTTTTACTTGCCGACGTTTCGGAAAATGCTTATTCCATCTTCAGAGCAAAATCTACACTCGAGAAATTATACAGAGTTAAGATTTTTATGTCTTATAACGACCAAAACAAGACTAAAAACGTGAAAGTATATAAACGAAGTCCATTTAAATACCGCGGTCGTAAAACAATAAGTAATTAAATCTAAAATGAAGGGGGTAGGAGTAATAAAGCAAAACGTATCTGTAAAATATTAAGTGCAATACTGTAAAAAACATATGTATTGTAGTGTGGAAAACAGAACAGTTCACAGGAAGCCATGTCACTGACTGAAGGGCTAACACGATATTGATACAAAGTTTCCATAATGGGAAAGTCTGTGTTATTGCTGCTACCACCAATAAATGTGAAGTGGGAATGAGGGAAAGGATGGTTGTGTTGTTGTGAGTGGTCTCGTATTGCTGAGTGTGGTGGATTGGTGCCTGAGTGGCCTGTTTGAACTGAACAGGCACACTTAGGAAGTAAGAACATTATTAGTGACTTTTTTTTTTTCACAACTCTATGTAAGTGGTTCAAAACTTGGTATACTTTATGGCCTTCCTAAATAGATAAAGAGGGTGTCCCATTACGTCCCATCCTCTCTGCCATTGGTACTTATAAATACGGCTTATCAAAATTCCTTTTCCCACTGCTATCTCCCATTAGCAACAATGAGTCTACTGTTAAGGATGCTTTTAGTTTTACTAGAGAGCTGATGAATAAATCCTTCGGTGACTGTTATGACCATTTTCGGTATCAAGTCTCTATTTACGAACATTCCTGTTGCTGAAACTATCAATATTTGGTTGGTTGGTTTATTCTTCAGTATTCATAACAGTAATGGATTTGATTCTTCTCAGTTTAAGAAATTTCTGGAACTGGCAACCAAGGACAGCATATTTTTATTTGACAATAAAGCATATAAACAATATGATGGTGTTGCCCTGGGATCACCTGTTGGACCGACACTAGCCAATGCTTTCCTGTGCTACACGGTGAGCGTTGGCTGGCTGAGTGTCCTACTGATTTTAAATCCGTGTTTTATCGTCGTTATGTTGATGACACTTTTTTTTTTATTTTTATACCTACTGATCATGACCCGTTGTTTCTCAGTCATTTGAATTCTCAGCATGGCAACATCAAGTTCACCTGTGACCTAGAAAGTAATAATAGTTTATCATTTTTAGATATAAATATTCTCTGTAAGAACAATAATTTTGAAACTACCTCACACAGGAAGCCAACCTTCACTGGATTATGCATGAAATTTTCCTCATTCCTCCCAGTAAGCTGTAAGCATAATCTAGTCAGCACTCACACACATAGAGCTTATGAGATATGCTGAATTATATTCATCTTGATAAGGAACTTAATTTTCTTAAAGATTTGTTGTTTAAAAATGGATTTCCCAAAAGACTCAGCAAAACGTACATTGATAAGTCCCTTAATAAATTCTTTACGGCTTCAAAGGTCAAGTCATTACTCTTCTGAAAAATACTATATACTTTCCCATAACATACACGGAACCCTTTAGCTTCACACTTAGGAACAAACTTCAAAAACCTCTGGCTCAACACTTCCCACAAGTGTCACTTAGAGTTGTATTTAAAACCCAAAAAACTATCCAGAGTTTTTTCAAGGTAAAAAACACCTTTCCCTCACACTTAAAACCATCCGTTATTTACTTCTTCACGTGCGCCAGCTGTAGGGCGGCATATACACAGTAGGTAAAACAAAAAGACACCCATAGACACGAATCCATGAACGATTAGGTTGCTCATTTAGAACAGGCCAGTTAATCACCAGTCCACCACACTCAGGATCCTTTCTCTCATTCCCACTTCAAAGTTCTCTTATTCCCACTTCACACACACACACACACACACACACACACACACATATCTATCTATATCTTTCTATCTATCTTTCTGTCTATCTATCTGTTTATCTATATCTGTCTATATCTGTCTATCTATCTATCTATCTATATACCATCTCTATTCTGGATCATTTGGGGGGATGCTCGATCTGATCAAGTCGAATATCCGTTAAGTCCAGTGGTCTTCCCCTGACGTTGGATTTCTGCCACATAATGGAAAATAAATAGTTATAATGGCATATTATGAATTAAAAAAGAAAACTGTACCCATTTTCCACTAATTTTGCCCATTATTTCACACCATTGTCATTGCACTTCACGACTAGCCCCAGGAGGGTGGGAAAAGGCACTGCCAGCGTCGATAACTGCGTTCTGAGTCACCCTGCCTGTGACGTGATCCTGTTTCATCTGGTAGGCCTGCATCATACCCCCAGGTTAACGGATAAGATATGATGTTCCTGCTGGCTTTGATGTTTACCTTCATTATCTGTCTTCACGTCCAGAAGGAAGGGTCAGTTGCTTCAATTATTAGTAGACGATATGGGCTATAATTATAATACATATAATAGAGTTTCATCTGTTCATCAATGCAAATTCGCCAGTTTAGGTTACACTCAATACACTGATAAGGTGTATGTAATTATTCATCTAGACAACTCATTGATGATGAAATGCAAATTTTATCTACTGGCATAAAGTTTTCCAACCCTCTACCCAAGCCACACTTTTTGTCTTACTTTCTTCCTTTTGAATTTCTTTTTAAGAAATTTACCTCCTTTACCATTAATACATCTGCTAACAAAAGTTTAGATTTTTCCGGAAATTCATGGAAAAGTATTCGTATTGCCTTACCATATTTTTATTTTAAATATTTTACTTCCCAGATTCTGCCTGATAATGAAAAGAAGCCGTCATTATGACCAAACAAAGGCGGCGTAGTTGCGGTCATGGATAAGCATGAATATGTAAGTAAAATGACAGGAATATTTGATGATGGTTTAAAGTCTGAGAGTTAATAACGAAGTATATATAAAGAATATAAAGAGAGAGAGAGAGAGAGAGAGAGAGAGAGAGAGAGAGAGAGAGAGAGAGAGAGAGAGAGAGAGATATATATATATATATATATATATATATATATATATATATATATATATATATATATATACCCCCTATCCCCTGGGGGTAGCGTTTTCTTTCAAGAATACTCCCCCAGTATCCCTGCTTGTCGTAAAAGGCGACTAAAAGGGTTGGCGGAGGGTTAGTGCCCCTTCCCGGAAAACAACTAACTAAAAAAACAAACAATATGCCTCGGACAAGGACTGACCAAACGATGACGACCAAGGACTGGACAAAGGACATGGTAATTGGAACTTGGAATGTAAGGGTAGCGAATGATGAGGTGAAAGAGAGAGAGATTGTCCAGGTGCTTGAGGGTGCGAAAGTGGATGTATGTGGAATAACTGAAACAAAATGGAGAGGAGAAAGTGTGAGAGAATGGGAGTATGGATGGGGTATATGTGCAGGAGTAGGTGAGAATGAGAGGGCAAAGGAAGGAGTATGTATAGTTGTGAGTAAAAGATGGAAGAGGAGCATAAGACAGTATGGATCAGTTGGGTCAAGGATTGTGTGGGTAAAGTTGAAAGTTGGAATACAAATGTGGGCGATTGTGTGTGTGTATGCGCCAACGTAAGATCGTGCTAGAAGAGTGAGAGAAGAGTTCTGGACAAATGTAGAAGTGTGCATGGAAAAGTTTGGAAGGAATGAGAGAGTGTTTTTGATTGGTGATATGAATGGTAAAGTTGGGAATGTGAAGGTGGATGGAATAGTTGGTGAGTGGGGTGTGCCTGCTGAGATAGATGAGAATGGGAGTGCGTTAGTGGACATTTGTGCTGGGAGGGGGTTGGTGATAGGCAATACCCTCTTCAGGCATAAAATTATTCACAGGTATACATGGCGAGTGATGAGAAGGGTGGGTGGTGAACTGAATGAAAGGAGGCAATGATTGATTATGTGTGTGTGGATGAAAGGATGCGAAGATGTGTAATGGATGCAAGAGTTTATAGAGGTTTGGGGAGTGGACTTTCTGACCACTACTTGGTGGTGGCCAGAATTAGAATTCAAGTAAGATGGAGGAATAGAAGAAGGGAAAGACGAGAGGAAGGAGTAGTTGCAAGAAGAGTGGAAAGGTTACAAGAGGATGAGAAAAAGGCAGAGTATAAGAGAGAAGTGGAGGAACGATTGGGCAAATATGAATTGGAGCAGATGGGAGACGTGGAAGGTGTGTGTAGGATATTTACAGAAGAAATATTTGCAGCATATGATGTGGTGTGTGGAAGGAAGAGAAGACGGAGGGGGATGCAAGGAACAGCGTGGCGGACTGAAGAGGTGAGACAGGCTGTGGCACAAAAGAAGAAAGCATACAATGAATGGATGAGAAATAGGGACGTGGTAGAAGTTGAGAGGCGGAAGAGAGAGTTATATGTAGAAAGAAAGAGAGAGGTGAAAAGATTAGTATGAGAGAGTGAGAAGAGAGTGGATGAGGAATTTGGAAGGAATTTGAGTGTAAAGTGGAGGGACTGTAAGAAAATGTTCTGGAGAGAGGTGAAAAGAGTAAGACAGGGTGGAAACGAAGTTAGCAGGGGAGTGAAAGATAAAAATGGTAGATTACTAGTGGAGAAGGGAGAAAAAGTGAGCAGATGGAGAGAACACTTTAAGGAATTGCTTAACGTAGAGGATGGAAGTAATGCAAGTAAAAGTGGCTGGGGAATGGCTGGGAGAATGAGGGAGGTGAGAAGACAGAAAGAAATCAGTAGGATAGAAGTTGTGGAAGCATTGAAGAAAGTTAAATCGGGGAAAGCCCCAGTAATTGATGGAGTGTGTGGTGAAATGCTGAAGCATGGGGGAGAGATAGTAGTAGAATGGATGTGGAAGATGTGCAGATTGGCCTGGGAGAAAGGTAGAGTCCCGGAGGATTGGAAGTCTGGTATAATTATTCCCTTGTACAAAGGAAAAGGGGAAAAAGAAGTGTGTGGTATTCATAGGGGCATTTGTCTTCTTAGTATAATAGGAAAAGTGTAAGGTAGGATACTTATTGACAGAGCTAGAGAAAGAACAGAGAAATTAGTTGGAGACAGAACAGGGAGGCTTTAGGAAGGGAAGAGGTTGTGTAGATCAGATATTCATTCTTAGATCTTTAGTGGAAAAGTTTCTAGAGAAGGGAAAGAAGTTGTATGCGGCTTTCATGGATTTGGAGAAAGCATATGACAGGGTGGATAGACAAGGATTGTGGAAAGTGTTAAGAATATATGGAGCAGATGGGAAGTTGTTGAATGCTGTGAAGAGTATGTATGATGGTGCGAAGGCTGCAGTGCATGTGGATGGTGAACTAAGTGAATTTTTCTCTTTGAAAGTTGGTTTGAAACAGGGATGTGCCATGTCTCCATGGTTGTTCAATCTGTACATGGATGGGGTAATAAAAGAGGTACAAGGTAGAGTAGTGGATGTTGGAGTGGCCCTGGTGAGAGAGGATAGTGTTTGGAAACTCCCTGTACTGTTGTTTGCAGATGATACTGTGTTGTTGAGTGAAGACGAAGGGGAGCTGCAAGGCTTGGTGGATGAGTTTGTGAGAGTGTGTAAGAAACGGAATCTAAAGGTGAATGTAGGGAAGAGTAAAGTCATGGTCTTTGAGAGAGGTGAAGTCAGTGAATGTACAGCGAGGTTGGATGGTGAGGAATGGGAAAGTGTGAGTACGTTTAAGTACTTGGGTAGTGTGATGAGTAAGGATGGAGGTTTGGAGGGTGAAGTGCTTGAAAGGGTACAGCAGGGAAGAAAGGTTGCTGGTTCTTTGAAAGCAGTGATAAGAAACAGGGAAGTGAGCATGGAAGTGAAAAAGTTACTACATGACAGTATTGGGATACCAACTCTAACATCCGGAAGTGAAGCTTGGACATTGTTGGAAGGACACAAGTCAAGAGTGAGAGCAGTGGAAATGAGTTATTTAAGAGGAGCCTGTGGAGTCACATGGAGAGACAGGCTGACGAATGAGGATATAAAGGAGCGTTGTGGTGTTGATGTGGATGTGATAGGAAGCGTTATGAGAAACACACTGAGGTGGTTTGGCCATGTGGAGAGGATGGAGGGTGAAAGACTGACGAAGAGAGTGTATGTGAGTGAGATGGAGGGGGGAAGAGGGAGGGGGAGGCCGAGGATGAGATGGAGGGATGGGGTGGAGAGGTATATGAGAGAGGGGGGTGTGAGTTGGGAGCAGGGCAGTGAAATGGCGGGGGACAGGGCAACTTTTAGGCGATTTGTTTGTGGCCACCCCAAACGGGTTTGAGGCGTCTGGCATTATATATATATATATATATATATATATATATATATATATATATATATATATATATATATATATATATATATATATATATATATGTATATATATACTGTATATAGGTTAGTGTAGCCAGGTGCTCCACCATCAGCGCCTATGTCCAGAGAGCCCTCTTTCACTGTTCCACTTGGAATGACATCCACCAGGAACTAGAACATGTTACTCACTTCCTCGTTAACAAAGGCTACACTAACACTGATGTAATTAAGAGACACACGGACAAATGGTATACCCATCAAAACACTACTACACCCACAACAGGTGAATACATCAAGATATACTACAGATACCATATGTCTACAGTCTACAAAACCGATGAGAAGATCATCAAGGACATTGCATACAGAAATGTACAGTCGTGGTCATAAATAATCACCTATCAGCCGGTACCCCGTGCCTCAGGCTGGCTCCTTTATGCTCGGTAAGTCACAATGGAGTAAGAAGGGCTGAGAGGGAGGGGCCAGAGAGAGAAGGGAAGGTGAGTGGGGGGACGAGTGATGGTGCGAGGATGGAGAGAGGGAAGTGAAGGGGGGTAGGTAGGGGAGGGAGAATGAAAAGCAAAGTGGTTGGTGGTCACATTATTTGTCTATTTTCTTTCATTCAGGGCATGATCTAAAGGAGTTAATATGCGGTAGATAATGCTGCATTACATCTTGTATAGTGGCATCAGATAATAAGGTCTAGATAGGTGGTGATATGAATTGCTGGCTCGTGAGAGAAATATACTAACATGACAGATCAAACATTAGTGCAGAGCCATCAAGACTGTGTGGGCCCAGATTGTCAACGCATGGGAGCCAGAGAATGAGAGGACACAGGCCCGCCTCCTCCAGCACACCACGGACGAGCGGGAGCTGTTCAGACGAAACCAGCAAACCATCAACAACACTGATTCCTCACTGCCGCGAAGACCGCAAGAAGTATTAAGAGGCAGGAGGCCACTGGACTACTTGCTAAGGCTTTCCTTGTTGGTTTGGCTTTACCATTGTCGGTAAACATTGACATAGATTTATTTGTGGAGTTTGGGTAGGATTTTGTTTTAATTTTCTTCAAACATTTTATGAGAGATAACGGAATTATATCCACCCATGTGCACAGACATCAATTTTATCTTTTATGCTCAATTATCTTGAATAGCCTTTTCATAAAGTGATGCCATAAAACAGTTGACATGATGGTGACTATACAGAGGGAGTGTATACCGAGAGGATGATCATATTTACTGTGGACTCAGCCATGTCAAAGGTTGCGAATGATATTTAGTTCCAAAATTAATTTCATGTTAGGGTAGAGAACGTTTCTTAATTAAGCATTACGGAAGTCAAAGCCATCCAAATTCCACTCTGCGTCCGAAGTCAAACTATACGGATAAACACAAATATCTGGCTCCGCACTAATATTTGATTTGACACGTCAGTAGATTTCTGTCACAAGCCAGCCATTGATATCAACACCAATCTGAAGCTTATCTGATGCCAGTATACAAGACGTAATGCAGCATTATCTACCAAACATTAACTCCTTAATATTATGTCCTGAATGAAAGGAAAGAGACAAATAATGTTACCATGACTTTGCATTCATTCTCCCTCCCGTATACCTTCCTTCCCTCCCCTCCCTCACGTCACCCACACACCATCACGCGTCCCCCTACCCACCTTCCCTTCTCTCTCTGGCCCCTCCCTCTCAGCCCCTCTTGCTCCACTGTCACTTGCCGCACATAAAGGAGGCAGCCTGAAGCACGGGATACTGGAGGATAGGTGATTTTTTATGACCACGACCGTACGTCCTACAGACCCGGAACAACACCTTGCTCCCATCATCTCTTACAAAACAAGGAAAACAGCCCACCTTCTCCTTTGTAACCGACTTGCCTTGACCAAGACGCCTCTTCAGGAGGACAGTGTCATTTGCGAGCATAACTGCAACAGTGATGAGTGTGGACATCAGTCATTAAATGGAATGGCACGGCCCAGACTATCAAGGCACCTCACCTGTCACGTACAGAATAAAGCCATCAAGAACCACTATGTCACTCTTCACAATTCCCACTTGCTACGATAAGACGTGGATGAGAACAAAATAATCGACAGAGAACAAGACCCTCACCATCTCATACTTCTAGAGGCAATCTACAATATCACCAGACAACCTACTTAAACACGAAAGTCGAAGATTTCTAAATCCTGACATCATCATAACGCTACATAAGCTTAGCCAACAGAGCAGCCAATGAGCAATCAGCATAGCTGATCAGCTCAGCCCACCTGTCTCTACCTGTTTCACTGGAATTGTATATAAGCAGCCACCCACGACAGAACTGAGAGAGAGTAGAGAGGCAGGGAAAGCTACGAGCAGCAGCCATTGACGATGCATCTTCTGCATTGAGGGAGGCAACCAGCAGACCACAGTCTCCAGCGAGCTCAGATCAGAGGGAGCATGGTTTGGTTTAATGTCAGGGCAGGGGACAGTTTCAAGTGGCAGGATACTGGTGTTGACGTTTTTGTGCACTGCCAGGCCATCATTAAATCAAACCCATGGCACCTCTAACACTCCCATGAGGATAGCAAAACGGTGGGGTTTAGTCTCTTTGGGACTCCCAAGAGTCCTGAGGCTCGGGATGTTACTTGGCTGGGACGTGTGGCCATGCAGGTTTCCGGCCATGCACAGGAACATCTCATGGCCTGGGGATGCCCAGCCAGGAATCCTAATAGTCCTATGAAGATATACATCACTGTGGAAATGTGCATCACGATGGTGAGGGCTTCTTGCAGGTGTGACAAGGGGGCTATGCATGTTCTTCTGTCCAAGATTTTTTAGGAGAACGGGCTGCCTTGCCTTGTCATCCCCAAGTGCTTTGCCCACGATGTACAGTCACTCATAAAAGAAAAGACCCCCCCTGCCTTAGAGGCAATATAACTCGGGGTATTCAGTGTTGGTAACAGTGTATTTGACGTCAGCCATATGGGGGGATGAGGAGGGGTGTTTGAGAGGAGGGCGGAGTTAATCTGCACGAAACACTGCTTCAATCCACATTTCGAGTCAAACATACTTTATATCTGACTTTATGTTGTCCTTCACACAAAATTAACTTTATGCTACAAGAACAAAGAACTTTCAGGTGATAACACAATCCCATACCCGAACATTTATGCATTAATGACGCACATGATGCAAATGAAACCCCCGGCCTCAAGGGTTAAATGAATGGGCTCGACACACTTAGAATGAACTTTGAATGAGCTTCCCGCAAACGCAGCTTCACACCCACACACCTGACGTCATTTACGGTGTTACCAGGACCGATATCATATTGGTTAAAAGGTGTCTTGGCCGGGGGGGTCGTTTCTTTTATGAGTGACTGTACATTCTGCCCCTCACCGTACGGAGTATTGGGCCCTGCTGCTGCAGCGTGCCACCCCCCTGCACAACACTGCAGAAGTTGCAGCTGGAGGCTCCTCTCAACAGATAGATTGCCACACCAATCACCGACCCGGCTCTGGAACTGGACACGATTACGACCACGGCTGAAGTTCGCCACCTGCCGTCAGAGACCGAGGAGGGATGGGACTCTTCTGACTCCATCTCCATGGCCGAGGATGCATCGCCCTGTCCCTCAGTCGAGGAGGAGGTCAGTGAGTCCTCCCCTTCTCCGGCAGTGGAGGGCAACCCACCTCACCCTTCTACCATGAACCACAAGGATCGGCTAGACCTATTCTCCTACCATCACCTGACACCTGGACCCTCACCTGGTCATACCAGCTGGGTGTCTTTACCTATTCCATCCTGTACAATCTTCTCCGAGCAGCTGACCTGGGTGAAGGGATTCCACTGCTATGATTGTCGGGGAGGAGGAAATGCCTCTGGCCGATCTTCGTGCCTTCTGCCATATGATGCTTCGACAGTTGGCCCCCTAGAATGGCCACTTTCCCACTGGGATCTGTTGATTGGAAGGCTTGCCTCCTACACTTTTCAGTGTTATTTGTATACTGTATTTTTATATTATTATTTGGCCTAATGCCCCTCTTGGTGGGTGATGGCCATCAAACACCAACCAACAAAAACAACAACAACAACAGAACCATCTGATCCAGGCTGAAGACTGAACAACATAGTTCCGAAACGTCACTGCCCTTTGGGAAACTCCTGAAGAGACTCCAAGAAGATCACCAATAAATTGTACGAAAAATAGAAACTGTACATAAGAAAATCAGTGTAGGATAATGTTGCATAGCTTTCAACCTCGTATGCCTCCAAAAAAAAAAATATATATATATATATATATATATATATATATATATATATATATATATATATATATATATATATATATATATATATATAAGCGCTCACCATCCACTCACTGGATGTAGTGCTGCTGTCGAGTGTCTGCCCTTTCCTCTCCTCCATCCTTCTTTCCTTCCATCCTCTTCTGTCTTCCTTTACTTCATTCTTTCCTTGTCCTTCTGCCTACGGGTAACTTTACACTCTCTCTTCTGTCTTTCTTTTCTTCATTCTTTCCTCTTCCTTCTGCCTGTGGGAGATTCTACACTGAGTAACAAGCCAACTGGTTTCCTATACACCAGGAAACCATTTACTACGCTGGGTGGTAACCATATAACCAAATTTTGGCGCCTGGTGGGTGAGTGAGTAATCATTGCGCTCCAATCAGATTGAGCCGGTGAAGGTTTATATCCAAGGGGTGGTTGGGATTGACTGCTTATGTAATGCCACTCAGGGATGAGTGAAGGTGGTCACTCTCATCTTAAATGTCGGGACCAACTGCTTAGCCCCGGGCTCCTACGCTCCTTATGGGGCAATGTAAGATTGGATGATGCATGGATGGATATATATATATATATATATATATATATATATATATATATATATATATATATATATATATATATATATATATATATATATATATATATATAATGTGGTAGGTGGGGGCGCTCACCATCCACTCACTCGATGTAGTGCTGCTATCGGGTGTCTGCCCTTTCCTCTCTTCCATCCTTCTTTCCTTCCATTCTCTTCTGTTCTTTCCTTCATTCTTTCCTTGTCCTTCTGCCTACGGGTGACTTTACACTCCCTCTTCTGTCTTTCTTTCCTTCATTCTTTCCTTTTCCTTCTGCCTGTGGGTGACTCTACACTAAGTAACAAGCCAAATGGTTTCCTGTACACCAGGAAACCACTTACAACGCTGGGTGATAACCATATAGCCAAATTTTAGCACCTGGTGGTTTAGTGGGTAATTATTGCGCTCCAGTCGGACTGAGCCGGTGAAGGTTTATATCCAAGGGATGGTTGGGGTTGACTGCTTATGTAATGCCACTCAGGGATGAGTGAGGGTGGTCACTCTCATCTTAAATGTCGAGACCAACTACCTAGCCCCGGGCTCCTACGCTCCTCATGGGGCAATGTAGGATTGGATGATGGATGGATGGATGGATGGATATATATATATATATATATATATATATATATATATATATATATAGTGTGATGAGTAAGGATGGAAATTTAGAGGGTGAAGTGCTGGAAAGGGTGCAACAGGGAAGAAAGGTTGCTGGTTCCTTGAAAGCAGTGATAAGTAACAGGGAAGTGAGCGAGCAAGGAAGTGAAAAGCTACTACATGACAATACTGTGATATCAACTCTTATTTATGGAAGTGAAGCTTGGACCTTACTGGGGGGAAAGAAGTCAAGAGTGAGAGCAGTGGAAATGAATTATTTGAGAGGAGCATGTGGAGTCACATGGAGAGACAGACTGACAAGCGAGGAAGCGAAGGAGCGTTGTGTTGTGGATGTGCATGTGATAGGAAGTGTGAGGAGAAAGACACTGAGGTGGTTTAGACATGTGGAGAGAATGGAGAGCGAGAGACTGACGAGGAGAGTGTATGTGAGTGAGGTGGAGAAGGGGACAGGGAGGATGAGCCCGTGGATGAGATGGAGGGTTGGAGTGGAGAGGTACTGTATATGAGAGGGTGGGGGGTGAGCTGGGAGCAGGGCAATGAAATGGCGGGAGACAGGGCGACATGGAGGCGATTAATTTGTGGCCACCCCTTACGGGATTAAGGAGTCTGGCAATATATATATATATATATATATATATATATATATATATATATATATATATATATATATATGGAGGGAGAGAAAGAGAGAAAGAGAGACCAGCCTCTAAACGCCTAGTAGGTCTGTTGCTAATTATTTTCCTTTGAGTTCCTCTGTACAGTTTCCCCAATAATTACTTTCCTCCCGCACTCTCAAAATATCCTTCCCTTCATTTCGCCTTAATTTTTACTCTGCCCTTCTTCCCATACGTATCATTTCCCTTTCCTCTCCCCTCTCTTTACATCCCCTTCATCGGTACTCTCACCTTGCATATGCTTCCCATTTATTCCGACTTGCTTTTCTCTCGCCCTCACGTTTTCCTCCCCCCCTTCCCCCCTCTCCTCATATATCATTCTTTCGCCCATTTCTCTCTTCATCTCTTTTCTTCTCTTTTCCCTATGTTTATCTTTCTCTCCTTCCTCCCACCTCCATTTCCATTCTACTCCTCATATAACATTGCCGTTCTTTCCTCTCCTCTTTTCATTTCCCTACTCATTCCCTCTCTCACATAACCTTCTCTCACTCCTTTCTTCCTCCTCCCCTTCATCTCTCTCCTTTATTCTTTCTCCACCATCTCCCTCCGCGCAGATAGGTTTCTTCCTTCCTTTTTTCCCTGGTCCCTCGCATGCACCTATCCTTCTCTAGGACCTCTTTAAGTTACCATTCCTTCTCTAGCATCTCCACCCTTTACCTTTCGTCCTTCCCTCCTGCATCAGCTACCCTCCATCTGTTCGTCGCACGTTCTCACACCTCTTCTTCTCTGCACAACCACCTCACTAATTCCTTTCCTTCTCCTACCCCTTCCCTCACCCCTCCCGTTTCCTCCAGACTGTCATCCCCTTACTTTTCCTCCCCCCAGCTTACCTTTCCTTACACGTCTTCCTCATCCAACCGCTCTCTCCCCCTTCGCCCTATTATTTTCCTTTTCCTCTTTTCTCTCCCAACCTACTTCCTTTCCTCCCACACACCTTCATCACCTTCCTTCCCCTTTACCATATCGCGGATTATGGGATAGGTTAATATAGTTAGTTAAAATCTACTCAGAATCTAAGTTATATATATATATATATATATATATATATATATATATATATATATATATATATATATATATATATGTGTGTGTGTGTGTGTGTGTGTGTGTGTTATCTAGCAGACTTTTCCGAATTCCTATAAAAATTTTAAATGTATACATATTTATCTATCTATCTATCTATCTATCTATCTATGTACATTATATACATACATGTATATATACAGGATATGAATGTATGTTTATATATATATATATATATATATATATATATATATATATATATATATATATATATATATATATATATATATATTTATAATCCATTATAAAGTCATTTTCTTATTGTACTTTCGATTCACTTGTTAAAATTATAAATACCGTACTGCATGCGGAAGACATAAGAAAGGCAGTAGGTATACATGTTTATTGAAACCAAGCAACGAGACTTTCAGCAGCTCTGGCAACAAGATTGGAACAACTCATTCGAGTTAAGGCCAGCAGACACCAGCCAGCTCTCACACAGCCTACCCACTCTTCCTCCAGGTATCACCAGTAAAGTGTGCTTTGTGAGCTCGTGACCAGCGAGCGAGCGTTTGCTCATACGCCTATCATCATAGTTTCATCTTGGTGTTGAATCACAAGCACAATGTTCAAATCTCAGCTCCAACTTGCCGTGTCAACGAACTGCGTCAATAAACGCCTGGCTCTTGATCAAATGAGAAGACCCAGAAATGGGGCAATTTTCTGATTTCACTCCCTTAACATGGAAAATACATTCATGTTAAATTATTAGCGTAATATCCGATGTTTGTTAGAATTCATGCAAGAAAACAGTGTTACAACAGGAAATCTTTTTTATTTGATTTCGTAGTCAAGCATGTCAATTGAAGCTCTCGGTACATTCCCTTGGAAAGCTGGGATTCCAAGGGGTTTCTTTGGTGTCATAGTTAAAAACAAAATTTATTGAGGGTATCTACTACCTGCTGAAATAATCTTTTCCCTATCTCATAGAAAAATTGTTAGCCTCTGAAAACCATCACGGTTGGGCAGTGTCTTGTCTGGCCAGGCCGTGTAGTGTCAGGCCGCTCATTTCTCAGCTGAACGTAAACATCTCTTCGCTACGCTTGCTCACTCGCTCGTACTTATCTGACACACATTTCAGTTCGCACTACACATACACGATTTGTCTGCTAAATAATACATTGGCACATCATTTAGCACTGCTTTTTTTCTCCCATCAATTATTCATTTATATATCTGTCACAGTAAGCTTCCTTCCTACCGTAATGCATCCATAAGTTGGATGCCATCCACTGTTTATACAAATCCAAAATTAAAGATGCAAAATGTTTGATTAATTTAGCCAAGTATACCTTATCATTCATCCACACCTTGTATATTATTTCCGCCTTGTATGTATGGGCCATGGATGTCTTGGTAGTATTATCACCATTCCGACGCTGCATAAACTGAAGTATTATAATGCATCGTCTTATATTATCCTGTTATAACTGACCGACATTTTCATCATTTTAGTTTGTATTACTAAAATCAATCAAAACTGGCCACACACCCCTTCTACCTTCTTCCTATCATTGTCTTCATTGTCCACCTACCCCACCTTCCGACCCATCCCGCCATCACCATCACCATCTTGGTTCTTTCCCTCACTTAGCACCATTCCTTACTAATCTCCCCGCGCCTCGCATCCTTAACCTTATCCTTCCCCTCCCTTGTTTCTACTTCCCTTTTCACAGTCTTTCCTCTCAATTCACTGTCCTTCTCTTCAATTCCCATTCCATCCATCCATATAAACTAATATTTACACTTTCTACTCGTTTTTCATCCCTCCTTTTCCAAATCTTTCCCCTCTTCTTGTCCTGTCACCACTTTATTCCTCTCCGCTTCACCCCAGTTCCCTTCCCTTCCCCCCCTCCCCACCTCACCCTTCTCATCTTGTAAATTTCTCCCGTACCTTCATCTCTCCTCAACTTTCCCTTCCCCTTTCCCCACCCTTTCAACCGCTCATGTTATTCATTAGCCTCACGGTCAATCAATCAATCAATCATTTCCTGTGGCATCCTCGGGGATGCATAGGGCCTCGATGAACTCACACCACCACATCCTATCTTGTGCTAACTCCTCAAGATCTCCCCAACACTCATCTCCAGCTTCCCGTCTCATTGTCCTCACCCACGTCTCTTTTGGCCTTCCTCTACCTCTCCTACCAGGTGCCACCCACCCTGGTGTACCTCGTACTATTCCCTGTCTCCTATACACATGTCCTAGCCACTTCCATCGTGAGAATCTAACATATTCATCGATCGGCTGCACTCCCGTTATTTCGCTAATTCTACTATTTGGTATCCTTTCCCACCACTTAACTCCTAATATTCTTCTAAGTGCTTTATTTTCAAACACCAAGAATTTATTTTCCATGGTCACTGTGCTGTACCAAGACTCGTGTCCATAAATTAAGATACTCCTAACCATTACCTTATAAAGTTTGATTTTTGTATGCACAGAGAAATTGTTATTATTCCAAATATTTTTAAGCATTCCCATTGCCTGATTAGCCTTCTTTAACCTTTCCTCGAATTCAAAGTTCAAAGAACCATCCTTGGCTAAATAAGTACCTAAATATTTAAACCTATCAACTTGCTTTACAACCATACCTCCAATTACACATTCCTGCGCATTTTCCATATTCATATTGATTATTTCAGTTTTTCCACAATTAATAACCAAACCCACCTTGCGACCTTCACTCACCAAACAGTCCAACACTCTCTGCATCTCTTCTGGCCCATCACAAATCAAAACTATATCATCTGCATAATCTAAATCCAAAAGTTTCCTGTTCTCTCCCCAAAGTATACCTGCACCGGTTTCTGTTCCAACACGTTTCATAATGTAATCAATGACCAATATAAATAGTAAAGGCGATAGAACACCACCTTGAATTACTCCGGACTTGACTTTAAACGAATCACTCAGACAACCATCAACCATCACTTTACAAAATGTGTCCTCATGCATGTTCATAATGACCCTCACAAACTCCTCTGGTATTCCATAATGTCTCATGATCTTCCCCATAGACTCTCTCGAAACACTATCAAAAGCCTTTTCAAAATCAACAAAACAAAGACTTAACGGTACTCTCATTTCATTAACTTGCTGCATCAAATGCCTAACTATAAAGATCTGATCATTGCAACCACGTCCCTTTCTAAAACCAGCCTGTTCATCCCTCAGAATACCCTCAACCACCGGCTCCAACCTATTTAACAACACTCTACTGAAAACTTTCAAAGCTATCGGTGACAAAGAGATTCCCCTCCAATTACCACATTCACTCAGGTCTCCTTTCTTCGAACTTTAACAATTACACCATTCTTCCAAACTGATGGTAGTAACCCCTGTCACCCATATCTTATTGAATAGCTTGGTCAAGATCATTATTAATCTATCCCCCTCCACTTTAAACATTTCCGGAAATAAACCATCCTCCCCTGGTGCCTTATTATTCTTTAACTGTTTTACTGCTTTCTCCACTTCTGCAAGCCTCAACTCTCCTGTTTCTATATTTAAATCTTCCTGAGCAGACGGTATATCCTCTTCTGGTGGTATTGGTCTATTAAGAACTGTCTCAAAATGCTCTTTCCATCTATTTTTAATATCTCCATCTTTGGTCAATAAATTTCCTTCCCTGTCTCTAATTGGTATTTCCTTGCGTTTACCTGCATTACCACTCAGTTCTCTAATCGATTCATATGCTATTCTTTGACTCTGTCCATCATTTTTGTTTATTAGGATTTCAGTCTCTGCAACCTTTTCATCCACACATCTTCTTTTATCTCTCCTAGCTAACCTTCTTACTTCTGAATTCAAACTCCAGTACGCAGCTCTTGCTAATTCAATCTCTCGTTCATCAACGCATTGCATCTCACTCCTCAATTTAGCCTCAAAAACATATTTCATATATATACTAGAGAGAGAGAGAGAGAGAGAGAGAGAGAGAGAGAGAGAGAGAGAGAGATTTGAATAAAAAGAATAGATGAAACGGCAGGTAAGCGGTACATGTGAACGGGAATCAATCTCGCTAATGGAGGTTCTGACGATGCTGTCAACAGCAGTGCCCATTGACAGAATGGAGAGAGAGAGAGAGAGAGAGAGAGAGAGAGAGAGAGAGAGAGAGAGAGAGAGAGAGAGAGAGAGAGAGAGAGAGAAGTGGGGAAATTAGGGGCTTGAGAAAGAGGAGGGTGGGGGGGAAACCTTTGGAGTAAAATACAGGAGTCAATACCTGAAACGGTTATATAAATAAACAGGAGAGAGAGAGAGAGAGAGAGAGAGAGAGAGAGAGAGAGAGAGAGAGAGAGAGAGATGGACAGACAGATAGATAGATAGATAGATAAATATGGAGCCTCTGTGGTACAGTGGTAGATTGTGCATCTCACACGCTGGTGGATGCGGGTTCACCTCCCGCCAGAGTTGTAAAAAGTTTGGGAAGCGTTCGCCGAGCCACTTACTCGGACATAAGGGGTGCTGTCGTTGAACCAGTGTCGCATACTAGTATGCTTCCACTCAGTCAGCTTAAGGCGGGCCGATTACCCTTGGTTCACAGACTACACACACATCCAAAGCCACTCCAACATTACAATCACACTCACAGGCACTTCTCACCCTACATACAGTCTCTATCAGACAGCCTAAGCCACTGGGTAGAGATACATTGGCTGTATCATCCCTGCTTCGGTAGGGATAGGCCGGTCGTGTGTGTGTGTGTGTGTGTGTGTGTGTGTGTGTGTGTGTGTGTGTGTTTAGATAATGAATGGAGGAACGAAAAACAAAGGAAATTTTAAAAAATAAGTCCATGTGCCTAAAATCATCCTCCATTCATAAAATATTTATAACGAGTGAATTTAATTAAAAGTGGATTAAATGTTTATGGGAAGCAACTTCCAGGAAGTGAATTCCAGAGAGTAGTAGTTCTGGGGATAAATGAATTGTAATAAGCAGGAGTTCTACATTGCGGGGGAGAGTGCGAGTTCGTGGGCGCTCCCAGCTGCCCGAGCTGCACAATTGAAACAAGTTTGTCAAACCATTTACGGTAAAAATATCGATAAAATAATGCTAAAGAAGCAACACTCAAACGGCTGATGAGATGAAAGATGATATATATATATATATATATATATATATATATATATATGATATTAGGAGCATTCGCCAGAAAACAGTCACAAAACCCACTACTAATCGAAAGTTCTTTTCTAACTTTCATAGGAGTCGCAAAATCGAACCTAAAAAATATTTTTTTCTCTCTCTCTTTCCTTATTTCTCTCTATTTCATGAGTCATAACTCCAAAACAAAAATGCATAAGTGAACGTACTATGCACCAAAACGCTGCTTGTCAAGTGTAGATGTTTCTTTTTAAGTTTAGAAAAACACTTAGGCTACGGTTCGCGAGTTACGGCCTTAAAACCTCATCACGGACACCCGTAAGTATGCCATTTTGCGAAATAATTGTTGGCTACTGCTTTCCTACAGTTAGAAAACGTACCAAAACACTTTTTTTCACCCTCGCTTAAGTATTTCAGTATGCTATGCATGTAACAATCCAAATCTATCACTTGCTATATGCATAATTATACTTCCACAAAAGTATCATAAACTAGAAATAAAAAATTTTCCACTAAATTGATTGTTAAGAAGTAGGAATTGCAATAGTGCACAGATAAGAGGTGAAAAAAGCACAGAAACAAGAGAGCATTCAGGATGGGAGGAGATTTGGAGACCTATACAAATTATTGCAACAAACTTGTAGCTGGCGGAATGTAGTCATTGGTCTATGTCTGCAAATCTCCTCCCATCCTGAACGCTCTCTTGTTTCTGTGCTTTCTTCACCTCTTATCTGTGCACTTTTGCCATTCCAAGTTCTTAATAATCATAGAAAAAAAAATTGATTTTGGAGAGAGAGAGAGAGAGAGAGAGAGAGAGAGAGAGAGAGAGAGAGAGAGAGAGAGAGAGCATTTATTAACGGAGGTGCACTATTTTGGTTATTATTGGTATATCTATGTAATTTCTTTTAGTGATTCTTTTTTCTGAGCATACTGAACGGTTTGTTTACTGCCTAATCTTATTAATTGACAATTCAGTAACATATCTAATTGCCGTTGTTTTATTGAAAAAAAGTGACTTCTGCCTGGCATTGCGAATTTTACCTAATTTTATTCTTAGATAAAGAGTTTGTACATTGTTTCAGCCTGTCTCCAATTTGCTCAAATATCCATAACTAAAGGAGAAAATAAAAATTCATTGCTTTCCTATCCCATATCATACTGAAAATAGAATGGCATTACGAGCGGGCTAACGAAGCAAGTAAGCATAGCAATGTGATGTTTTGCATTCAGCTGAGAAATGAGTGGCCAGACACGACATGGTTGCATATTCCCGATGTCTATTGCTACTCCGCACTCGGAGAAATTAGAACCATTCAGCGCATGCAGTGAGTGCGGGGATGTCGGGGGAGGGGGGTATAGTCAGCTACCCCCGGAAAAGTAAATGAAACTAATTCAATGGGTAACTTGCCCCATTTGTGGGCAGATATAGTTGTTAAGGTTAGGTTAGGTTAGGATAAGTTAGGTCAGAGTCATTATAATGATCTGTCTGGGCATGCCCACCCAAGGGGTTGAGGGGGGGGGAGATACAGTCATGACATAACTTGGCAGTGCTAACACAGAAAATGGATCCCACAATATTTGAACAGGATCTATAATAAAATACCATGGCTGCATATAAATTATAAGTTTTTTCCTTTTATTTTTCTATCACTATTTTCAGTAAATGTATGGGTAGATACAGTAATATGCTGATGAAAGCTTGATATAAGATTGATGTTCATGAGATGATGAGCCGACAAGTTTATGTAGGGCTGACGATAAGCTGGTTCAATGTAGGTAAGGGGTTGATGAAGGGTTTTCTTCCTAACTGCAACATGGGTTATAATAATCAGTAATATAAGGAAAAAGGTAGGAATTAAAGAAAAAAATTACGTACACTTATATACTACAGAACTGGGGATTATTAACTGAATTGTCAGATTTATATACTGTGTGTGTGTGTGTGTGTGTGTGTGTGTGTGTGTGTGTGTGTGTGTGTGTATACAGTTATCTCTCCAAGATCCGATGTAATAGAGCCAAAGGCATGTCCGGGACTTGGTTTTGTTCGGGACCTGGGACAATGCCCCTGGACAGGTACTTATGGACCCCAAATCAACCTAACTTTGAAAGCCACCTAAATAACTCCCTACCGGACATGCACAGCACCAATTTAAGACCCTAGTCACACAAATAAGGGACAGAAACCATGAAATAAATGAAAAGGAACCAAAGAATGAGAAATTAGAAGTGAGTATGGAAAATATTTGGAAGTGTACAGGGTACTTACGACACGTCCGTGGCCGTCGTGAAGATTAACCCGCCTCCTTCATGGCTCTGACAGTGGTGAAGGTGCACTTGAAGCATGTACAGTAATTCAGTGTTGTGCTGCACTTAATCCTTTGCACTCTGAATTCAAATTTTTTAACACTGCACTTTCTGTTCTTCCTTGCACTGCACTTGAAACTCGCCAGTGTTGCACTCTCAGCCTAATCCTTTGCACTCTGAATTCTAATTTCTTAACACTGTACATTTTTTTCTTACTTGCGCCATGCCCCCTGCGGGTAGGGGGGTTTCAAGAATACTCCTCCAGTATCCCTGCTTGTTGTACAAGGTGACTAAAAGGGTTGGTGGTGGGGCAGCCCACCTCTCGCCGAGACAACACCTCCACCACTGTTCCCGGCGGGACCAGCTCTCCACAGAAGCTGAGGGTCGGGCCTTTCCTTCCATCATAGGGAGTGCCCTGGTCGGTCCACTAGGAGGTCGAGGCTCCTCCGCCCTCTACTACCCGGCCGACGACCGTCCCTCCGCAACCACCAGGAAAGGGGTTGTGCCCTCGTGACGACCGGGACCGGGCCTCCCCTCCATGCTTACACCTGCTGCTGCTGGGGAGCTGGGCGAGCATTTATCGCCCTTTCCACCAGGGGCAAGGGGGCTGAGGGCAGTGTCAGGGTTTACCATCTCAGCACTTCGTCGGCGCCCCCTCCATCGGCGCCAAGTATTTCACCGTGCATCAGCCATCCCGCCCTGCCCTCCTCGACCATCGCCTTGTGTGCCAGTTTGCCCAAAATACCGCGCCTTCCCCTGCCCTTTTTCGCCTCCTCGTCAGCCTTTTCGTCAGCCCAGCTACGCTCTCATTGGAGAGCCATCATCTGCTGCTTCCCTGACGGGCTCTTTGTTTATCCATGTCCCACCAAGTGTGGGGCAAATATCACACAACACAACAAAAACCCACCCCATAAAAAGAACTAACTAAACAAGCGAATAAAATGCCTCGGACCAGGACGGACCATACGTTGATGACTAAGGAACAGACAAAAGACATTCTGAGGGTGGGAACTTGGAATGTGAGAGGAATGAATGATGAAATGAAAGAGAGATTGTTCAGGTTCTTGAGGATGCAAAAGTGGATATATGTGGATTGCCTGAAACTAAATGGCAGGGTGAAAGGGTGAGAGAATGCCAATATGGTTTAGGTATATGTGTGGGAGTCAATGAGAAAGAAAGGGCAAGAGAGGGAGTATGTCTGATGATAAGCAAAAGTGGAAGGAGAATATAAGAGAGTATGGGACAATGGGTGCAAGGATTGTATGGGTGAGGATGAAAGTAGGTATACAAGCATGGGCGATTGTATGTGTGTATGCTCTGACAGATGACCGAGTGGCAAGAGTGAAAGATGAGTTTTGGGTGAGAGTAGAAGCATGTATGGACAAATTTGAGAGGAGTGAGAGAGTGCTTTTGATTGGAGACATGAATGGCAAAGTTGGGAATGTACAAGTGGATGGAGTGGATGGTCAGTGGGGTGTGCCAGCTGAAGTAGATGGGAATGGTAGTGCTTTGGTGGACATCTGTGCAGGTAAGTGGTTGGCAATAGCCAACACCTACTTTCGGCATGAGATGATCCACCGGTATACATGGAGAATAATGAGAAGGATGGATGGTGAACTTGTTGAACGAAAGGCAATCGTAGACTATGGGTGTGTGGATGAGCAAATGAGAAGACAAGTGTTGGATGCAAGAGTTTGGAGAGGGTGGGGGAATGGAGTCTCGGACCATCACTTAGTGATGGCCAAGGTAAAGCTGCAAAGAAAATGGTTAAGGAGACGAAGGGGAAGACAGGAGGAAACAGGTCCTGTGAGAAGAGTGGAGAATTTGCAAGATAGTGAGAGAATGGCAGAGTATAAGAGCATCGTGGAAGAAAGATTGGGAAGTTATGAGCTAGAGCAGATGGAAGGGGTGGAAGACGTATGTAAGATATTCATGGAAGAGATAGGCGCAGCGTGTGAGGTGGTTTGTGGAGTGAGGAGGAGATGCAAGGGACAGCATGGTGGAATGATGAGGTGAAACTAGCTGTAGAACAAAAGAAGAAGGCATATAGAGAATGGTTAGTGAGTAGAGGTAGGGGCGAAGATGTGAGTGAGAAGAGAGAGGTATATGTGAGCAGGTGAAGGAGAGTAAGAAGAAAGTGGATGAAGAGTTTGGGAGGAATCTGAGTGTGAAATGGAGATATTGTAAGAAATTGTTTTGGAAAGAGGTAAAGAAAGTAAGGCAGTGCGAAAGGGGAAATAGTAGGGGAGTGAAAGATAGGAATAATGGATTGTTGGTGGAGAAGAGAGAGAAATTGAGGAGATGGAAGGGGCACTTTGAGGATTTGTTGAATGTAGAGAGTGAGAGCAGTGCGAGTATAAGTGGTTGGGGAATGGCTGGGAGAAGAAGAGATGAGAGGAGGGAGGAAGAGATCAGTAGGGCAGAAGTAGTGGCAGCAATGAAGAAGATCAAGTTGGGAAAGGCCCCAGGAATTGATGAAGTGTGTGGTGCAATGCTGAGGTATAGGGGTGAGATTGTTGTGGAGTGGATATGGAATTTGTGTAGATTGGCTTGGGAAGAGGGAAGGGTTCCAGAGGACTGGAAATCAGGTATAATTATTCCTTTATACAAAGGAAAGGGGGAGAGAGAAGTATGTGGTAACCATAGGGGTAATTACCTTCTTAGTGTGACTGGTAAAATATATGGTAGAATACTCATTGATAGGGTTAGGCATATGACAGAGGAGCTAGTTGGAGAAGAACAAGGGGGATTTCGGAAGGGAAAAGGGCGTGTAGATCAGATATTTGTTCTAAGATGTTTAGTGGAGAAGTATTTAGAGAAGGGAAAGAAAGTGTATGCTGCCTTCATGGACTTAGAGAAAGCTTATGATAGAAGAGATAGGCAAGGTATGTGAAAGGTATTAAGAATATACTGAGTGGAGGGGAAATTATTGAGTGCTGTGAAGAGTATGTACGAAGGAGCTAGGGCTACGGTGCAAGTGGATAGTTCTCTGAGTGAGTTCTTTGATCTCGATGTGGGACTGAAACAGGGCTGTGTGATGTCCCCATGGCTGTTTAATATATACATGGATGGGGTTGTAAAGGAGGTGCAAGGTAGGGCAGTGGATGTGGGGGTGGCTCTGATGAATGAGGGTGAGATTTGGAAGATTCTAGTGTTGCTGTTTGCTGATGACACAGTATTGTTAAGTGAAGATGAATGGGAGTTGCAAGGTTTGGTGAATGGATTTGGGACAGTGTGCAGGAGGAGGAAGCTGAAAGTTAATGTAAACAAGAGTAAAGTTATGGTGTTTGAGAGGAATGAAGTCACACAATGTACAGTAAGGTTGGATGGTGAGGATATGGAGAATGTGAGTGCATTCCAGTACTTGGGTAGTTTGATGAGTAAGGATGGAACTTTGGGGGATGAAGTGTGTGAAAGGGTACAGCAGGGAAGGAAGGTTGTTGGTTCACTGAAAGCAGTGCTGAGAAATAGGGAGGTGAATATGGAAGTTAAGAAGTCACTCTATGATTGTATTGAGATACCAACCCTGACGTATGGAAGCGAGGCGTGGACCCTGCAAGAGGGGAACAAGTCAAGAGTGAGAGCAGTAGAAATGAGTTACTTGAGAGGAGCATGTGGAGTGACATGGAGGTACAGGTTGACGAATGAAGAAGTGAAGGAAAGTTGTGGGGTGGATGTGGATGTGGCTGAGAAGATTAGAAGAAATACACTGAGGTGGTTTGGACATGTGGAGAGAATGGAGAATGAAAGACTGACTAAGAGGGTGTATGTAGGTGAGGTGGAGGGAGGGAGAGGGAGGGGTACACTGAGGATGAGGGGGAGGGATGGAGTTGAGAGGTATATGAGGGAGGGGGGGTGAGTTGGGGGAAGGGTAGTCAAATGGTGGGTGACAGAGCGACTTGGAGGAATTTTGTCTGCAACCACCCTTTGCGGGATTAGGGCGTCAGGCTATAGATAGATAGATAGATAGATTGATAGCCACGCCAGTTTCAACACGCCAATGTTTAACTCTGCGTTTAATCCTTTTCCACTCTGATCTTCAATTACTTAACACTGAACAACACTGTAAATTCCCATGTGGCCTAGTAGCGAGTTATTGCTGTTTATTCACTGTCAGAGCCAGACAGTAGGTGTTGCATGTGGCCCAGGGGTGCGACACTTGGATGTGGTGATGCGCTACCCACTGCAGACAACTCTGAAGATAGCGGCAAACTCACGTCCAGTGGAGACTCAACTGTGGTCGATGTGCTGGGCTGTGGTTTGGAAGTAGGAAGCAGGCCTTGGTGAGGCAGTGGTGTGGAGCCAGAACTGGGCACGGCGGGAGTCTCGGGCCTGAGAAAGGTGTCAATGGTTGATTGATGTAAGGAACGGCGATTCTGGTGAGTAATGATGCACTGCCTAAAAGCACGCACTTCCTCCACAAGTCCCAGGGGCTCCATCTCCCTGTCACAGTCCAGGTGTTCCAGATAGTCAAGAATGATCACGACGTGCTCCCGGAGTGCTCTCAGCTTGAGGATGGCTGGAGTAGTGGGGCGCTGAGAGGAGTCAGCATCACTGTCGCTCTCCTCATCAGAATCTTCCAGCTGGGTACTGGGACCTGCTACAGAAGATGTGATCTCGATGTCAGACATGATCTGATACCCAGGATAACCCTCATTATCATCCAACCACTCACGCACTTCGTCCACATCCACCTCATTGCAACCCGCATGAAGACGCACATGGAAGTCATCCACGTCAAAACCTAGAAAGTCGTGCACCACATCAGCTCTGAGAAACAAACGAGACCAACCACTTTCCAGAGTCATGACAGGGACTTCCCTCCATGCACTGACGCACTTGTAGGTGACTCACTTAAGGTTGTGGCGATGAAGGTTTTCCACAGTCCGCTGGCCTCGCATGTCCCGTCCCTTCCTGCGCTCATCCTCATCCTCAAGAAAAACCATCACCTCGTCCAGGAACTTCTGATGGTACAGCCTTTTCATTGCCATGATTACTCCTTGGTCCATTGGTTGGATGAGAGCAGTCATACTAGGTGGCAAGAACAAGCACCTAATGTGACCATTTTCAGCCACCAACTCCTTGTTGGATGGATGCACAGGTGCATTGTCCAGAAGAAGAAGAGCCTTTACCTGGTTGCATGGGATTCCCAGTGTGTTCGTCTGATATTGGATGACCTCCGTGACGAAGTGCTGGGGAAACCAGTCTTTGAAGATCTTGGCTGTGAACCAAGCCTTCACAGAATTGTACCAAACGACCCACGAAGGCACCGAGGCTGCTTTGCATAGACAACAATAATGGGCTTCAGCTGATGCATGCCGTTAGCATTGGCACAACACAAAGCAGATATCCATTGCTTGGAGAGCTTGCATCCAGGTACACGCTTCTCCGTCTCCTCTGCTACAGTGTTCGTGGGCAGTGAGCGATAGAACAGATGAGTTTCATCAGCACTGTAGAATTGACCGAGAGCGAGGCCCTCCCTGTCGATCAAGCCCTTCACCTTCTGCTGAAACTCTTCTACTCCATCCTTGTTGGTGTCCAAAGCTTCGCCATGGGCCTTACAGTTAGTAAGGTCATGCTGTAGTTTGAAGGTGAAGAGCCACCCTTTAGATGCCTTGAAGTCTGGGAAGTCACGTATCCTTGCAAATTTCTCTGCAGCAGCCTTCAGCTATATACCATGCACCAACACACCAGCAGCACGTTGTTGACAATACCAAATCAGCGTGGACCAGTTGACTTCAGCAAACCTGGGAGGGTACATAAACTTCCTTCAAACGTTATGTTTGGTCTTTGATGCGAAGTCTGCCATGTACTGGGTGAGTTTGTCCCGGGATTTCTTGATATTGAATAAGGTAGAGCAGGCCAGGTTGAATTCATGGAGGATGCAGGAAGTCAACCATCCCACGTCCACTTTCTCCAATATCTCCCTCTTCTTCTCCAGAGTCAGAATCACTCATTTCCTTTTCTCGGGTGGCGAGGCCATCATCCCACACACAAGTAAGAGGACGCAGAGGAACAGCAGGGCCTGCAGCACATAGGGCATCACCACAAAAGTGAGCACTTGGGCAACTATAGCAACAAGCATGCAGTCACGACAGTAGGTAGAAGGGAAATGGAGAGGATGCAGGGGTGCTCTATTGGACGTTGGAGGAACTACACACCAAAACACAGTTGTTCGTCACCACATGGCAAATTTAAAGTAGGGATGAAAAAAAGCTGCAGTTCTCATTGTGCAGCAGATTTAAAGTAGGAATGAGAATTTTTTGCAATTTTATGTTTTTTGCCATTTTCAGTGTCCAAGGACCCAAGCCCAAATTGTCTGGAACTTGAGGTGTCCGGGACTTGGGGGTCCATATATTACAGCGATTACTGTATATACTGTACACACAACAAAAAAACTATCGTTACACCTTCTGCGCGATATAAAATGACACTACGAATGAAGGTTTTTGATAACAGCCTCCTCCATTGGTATCCCTGCGTGTGTTTGTTGTATATTTATGATAAGCTATATCCATTGCTTCTCCCATGCATATTTCTACCTCATCCTATTTGGCAACTCACCCACTGTCAGGCTTATCAACCCTACAAGACAGCCAGGTTGTTCAGTATGAAACACATCGGACCTCCCTGTAACGATAGTTTTTTTGCTGTGTGTACATATATATATATATATATATATATATATATATATATATATATATATATATATATATATATATATATATATATATATATATATATATATATATATATGAGAACCATCATTAGCAATTGAGACCAGGAGGTTATTAGGCCTATATGGACTTTGGTCCATAAGAGAGCTGAGAAGGAAAGTCAAGTTCGAGATCATGACATCATGTCATACACAACCACCAGCGGCAGTGGCATGTGAGCAACTGAGCTGAGAAACCGCCACGTGATGTCATACCACATGATGCACAGCACAGACTCATTTTTGTCATAAAGTGTCACAACATGTTATTACATGTAGGTCTCGTTATACAACCACTCGATATACAAGAAACCGATGATACGACCTGGGTAAATTAGAGACTATTATACAATCTCGAAAATTCAATGATACGACATTCAGTCTGGCGCAAGGTTAGAGGATTCTAACTCAGTCATCCCATCAAATGCAGTGACCCCCATTTTCTCACAACCTTGGAGAGAAATAGGAAGAATGCTCAGCTACAGAATTGCCAGAGGTGCGATAATTATTACTAAATGTGATGTTTTGCCACACTGTGCAATAGACAATAGCATACATGCGATAATGTGATAACTTTCATAATTTCATAATTTGAATCAGGGATTGCAAAATTACCAAGCCTACTGTGAGACTAGTGCAACACTAGGATTTAATAACTCTTACAATAACCAGTATTATAATCTGGTAGGTACTTAACAGTTAAATAAATTCAATAACGTTAATTAATCACTCCATATATAAACATATTAATTCCACAGTAATTACCGATTTATGTGAAGAAATGCCTTTGTTTATGAGTGTGATAGTTCTGATAAAAAAGCAGTAATTTTACCAAGCTGGGTACGATAATATGGGTTTGGGAATCTGGCATGGCTGCTCAGCTGGCGACCTGCCAGCTTCCCACCTCCAACACAACATTACCACCTATAAATGAGTGTTAAGCATGTTTTATATGTTTAATTAATGTGCAGTCCTGTTATTTTCATACTATTTGCTCTTTCAGGTTGCTTTCTCTACAGTTCAGTAATATTGATATATTTGTTGCATTTCGTATCATACAGTTTAGTTTGAAAACTTGCCTTTGATGGGGTCTTTGAACCCAACCAATATTTTACCATTACTTACGTGTCTCGTTATACGAGAATTCATCATACGACAATGCCAAACAGAACCTAACTGCTTTTATCTTCGGGAACCTGGCTGTATACGGACTTTGGGTTAGTTTAGGTTAGTGACTAGTCAGTAACCTAACCTAACCTCACCCAATCCAACTTAACCTAACCTAACCTACTATATTTGCCCACAAAAGGAGCAGGTTACCCGTTAAACCAGTTATCTTTACTTGTCTGGGGATAGATCACTAGACCCCTAAAACACCCCCCACACTTACTGTGTGGGCTGATTGGTTCAAATTTCTCCGAGCGTCAAATAGCAATATACATCGGGAATAAGTGACCTGGCCTGGCTTGACATGACATGGCCCAACCACAATGATATTCAGAGGCTAATAACTTTTCTACTATGTGAGATAGAGAAGAGATTCTTTTAGCAGGTAGTAGATAAATTCAATAAATTTTGTTTTTAGCTATAAATTTACTCATGAGACCAAAGAAACCCCTTGGAATCTAAGCTTTCCAGAGGAATGTACTGAGTACTTCAATTAACATGGTTCACTATGAAGTCGAATTTTAAAAGCTTTCCTGTTGTTACAGCATGTTTTCCTGCATGATATTGAAGTCAAAATTTTACAGAAACTTTTTTCCCCCCTGTGTTTAGGGGGTGAAATCGGCAAGGATACTCACCCCATTTCCGAGTTTAATCGTTTGATCAATAGCCAAGCATTTACCATCGCAGTTCATTGCCACGGCAAGTCAGTGACAGAGAACTGAACATTACGCATGTAACAAATGCAACGGCGCCTCGTTATATATACATCCAGAGAGAAAACTTGAGAAAGTAAATAAGCTCAATTATTCTTCTGTTATTGTTGAACTTCTGATCAGAGAAGTTTAAAGTATACACCCAGATGAAGTTACACTGAGAGACTTATGTGTACAAATGCTTGTTTGGATGCCATGTGCTCACAAAGTGCAGTTTATTGGTATAGTTACTCCCATTCTTTAAGAAGTTTATCATACGTAATAAGGTATCCATACTTAATAAGGGTCATATTCTATGTGGCATTGGGCTCTCTGTAACACCTCTACCGATGTAGTTGCATGCCATTGCTTAACATTCCTCTGTATGTTACTTATATAAATTTGGGCATAGTTTGCATCAATAACATACAAAATAGACTTTAACCCCTTAACTGCGGGGCATCACTTTCGTGACACTTGGGAGCAAGGGATCATACCGCGGGGCGTCGCTTTTGTGATTCTGTGTTATTTTGAATTCACCCGGGCTTCCAAGTGGGGGCTTGTATCATCTATCAGTACTGCCAATGTCCAACACTAGTCAGCACTCCTAATCTCATCTGTACTCCCATCCATTGTTGACAATTTAGCCATTTCTCCCCGTTCTTGACTCCCCTCCCTACCCCCCCTCCATTACCCTCTCCTCTTGCCTGCCCGGCCGTGCTACGCTAAGTAAATCTTCCTTGGAATTTTTCACTGATTTCATCCATTGAAATAAGCCCTATGCCCTATTCTTATACCAAATAATATATACAAGAAAGAAATAAGGTAAGTGAGAGTGCCATACACCTGGAATTGGCTAATTATCACCTGACAACACCTCACGTGCACTCGTTCACTAATTTTCGCTGTTTTTTTCCCCTTGAAATATGCCGTATAATCTATTTTCGTAATAAATATACATATAAGGAGGGAAGGGAGAAGCCTAAGTGATATTTACATTCACCTGGAACTACCTAATTTATAATGTATTGTCTAGATTTCCTGCCAATCATTTCAGTGAAATACATAGCTGTTTCAAGAGCTACGTTGGTAGTACTGAATATCCCCTAAGTAGGCCTCTACCCCGCCCCTCCCATATCAGTTCTCTCTCATCTTCCGAAGAGGAGGTACGTCTGTTCCTCTTGCTGACTTCAGGGCCTTTTTCACCCCCATGCAAAGGGCCCTGTGACCTTTACCCCCTACTAAACCTCGTGTGGAAAGAGGTAAAGGGCTGACAATTGATAAAAGAGTGACTACGATCTTTCTATTGAGTAAAACAGTGCAAGTGGAATTGTAAATAATGTGTAAATAATGTGTAAACAGCAAGTGAAAGTAATGAATGTAAATATACGTGAACAATGGAAAATAGTTTTATAAGTTACTTCAAGTGACAGTGCATAACAGTGTAAATAAAATGGAAATGTAAATAACGTAAATAAAATAGAGAACGTAAATAGAAATGTAAATGAGTAGTATTATAAGAATACGAGTATATACCCTAGGAGTAATGAAAGTGAAAGTTTCACTCTAGCATGTCTGAATACTATGAGTTATGAGAGTGAAGATGAAAGTGACATTCACTCTCAATGCTAGTATAGGCTACAGGACGAGAAAGTGAATGCTACGTATTTTACTGAAAGAAATTGAATCCCTACAGTGACAATAAACTAATACTACTGAAGGAAACTTATCGATAATGACTGTAGATATATATAAGTGTTATATAGTAATAGAAATATAAAGTGTGAGGGGTTTTATGAATAATAAATGACAGAGTACCAAGAGCGAACTAGCACAAGTGCGGCGGTCAGACGCGCTCATAATTTTCATTGCTTTCACAGTGTTTTTTTTTTTTTGGAGTATGGATCCCAAACTACTTGAAAATCATAGAGTAGTGTTTATAGTGTTAATATCTGGCTGAGGTAATCATATTACGGGTTGTCGGGAAGTGTAAAGTGGAAACTTCGTTACCCAACTTCAGAGGTCTCCACAAGTCCTACGGTAACTGACGAAGGCTCAACAAACATTCCAGGAGAAAGCTGAAGGTATGTGCCATAAGCATATTTAATTTTAATATTCTAGGACTAATAACTGATTTTTGGCAAATATTTTTTGAGAGTCTGTTGGAGCCCGAATAACCCCGCGGCACACGCAAAACATCGGTAAACATGCCTGCGGTGTAGGGGTTAATGTGTGTTACATCATGTGCAAAAGGAAGACCTGACGAAGCATTATGAAATTAAAGCAACTTAGAATACGATCATCAATAACATACAAAAAAGACTAATGTTTGATACATTATGTGCAAAAGAAAGACCTGAGGAAGTATTATAAAATTAAAGCAACTTAGAATACGATCATTAGCCCCAAGTTTCACTGGAGTTTGTGTTTAAATCTCCTGCTTCCCTTGACCAGTGGTTCAAGTCTCTGGGCTGTATGCTTACACCTTACAAGAGCTGTCTCTGAACCATCCTTAGCTTTGGGGGAGATGCTTCCGATTCTAATGGGCCCCAAAGCATTTGCCCAAATGAAAGCCATCTCTGAACAGCTACCATGACCACCACCTCCATTGCCACTACACCTGCCACCACCAGGATCATCATTACAGCTACCACCATCTCCACCACAACCATCATCACAGCTTTCACAACCACCACCACCACAATCACAGCTACCTTCAACACCACCATCACCAACATCACAATTACCACCACAGTCATCATCACAGCTACCACAGCCACAACCACCACAATCACAGCTACCTTCAACAACACAACCACCATCATCACAGCCACCATCACCATCATCATCACAGCTACCACCACCACCATCATCATACCACCATCATCACAGCTACCACCACCACCATCATTACAGCTACCATCACCATCATGATCACAGCTATTACAACCGCCATCATCATACCAACATCATCACAGCTACCACCACCACCACCACCATCATCACAGCTACCACCACCACCATCACCATCATCACAGCTACCACTACCACCATCATTACAGCTACCATCACCATCATCATCACAGTAACCCTCAACACCACCACCAACATCATCAAAGCAACCACCACCACCATCATTACAGCTACCATCACCATCATCATCACAGCTACCACCACCACCATCACAGCTACCCTCAACACCACTGCCACCACCAACAGCTACCACCACCATCCTGACAGCTACCACCACAATCAGAGTTACCACCACCACGTCACTACCACAGCTACCACCACGACCATCACCATCAACGTACCACCACCATCATCACCATCAACGTACCACCACCATCATCACCATCAACGTACCACCACCATCATCACCATCAACGTACCACCACCATCATCACCATCAAAGCTACCATCCCCACCATTGGCAGTTCTCTATAAATACTCTCTCTCTCTCTCTCTACATGGAGAGAGAGAGAGAGAGAGAGAGAGAGAGAGAGAGAGGCCGTGTAGTCCTCCAGGGAATCTGTGGGGTCCCTAGTGTTCAGTTTTATATATTTTCTTGGTGACATTTAGACAGGTCCATCTGCCATCACCACACCCAGTATTACAAACACGCAAAGCATATATAAATTTGTAATATACTGAGATGCAAACAATGAAGCTGATAAACAAAAGACATTGCATATACTTACTGAGTACTGCACAATTTACTTTGCTGATTGGTTGTTGCGTAGCTTCACAGCACTATTTAATGGCCAAGACAATTTAGTTGTTAGTAGAAAAATCCCTTATGACCTTCTCTGGTGTCTTGTAATTCAAATAATATACTGTCTTGAGGTCTGACTAAATTGGACGCAGTTCAGCAAATACTTTTATAACAACAGACAACCAAAGACTGAACAGCATCGGAGATTCAATCTTGCGATCTGGAATACAAGCTCTCAGGTTTGACGATTTCATAAAAACGTGACAAAGATGGACGGTATATGTATGACTTTCATATGTTTTTGCTGAGTAGACAAAGCAATGTGGGATGAAGGATGACCATACTTGATTACCACAGGCATTTCATAAATTACTGTCAAAAATTCAGGTCATGCAGTACAGCAAGGAGTAGACTGTACCACCAGTCGAGCAGGACAGTACTCCCAAAGTGGATGGAAAGCTAATGACAAGGAGAGCTGGAGCTCCCATCTCGTCAGTCCTCGGGACTAGCTCCTGACCATCCTCCTTTGCTGAATTTTTCAGTGGCTCAGTAACACAGAGAGTAGGCCAGCGTGCTCGCCAATACAAGTTCCTTTAACTATCAACACCAAACTACATGCACAGTACACACTACACTTTCTTTTCCAAAATTCAGAACAAATCATGGTATCTCAATACATAGTCTCGGAGTCCCGGGGGGGGACCATAAATGCCCCCACCATCCGCCCCTCTCCCGGTGACGACCCAAGCTGCCTGGAACCACTGTCTGACTCACTTCTTCATTTCTGCAACATTCGCTGCCTTTCCTCTAACTTTTGCTCTGTTGAGCACCACCTCTCCTCCTCTAAAACTCACATTCTTTTCCTAACTGAGACTCAGCTGTCTGAGGCAACTGACAGCAAACTCTTTTCTGGGGGAGGCGGTGGCTCAATCGGTAGAGAGGTGGCCTGTAGTCCTAACGGACCCAGGTTCGAATCCCAGCTGGGGCAGGGAACAGTTTAAGGATTTGAATTTCATTAAATCAGGCTTTACTGATCTACCAGAAGACCCGCCGACATGTCGTAAAAATACCCCCACTAATACCAATACACCAGTCCTGCATGAGACAGCCCTAGCATGTATTGAATATGGACGGTGGGTATTAGCGCCGAAGTGGTGACATGTAGAGGTGTATGGTATGTAGGAGGACTCCTGGGCCTTGATAGCAGGCTGTGAAGCCTATGCCCAGACTCGGACACATAAAAAAAAGATATTAAAAATAATAATCCTACTTTCTCTATACTCATTTCAAAGCCAAAGGTGGCTTTTGTGTATATATAAGCAACCACTTATCTCGCTTTTGTGTTCCTGAACTCGATTTTTCTTAATTCTTTACACCCCGATTTCCGCTTTCCTGTCATTCTCTGACTCACTATATCTGCGCTGTTTACTTATCCCCTAATTCTACTGACTATGAAAAATTCTTCGACTGTCTTACTTATACGATGGAACACATTCTATCCATTTCTCCTTTCCCTGAAATCTCCATTCTAGGAGATTTCAATGTTCACCACCACCTTTGGCTCTCCTCTCCTTTCACTGACCCAACTGGTGAACAAGCCTACATCTATTCTATCCTTAACCCGCCCTGTCCCATCGACGTGTGGGTACGTTGCAACATTTTGCATTTGCCAGTCCTGGCGACGTACTGGTACGTCGTGCAATTGCAAGGTCCCTAATTTGAACAATTTTCAATTTTCGTGCATGATTTTTCATACGTATACACGGGACACCTTCCTCTATTCCTCTACAAGATGCCAAGCACGGACAATGCCTTACACTGCATAACCTCCCCCCTCCCCCCCTCACGCCATTGTCTGGGCAATTCACCTGTTACCAGTGACCTGGCCAGTAAAGATATTCAGGGCCAGAGTGATTCCCCAATCGATGACAATGTGAAGGACAAAGCATTAGAAGAAGAAACAATCAGAAATAATGATCAGGTAATGTGGCAAAAGTAGGTCAGGTATGGTGATGAGTTAGTGAGTGAAACAATGCTTATAATGCCTATATTATTGCTTGAAAACCGATATACTCTCATACTACATATAAATTCGTACCAAGTAAATAAATAAATACCGTTAATGAGCTGTGTGAAATAGTTACCCTCCCATAGAACTCGTTTTCTTTGATGCCAGCCTGTTAGAAAACCCAGTCAGGTAAGGAGGTACTGGTACCTGGATCGAGTATTTTAAACCTCAGGTGAGCGATTTCTCTATGAATTTTCGATGTTTCTTACTAAAAGCGGAGGTTTTAGTGAAAAAAAAAAATCGAAAATACCTCGGGATTGGGGGATGTCGGAGGTGCGGAAAACCTCGGGACGTGACGGGTTAATGACCTAGAGCAGCTTGTACAGCATCCTACCCATATCCATGACTGCCTTGGAGAGAGCTCCAACATACTTGACCTCTTCCTTACAATTAATCCTTCTGCTTACACTGTTAATCTTTCCTCTCCGTTGGGCTCCTCCGATCACAACCTGTCCTATCGCTCCGGTACGGCCTGTGGACCCTCCAAAGAAGAATCAACTGTGGCACTTTGGAGCTGCAGATTGGGAGGCCCTCAGGCAGTACTTCATTAATTCTCCATGGAATGATTATTGTTTCCATGGCTGGGAGCCAACTGAGTGTGCCTTGCACATTACGGAGGTTATTCTCTCGGGCATTGAAACATACATTCCCTTCTGATATCCTTTGACTAATGCAAGAAAGCCTTGTTTTAATCGCACTTGTTCTAATGCTGTCCACAACAAGGAGAGGGCCTATAAAAGGTACCAGAGACAACTTACCCCTGAAGCACATTTTCTTTTATATTTCTGCCCAGAATCATGCTAAGTCTGTTCTTCACTCTTCTAATAATAATTTCATCTGTACTCAGTGCTATCAACTCTCCAACTCAAATTCTTTCCGCTCCTTCTGGCATCTTGCCAAAAACCTTTCTAACAACTTTACCTCATCATCGTTCCCTCCTCTTTTCTACTTTAATGGTTCTGTAGCTATTTCTTCTGATAAAGCAGATCTCCTCGCTCAGACTTTTTCCTCCAGTTCCACATTAGATGATTCCGGTGCTGTTCCTCCATCACTTTCCCCCTCAGACTTCCTCATGTCTGACATTAAAATTTCTTCAGTTGATGAATTTTCTGCCATCACAGGCATTAATACTAACAAGGCATATGGACATGATGGAGTCCCTCCTGTTGTCCTCAAGAACTGTGCTTCTGTGCTTACACCCTGCCTAGGTAAACTCTTCCGATTTTGTCTGTCAACTTTTACCTTTCCTTCTTGCTGGAAGTTTGCTCTTATTCAGCCTGTCCAAAAGAAGGGTGACCATTCCCAACACTCTAACTATCGTCCAATTGCTTTAACATCCTGTGTCTCAAAAGTTTTTGGGTCTCTTCTTAACAGAAAAATTTTAAAGCATCTTTCCTATCACCATCTTCTTACTGATTGTCAGTATGGGTTCCGTCAGGGACGCTCCACTGACGATCTTCTCACTTATCTTTCAGACTCCTGGTCATCCTCCTCTTGGGAAATTACCGAAAGCTTTGCCATTGCACTTGACATCTCAAAGGCTTTCGATCGAGTCTGGCATAAATCTTTAATTTCCAAACTGCCCTCTTACTGTTTCTATCCTTCTATCCGTGCCGTCTTCTATAGCTTCCTCTCTGGTCATTCTGTAGCCGCTGTTGTAGACGGCCATCGTTCTTCTCCTAGATCTATGAACAGTGGTTTTCCTCAGGGATTTGTCCTATCACCAACTGTCTTCCTTTTATTCATCAATGACCTTCTATCCTGTACATCTAATGCTATCCACTCATACGCTGATGACTCCACCCTTCACCTTTCCATTTGGCTCCCGCAATGTCCATCTCAGTAGTTACTTCACCAAACAAGGGGTGAGGCTATGGCACACCTAATGTCTGACTTGGCTGATATCTCTTGACTGGGGTAAAAATAATCTTGTTGTTTTCAATGCATCAAAGACTCAACTTTTACACCTATCAACCAGCAAAATCTTCCACACGAGTACCCACTAATGTTCAATGATATTCAGTTGAATCCTGCATCATCCTTGAACATGCTTGGGGTTTCATTCACTCGGGACTTATCTTGGAAAGCTCATATTACATATTTTGTAAAATATGCTTCCAAGAGATTGGGTGTGCTAAGCTGACTCCGTTCCTTCTTTTCCCTTCACAGTTGTTGACTTTATACACAGGTATTATCCGCCCCTGTGTAAAGTACAACTCTCATGTGTAGGGGGGCTTCCCACATACAGCTCTTCTCAATAGGGTGGAGGCTTTACATCTCATTGATTCTCCTCCTCTTACTTGCTACCTTCAAAGAGATAAGGATACACTGTTGCATATTTATCTCTTTTCTATCAGTACTTCAATGGTCACTGCTCTTCTGAACTGTCTGCTTCCTTCACATCTCTATGACGGGCGTGTAGCTCCCATCTTGCAACAAACTCTTATCCCTTTTCTGTCCAGCTCTCTAATGCAAGAGTTAACTGTTACTCCCAGTCCTTCATTTATGCAACAGGTCACCTCTGGAACTGTCTCCCTCTGTCTGTAATTCCTGCTAGCTATGATCTCCAGTCTTTCAAACGCAGTGTGTCCAGGCATCTCGAAGTGATCAGATCTTGATTTTGGCTCTCTCTTGTATTTTGTTTTACTCTTGGAGGGAACAGTTTGCAGGCTCGTGGCCTTTAGTTCCTTCTTCCTAGCATAAAAAAAAAACTATAACAGGAACTATAATAAAATAATCCTCAGAGCGCACGTGCGAGTGTGCGTGTGTGTGTGTGTGTGTGTGTGTGTGTGTGTGTGTGTGTGTGTGTGTGTGTGTGTGTGTGTGTGTGTGTGTGTGTGTGTGTGTGTGTGTGTGTGTGTGTGTGTGTGTGTGTGTGTTCTTACCTAATTCTTACCTAATTGTATCTTTACAGGAATGAGTCAAGCTCGTACTGTCCCGTGTCTTAAACCATATTTATCGTACATATCCTTAAATTTGTGAATTGTTTTGGCACACACTATTTCATTCGGTAGTGCATTGCATTGATCAATTGCTCTGTTTGGGAAACTGAATTTCCTTACGTCTTTATCACCTCTCTTCTTATGCAGTTTTTTGCAGTGTCCTCTTCCTGATGTTTCCCCATATGTTAAGTAATCATTTATGTCTATTTTTTCCTTCCCTGATATGCATTTATATGGCATTATCATGTCACCTCTTTTCCTTCTCTCCTGTAGTGTTGGTAGATTCAGTTTATTTAGTCTTTCTTTGTAGCTTAGGTCCATTAAGCTTGGTATCCATCTTGTAGCGGCCCTTTGAATTTTTTCAATCTTGTCTATGTGTTTTTTGAGATGAGGACTCCAGACTACTGATGCATACTCCAGGGTTGGTCTAATGAATGATGTTATTATCCTTCTTAGCATGTCTTCATTTATGTATGTGAATGCTATTCTCATATTTGCAAGCAGTGAATACATGTTTCGTACCTTCTCACTGATGTGGTCAGCCGGAGATAGTCTGTTATTGATAATCACACCTAGGTCCTTCTCTCTTTCTGATGTGTTTAGGGTTTTATTTCCTAACGTATCATCCCAATCAGGTCTTTTTCCACTTTTACCAAACTTGATTACATGACATTTGTCCACATTGAATTCCATTTGCCATGTATTACTCCATCCATGGAGTTTATTTCATTCTTCTTGTAGCTCCCTACAAGAGTCTGTGTCAGTAATTCTCCTTTGTATTTTTGCATCATCTGCAAACATATTCAGATAGCTTTCATTTCCAGTGTTACTGTTTATATCATTTATATACACTAAGAACATGATTTGTGCCAGCACTGAACCCTGTGGTACTCCACTAGTCACTTCTTTCCATGATGAGTAGTTTCCCCTTACTACTGTTCTCATTTCTCTTTTTATGAGATAATCTTGCATCCAACAATACAGTTTGCCTCGAATTCCTACTTGATGGTACAGTTTCCATAAAAGTCTTTGGTGTGGTACTGTGTCAAATGCTTTCTTGAAATCTAAATAGATACTGTCCACCCATCCTTCACTTTCCTGTATTGTGTTTGTTACTCTGTCATAGTAGCTCAACAGATTAGTAACACATGATTTTCATTTTCTGAAACCAAACTGTCTTTCTGTTATCATACTGTGTTCTTCTAGATGATTTACCCATGGAGACATCGTGTGTGATGTCTCCATGGCTGTTTAATATATATATGGATGGGGTTGTAAAGGAGGTGCAAGGTAGGGCAGTGGATGTGGGGGTGGCCCTAATGAATGAGGGTGAGATCTGGAAGTTTCCGGTGTTGCTGTTTGCTGATGATACAGTATTGTTGAGTGAAGATGAATGGGAGTTGCAAGGTTTGGTGAATGAATTTGGGACAGTGTGTAGGAGGAGGAAGCTGAAAGTTAATGTAAACAAAAGTAAAGTTATGGTGTTTGAGAGGAATGAAGTCACAGAGTGTGCAGTGAGGTTGGATGGTGAGGTTATGGAAAATGTGAGTGCATTCAAGTACTTGGGTAGTGTGATGAGTAAGGATGGAACTTTGGGGGATGAAGTACGTGAAAGGGTACAGCAGGGAAGAAAGATTGTTGGTACACGAAAGCAGTGATGAGAAATAGGGAGGTGAGTATGGAAGTTAAGAAGTCACTGCATGATGGTATTGTGATCCCTACCCTGACGTATGGAAGCGAGGCGTGGACCTTGCAAGAGGGGAACAAGTCAAGAGTGAGAGCAGTGGAAATGAGTTTCTTGAGAGGAGCATGTGGAGTGACAGGTTGACGAATGAAGAAGTGAAGGAACGTTGTGGGGTAGATGTGGATGTGGTTGAAAAGATTAGGAGAAATACAATGAGGTGGTTTGGACATGTGGAGAGAATGGAGAATGAAAGACTGACTAAGCGGGTGTATGTAGGTGAGGTGGAGGGAGGGAGAGGGAGGGGTAGACCGAGGATGAGGTGGAGGGATGGAGTTGAGAGGTATATGATGGAGGGGGGGGTGAGTTTGGGGGAGGGGAGTCAAATGGTGGGTGACAGAGTGACTTGGAGGCGTTTTGTCTGCGGCCACCCTTTGCGGGAGTAGGGCGTCGGGCTAGAGATAGATAGATTTTCTTATAAGCTTTTCTAATACCTTGCTTACAACACTGGTCAGTGATACTGGTCGGTAGTTGAGTGGATTTTGTCTATTTCCTTTCTTGAAAAAGGGAACAATATTTGCTTTCTTCCAAATATCAGGTAGTTTACCTTGACTCAAGGATTTCTTGAAAATTAAAAATAATGGTTTACTTAACTCCTTTGCACATTCTCGTAGTACCCAACATGAAATTTCATCGGGACCACTTGCTTTTCCTCTGCCTAATTTACTTAACTCCTCCTGTATTACTTTTTCTGATATTTGTATATCTGGTAGTCTGTGTGGACATGCATGTTCCACATAGTCCCTCTGAAAATGTTTTTCTTCTGTAAAAACTAATTGGAAATTCTTATTTAGCGCTTCACAAATATCTTTCTCTTGTGTATAGTGATTCCCTCGTCCGTAATGGATTGTATTATATCTTTTACTTTGGTTTTGCTTCTGATGTAGCTGTAAAATAGCTTTGGTTGATCAATACTATTATTTATTATGTCCTCCTCAAACTGTTTTTGGGCTTCCCTCCTTATTCTTGTATAATCGTTTCTTGCCTGTTTGTAATTATTATATGCCCTTTCACTATTGTGTCTTCTGTATCTATTCCACAACAAATCTCTTCTTTCATTTGATTTTTTACATTCTAAATTGAACCATTTCTGTATTTTCTTATCTGCTTCTTTGTGCTGTGGGATGTACTTCTGGACTCCTATTTCATAAAATTCACAGAATTTTTTATATACAACATTTAAATCTTGTCCTCTAAGCTCGTTTTCCCAATCAACTTCTAAGAAATACTTTTTTAGGTTTTGATAATTTCCCATTTTATAGTTTAGGCTCTTTTTGTAACTTTCATTGCTGTTAACTATGTCCTATGCTATCCTGAAGTTGTAATTTAGTACTACATGATCGCTTTTGCCGAGTGGAGGGTGATATATTAAACTGTCAACATCATTTTCTTGCCTAGTAAATATTAGATCTAGCACTGAGGGTACATCGAGTCCTCTTCTTCTGGTGGTTTCCCTCACATGTTGCGTTAGGAAAAACTATTGCATGAGATGCAGGAGCTCTTGGTCCCAACAGCTTTCTTGGCTAATTATAGCTAGAGTATTCTAATTTATATTTGTATTAAAATCTCCAGTTAGTATAATTCTTTCCGATTTCTCCTCCATTTTATGTAGTAATGATCTTAAACTCTGAATTGTACTCTCTGCCAGGTCCTCATATTCGTCTCTTTCCCATGAGTTTAACCCTTTAAACGCGGAGCGTCGAGTTTGCGACACTCAGTGAAAAGGACATAATGGCGGAGGGTCGCGTTTGCGACACTCGGCGAAAAAGACATAACGACGGAGCGTTGCATTTGCGATTCTAGTAAATTTTGAATAACCGCGAGCAAGCAGGCTCCAGCTGGTATTGTCTATCAGTACCACCACCCTTTAGCTACAATTAGCATACTTTATCTTTGTACTACTGACCTCCGTTGTTGCCAAGTATCGCGTTTTTCCCCCGTCCCCCCCCCCACGGCCCGGCCAGCCTGGCTGTGATACATGGCAGCGCTCTGAGTGCTCAGAACTGTAAATCTGCGCTCTCCTCTCACAAGCAGTTTATGCTAATAGGAAACGCTTGTTTCCCCAGTTGTAACACTACCTTTTTTCTCGCACGGTTTGCCCCTGTTTAGCATCAGTTTACTGCAGGCTTTCAAAATGACATTATGGCGAGTTCTAGCTCTTCCGAGTCAGTGCAAGCGGCGGACAGGAACGAGAATAAAGTGACGGGCATAAGGCAGAATAAAAAGCGCTCCGCTGTGATCTTTTGGGAAGTAATATGATTGAAAATAATGTAGTATACATGTTTTTAGCTGTGAAAAAGGAAATGTTTGTTGAGTGACAGGAAGACCGCCGCCGCGCTGCATGTCGGCCGTACGCTCCGTTGATTTTAGCCTTATTTTCAGTGCTTATTGTACAAATTACGGATTCCAAACTACCTTTACGTTGTAGTATAAAGTTTACTGTGACAGAATGAGGCTGTGGTAGAGGGGAAACCGGGTTACTGGAGGTGTGAAAGTGAAGATTTGGTTACCCAACTTTGCAAGTCTCCACAAGTCCTTGGGTAGTCCACGAAGGCTCAACACCTGTCTCTGGAGAAAGCTGAATGTAAGTACTATCTGCCATACCAAGTATAATGTTCTAGGGTTAATCTCTGATTTTTGGCTAATATTTTCCTACAGGTACTCAGACCGCAATACAACCCCGCCACTCGGGGGTGGTCGACTGTTCACGGCCGCTTTTAAGGGGTTAATCTGGGTGGCATGTACAAATTGGCTACAATTACTTTTCCTTCAGATGTGTTGATCTCTACTGCAATCAGTTCTACTTGTGATGGTATATCTAGTTTTATTTCATTGACTTTTAGATTTTTCTTAGTTAATATTATAATTCCTCCTCCTTTTTTTTAAATTTCTGTCTCTTCTCCATATATTGTATTCCTCTAAGTTTAGTATGTCATTGGATATCCTCGGTGTTAATTTTGTTTCAGTTAGGCATATTATATGTGGTTCATTTTCTCTGACATAATCATTCATCTCTAGTAATTTAGATACCATTCCATCCACATTTGAGTACATCAACTTTATCATCTTGTTTATATACTTGTCTTGACATGGTTCTACTACCTTCCTCCTTTTCATTCCCTCCTGTTTGTGTACCACTTTCGTACCTGCAATCCTATTACTTTGTAAAAAAATGTGTTCTCCTCTTCTGATCTTCCCTCATTTTTTGTTTTTGCTTCCTCCCTCTTCTCTTTCAGTAATTCCAGTGCCTCTTGTGTTAGGCATCTTTTTATCCATACATTTTTGAACTCCTCTTTTTCCATAAGATTCTTTGCATTTTTTAGTATCTCCTCCACAGTGTTTACACTCTGGAAAGTTACCTTTAGAGGTCTTGTCTTGCTTTTCTCGTATTTCCCTAACCTTTTGTGTTCCTCTATATCTTTACTACAGATTTCCTCTGATACTTCTTTCAGTAAGCTCATTACATTTGCCATCTCCTTTTTGTCTCTTGTGATCTTGTTTTTTACTTCTTCCTCTTCAATACCAGTGATTACTATAGATTTGTTGATATCTACTGAATCTCTGACTAACTTTGGATTGTTTTGGATTATTCTTTTCACTTCCCTTTTAATGCTTTTATCCTCTACCCTTGTTTCTAAGTCTTTCTTTACTTTCACCATTTCAGCATACGTGGTTTCCACATCATTTTTGTAACTTTGCACAGCTTCATTCACCTCTGTTATCTTTTCCTCAATATCACTGCTATCAGACTGCTTACTTGCTTAATTGTCTCTGTATCATTTTTGAACTCTTCCATAATACTCTCGTGATTGACTACTGTACTTGCCATTTCACTCAGTTTCTTCCTAAGTGTACTCAGTTCCACTGTTAGTTCACTGATGGTTGTGTCTTTCTTGTTGGCCTCCCTTCCTAGTTTTTATATTTCTTCCTTTTGCAAGTGCATCTGCTTCTTTATTTCATCAATTTCATTTTTGAAAGCCATCTCCAGTTTGTGAACATGTTCAACAAGTCTATTGTGAGTCTCTACTTCAACCAGTTCTTGGTAGAAATCATCATCTTGCTTTCTACCTTTATCCCTTTTCTTTTCCAAGTTTGCTTTACTAAAGTATGTGTCCATTTTGCAATACTAAAAGCACAGTGTACTTACTGTACATTCCCTGGGGCAGTTGCAGTCTAAACAAACCTCAGCTGACTGAGCGCATTCTTTCGCCACTTGCTTCTCTTTTCTGTTTGAGCAAGTCTTGTTTAAACTTCTTATTCTTTTTTTAATAATAAAAAATCATTTAGTCTAACCTGGTACAAAGCTTGACTCATATAAAGATACTAATTTAGGTAATGCCACTGGCCGTGCTGGCTCGGTATGGAGCCTGTAGGCGAACGTCTGCACTCCTTGGTGTTTCCCGTGTGTGTGTGTGTGTGTGTGTGTGTGTGTGTGTGTGTGTGTGTGTGTGTGTGTGCGGTACAGCGATAACTGGGAAAAAATGGATGTGAGTGAAGCTTGGAACTGAATCCTTGAAGGGCCAGTTTGTATTTCATGCCAATTGGTATTTGCTGAAAGCGTGTTTTGACCCGGAATAATTATCCTCATTGATGCTACACTACGCTTACATGTAAGAGGTGATGGGGCATTTCCGTGAGTTTCATACTTCTTTGCAGAGAGAGTGAGAGAGAGAGAGAGAGAGAGAGAGAGAGAGAGAGGTTACATCTATACTTTGATGTCTATTACTTCAAAGATGCTATGAACGGATAATTTCATTAAGCAGATAATGGTGATAGCTGTAGAGGTGGTAGCTGTGATGATGATGGTGGTGGTGACAGCTGTCGTGGTGGTAATGACGGTGGTAGCACTGATGATGATGGTAGCTGTTATTGTGAAGGTAGTTTATATACATATATATACCATCGCATCCCGACTGATTTTTCACCACTGACCCCCCCCCCCAATCCTGGTAGATTTTCAAAGAGTTTTTTTATTTTTTGGCTAAATCCTCCACTTTTTATGAGAATCATTGGAAAATGCCCATAAAAGTGCTCAGCTGGGCTTAGAATAGCATTGTACAGGTGTCCCTTTGAATATCTGGCACCGTCTTCTGTGGGTCACAGTCCTGAGAAAACAATTTCTATGGGAGGAGTAACTATTCCAAACCACTTAGAAAGGTTAGATATTTATTTATTTGGTACGAATTTATATGTAGTACAAGAGTATATTAGTTTTCAGGCAATAATATAGGTGATATAGGCGTTGTTTCACTCACCAAACACATCAACATACCTCCCCTTCCTTTACATTGTTACCACCTCATCACTTCTGCTTCTTTCTTCCTCTGGCTTGTTTCATCATTTGTCCTCCACCTCGGGAATAATTTTCACCTTGAATTTCGTCATTGGAGAGACCGTGGCGTGAATGTCTTTACTAGGAAGGTCATTGCTAACAGGTGAGTTGCCAAGAAAATGGTGTGCGAGGGGGGGAAGATGGGGTTAGGTGAGACTAGGCAGTATCGCTGCCTGACGAGGATTAGAGGAAGGTCTCCCACATATGCCTACCAAAAATCACCCGCAAAACTTGAAAAATGTGCAAATAATGGACCTCTCAACTGCAAAATGTATAAAATGTATGGATAAGTCATTGGGTGTCACCGTGATAAAATGTGGGAACGTATCCATATGTTGTCGGGATGCCTCTGGATATATATATATATATATATATATATATATATATATATATATATATATATATATATATATATATATATATATATATATATATATATATATATATATATATATATATATATATATATATATATATATATATACATCATTTGCAGCAGCAGCAGCCACTGCAAGTCTGCTGCTTGTGAAAGGCCTCCCCCAACCGTCTCAACGAATTCCTTGACTGAACCAGTTAAAGCCACATTTTGCCTGTCTGGATTTTTTCTGCCACACTTACAATCCCTTGGTGTTCGATCATTCAGCCTCTTGCCTCATTGGTTATCCCTTATTCTTGCTACATGACTTGCCTGCATCCATTTCTATTCTTTTATAACTTCTATAATGTTTTTGACATTAGTTTGCTTTCTCAGTAAAGTTGATATTTTCTTGTCTGTTAATGATATTCCCAACACTGAACTATCCAATGCTCTTTAATATCGGACTAGTTGATTTTCGGTCGATTTTGTCAGTTTCCAAGTGTCGCAACCATAATTCATATCTGGGATTATACATTCGTTATATTCTTTTTTGTTTCATTGATAATGTGCTGGGAAGCTACATTTCATGATGTCTGTATGTTTACCAAAAGTTTTCCATCCAACTGTAGTACGTGTTTTTATTTTGCTATCATGGTTTTTTGATAGTTTTAATACTTGCACCATGTAACTGTACTTCAAATTCATCAAACTTTTTTTTTTTTTTTGCTAATTCTGATGACGCTGCTTACTGTATTTGGATAAAACATTAACTAAACTTTGGTTAATATTTAGCCCTACTTTGAAACATGCTCCATTTAGGCAATTTAACATTTCTTGCAATGTCTCTGCTGTTTCTGAGGTTAGAGCAGTGTTATCTGCCAATCGTGAATGGTTTCGGTTATCTCCATCTATATATACTCCTTTGCTCCTCCAGCCTAATTTTCTGAAAATATTTTCTAGTCATGTATTTTTTTTTTTGCTGAAATTGTATCTCCCTGACATACGCCCTTCCCAGTCCTAATTGTTTTCGAGCCTTTATGTAATTTAAATGTAGCAGTTTCCCCTTTATATTTATGTTTTTAAGCAGTTTTACGAACCTCTCATTGACTCCTTGTGTCAGCAGTTAATTTATAATTGGTATGTGCTTCACGAGTCGAAAAAATTTTCATAATCAACAAAACCTATGGGCAGTGGTTTATTATATTCTATAGTGTCAGTTGATTCACTGTGTCTAAATCGCCAGCAGTTGAATACCTGCTTCGGAATCTTTCGTGTCCACGAGGTTGGTTTTCTCTCAAGCTTGTTGTTATTCTGATCATAAGAACTTTAATGAAGAGTTTGTAAGGAACTGTGATTAAACTAATGATTAAATAGTTACTATGATCTTGTGAGTCGTCTTTCATGTAAAACAAAATGTCTGTTGCATTTCACCATGTTTTGGGAATTTTCTTCTTCTTTATACACTGAGTAAATAAGTGAGAGATCCTGTTTTGTACTTGTACTCCTGTATCCGACAGTAAATCTATTACTGTTTCATCTTCTCCTGGGACCTTCCCTCTTTTCATACATTTAAGAGAAATGTTTACTTCGTCGGTGGTAGGTGGGGGCGCTCACCATCCACTCACTTGATGCAGTGCTTCTCTCAGATGTCAGCCCTTTCCTCCATCCTCTTCTATCTTTCTTTCATTCTTTCTTTCCTTGTCCTTCTTCCTTCAGATGACTTTACACTCCTCTTCTGTCTTTTTTTTCCTTCATTCTTTCCTCTTCGTTCTACCTGTGGGTGACTCTACACTGAGTGACAAGCCAAATGGTTTCCTGAATGCTGGGTGGTAACCATATAACCAAATTTTTGGCGCCTGGTGGTTTAGTGAGTAATTATGGTGCTCCAATCGGATTAAGCCGGTGAAAGTTTATATCCAAGGAGTGCTTGGGGTTTATTGCTCACGTAATGCCACTCAGGGATGAGTGAGGCTGGTCACTCTCATCGTAAATGTCAGGAACAACTTTCCTAGTGCCAGGCTCCTATGTTCCTCATGGGGCAATGTAGGATTGGATGATGGATGGATGGATTTAATTCGTCTGGTGTTACCTCTGGTATTTCACTTGTGTCAACTCAAACGTTAGCTCCGTGTACCAGTGTCTTTTATATGTACAGATCTGTATAAAATTCTTTATCTCTCTGCGCCATCCAATCTCTCCGCTTAATTACTTCAGTGTTTTTCTCTTTTAACCCCTTAACTGAGGGGCATCACCTTCATGATGCTTGGGAGCAAGGGATCATACCGCGGGGCATCACTTTTGTGATTCTGTGTTAGTTTGAATTCGCCCGGGCTTTCAATTGGTGGCTTGTATCATCTATCAGTACTGCCAATGTCCAACACTAGTCAGCACTCCTAATCTCATCTGTACTCCCATCCATTGTTGAGAAGTTAGCCATTTCTCCCCATTCTTGACTCCCCTCCCTACCTCCCCTCCATTACCCTCTCCTCTCGCCTGCCCGGCTGTGCTATGCTAAGTAAATCTTCCCTGGAATTTTCCACTGATTTCATCCATTGAAATAAGCTCTATGCCCTATTCTTATACCAAATAATATATACAAAAAAGAAATAAGGTAAGTGAGAGTGCCATACACCTGGAATTGGCTAATTATCACCTGACAACACGTCACGTGCACTCGTTAGCTAATTTTCGCTGTTTATTTCCCCTTGAAATATGCCACATAATCTATTCTCGTAATAAAAATATATATAAGAAAGGAAGGGAGAAGACTAAGTGATATTTACATTCACCTGGAACTACCTAATTATTGCAGGCCACCACACTGTATTCTACGCTAAGTAAATCTTCCCTGGAATTTTCCACTGATTTCATCCATTGAAATAAGCCCTATGCCCTATTCTTATCCCAAATAATATGTACAAAAAAGAAATAAGGTAAATGATAGTGCCATACACCTGGAATTGGCTAATTATCACCTGACAACACCTCATGTGCACTCGTTCGCTAATTTTCGCTGTTTATTTCCCCTTGAAATATGCCGTATAATCTATTCTCATAATAAAAATATATAGAAGGAGGGAAGGGAGAAGCCTAAGTGATATTTACATTCACCTGGAACCACCTAATTTATAATGTATTGTCTAGATTTCCTGCCAATCATTTCATAGCTATGTATTAGCAGCTCTCATGAGGCTGACGTTGGCAGTAATGCACTCTCCCTAGGTAGGCCACCCCGGCCCACCAGTATCAGTTTACTGTTGTCTTTCAAGGTGAAAGTATGTCGGATTCACGCCTGCTAAATTCCGCCGCTTTTTAGTCCCATGCAAAGGGCCCTGTGACCTCTACCCCCTACTAAACCTCGTGTGGAAAGAGGTAAAGGGCTGACAAATGATAGAGAGTGACTACGATCTTTCTGGTGAGTAAAACAGTGCAAGTGGAATTGTAAATAATGTGTAAACAGCAAGTGAAAGCAATAGATGTAAATATAAGTCAACAGTGGAAAATAGTTTTATAAGTTACTGGAAGTGACAGTGCCTAACACAGTGTAAATAAAACAAAAATGTAAATAATGTAAATAAAATAGAGAACGTAAATAGAAATGTAAATGAGCAGTATTATAAGAATACAAGTATATATACTAGGAGTAATGAAAGTGAAAGTTTCTCTCTAGCATGTATGAATACTATGAATTATGAGAGTGAAGGTGAAAGTGACATTCACTCTCAACGCTAGTATACAGGACGAGAAAGTGAATGCTACCTATTTTACTGATAGAGAAATTGAATGCCTACAGTGACAATAAACTACTATTACTGAAGGAAACTTATAGATAAAGACTGTAGATATATATAAGTGTTATATAGTAATAGAAATATAAACTGAGTGTTTTTATGAATAATAAATGACAGAACACCAGCGGCGAACGATGTCAAATGGGAAGGTCATACGCCCTCGTAATTTTCATTGCTTTCACATTGTTTTTTTTTTTTTGGAGTATGGATTCCAAACGATTTGAGAATCATAGAATCGTGTTTCTAGTGATAATATCAGGCTGTGGCAATCATATTACGGGTTGTCGGGAAGTGTAAAGTGGAGACTTCGTTACCTAACTTCAGAGGTCTCCACAAGTCCTACAGTACTCGACGAAGGCTCAACAAACACCCCAGGAGAAAACTGAAGGTATGTGCCATAAGCACATTTGATTTTAATACTCTAGGACTAATAACTGACTTTTGGGAAATATTTTTAGAGATTCTGTCGGAGCGCGAATATGCCAGTGTGAGCTGCAAGTCAAAGCAAAACAAGCCCGCCGTTACGGGGTTAAGTATATAATTTGTTGCTTTCCTAGTGACACTTTACTTTGAAACTGTTTCAGACTATTTCCATTTTTGTTGTTTTGTTCTCGTCAATCCATGGTTCTCTTGCTTTTTATCTTTTCATTATCTCCTGTTCATAAGCTAATTTAATTCTGCTCTTTCCATTACATCTTTCTTTGTTTTCTGTTCATCTCCTTTCTTCTTTTCATGAGCTCGAGGGTCATTTTGTTATTACCAGTTGCTTTAGGTTATATTAGCTTTCCCTTCTATCCCCGTTGATTTTCTTGGCACTTTTGTTAGTCTGTCATTCAACTTAACAATGTGACACTCAGCATACCTTGGAGCCAATCTGTTCGTTATTTCTAATTGAAAAGCTGCTTTGTATTTGCTTATTTATTTTGGGCACTTCATCGTATTTTTAATCACCTTTCTTTTAGTTTTAACAGTGAATCCGTCTGTGCAATCATCGTTCTGTGGTCACTTCATATATTCACTTTGTTGATAACTGTGACATTTATTATCGTGTTTCTCTTATCTGTTATAATGAAGTCGATATCAGTCTTTGTTTCTCAATTTGTACTTCTCCAGGTCCATATTCTCCCTGTTCTTTTGTGAAAGACTGTTCATTGTTCTTATGTAATACATTTCAGCAAAATTTACCGAGATTTCGCCTACTGTATGTCATTCCTTTCTCCCATTCCGAATTTTCACAAACATGCTTCTTGATTTTTTATTTTCAAAACTTGCATTGAAGTCTCCCATGAGTATAGTATATCTGGTCTTCTTTTCTTTCACAGTCTGGGAGGCGTCACCATAAAATGTTTATATTTCTTTACCTTAGCTTTGGAAAGTCAGTGCATACACTTTTATTAGTATCAGATTGTATCTTTTGCCTAATCTAATTACAATCCATGCTCTTCAGATTCACTACTGAATTTAACAACGTTCTCTGCAACATCCATCCTACACCACTAACTCTTTCAATTTGCCATCCTCTCTGGTAAAATAGGTGACTGCTGTTTTCGAGCTGACTAAACTTTTCTCCCTTTCTGTGGATCTCACCCAGACTTAAAGTATTCAAACTAATATTTTCAGATTTAGTCATAAAGGTATCAAGTTTGTTATCATGTATGAAGCTTCTTATGGTGTATGTATAGAGCTTCAGGGATTTCAGTTTGTTTAATGTTCCGGTCTCTGATTTGTCGAGACGATGCCTACTCAGTTTTGGTTGCACACTGCCCGTGAGCACAGGAGGAAGTGCGGTGGGTTCTTTGGTAAACAATGTTCCAACAAGAACACCCGTGAAATTAACATTAGAACTGAATTTTGGTTAGATGGATTTTGGGAAACAATCTCACCGCCCTGACACAGCTTTCGGTGAGATTTTTTTGTGCTCTTTTTTTTTTCCCCCCCGAAATTCTGAGGATTCCGATATATATGTTTGCAGTCCCATATTCTGCGCCTTCTAAGACAGTACCTCGTATATCTACAAAGCTTTTCCCTATCTGCCATCAGGAGATGCGCCAAGTAGCAGTGGGATTCTGCCCCTGATATCTATCTATCTATCTATCTATCTAAGTATATAGATAGATAGATAGACAGATAGATAGAGATAGATAGATAGACAGATACAGTAGATACACAGGACTCCATCGAATGTATTAAATAAGGTAGCAAAACATTTACCTTCCCAGAAACCCTATGTGGCATGATGGCTAAACTGTTTCCCATCAGCCCCCCAGATAAACATTAATTTTACTGTTAATGATTTCACGAGCGTTCCTGTTGGATCATCGTCTACTAAAGGTCCAACCGCACTGCCTCCTTTGCTTACAGACGGTGTACCACCAAAAGTGAGTAGGTACTGTCTCAGCAAATCACAGCCAGGGACAACAAGCAAACTATAAACTCTATGAAGTTCTACAAGTACATTGTAAGAAGCCGCGTTTAAGATTACAAACTTGATAACTTAAGGCCTTAGTTTGGATATTGTAGGTCCTGAGTTTAATCCACAGAAAAATAATAATTCAGCTCTAATATACGAGTAGTAACAACCTATATTACTACGGAGGAGGGCAAAATGACAGGGTTAGTGGTGTAAGATTTCTGATTAACAGATATCTTGCAACTTCTCAAAGCTCCAATGAAGAAACACAAATAGTCTATGATAACATCTCCCTGATTATTCAAAAAGAAAAGACTATAAATACAGTACTATACTCGCGAGAGACTTGAATGCAATATTTTTCAAACCAAAAAATGGAACATGTATGGGTAATTTCATAGTAGGAGAGAGGAATGACAAAGGTGAAAATGTGGTAAAATTTTGCTGAAATGTACGATATGAGAATATTTAACATTTTTTTCACAAATGAACAGGTAGACATTGGACCTCGAGAAGTACAAACTGAGAAAAAAAAATTAAATTGACTTCATTATAGTAGAAAAGAGAAACAAGATAATGTCACACTTATCAGCTAATTGAATCTAGGTTGTGATCATAGAATGGTGGGTTCCAGAGCCAGATTAAATTTCTGAAGTGAGAGTTTATGAAAATTAAAAAGATTTCCCAAATAAAAGTAAGTGAAAACAGAGCAGCCATTCAGTTAAAAATAATGAACAGATTTCAGGCCCTAAGTCATGCAGAGTGTGACACTGATGAGTTGAATTATAGATAGGCTGACAAAACTGCCAAGAGAATCAGCGGAGGTAGTAGGGAAAGCTAATACAACCAAAGCCAACAAGTATTCAAAAATGACCCTCGAGCTTATGAAAAGACGAAAATAGATGAAAGTAAAAACAAAGAAAGATGAAATAGGATGAGGTGAATTAAATAACCATATAAAAAAATTATGGGGATGAGAAAGAAGAAAAGGAAAAATGTATCAGATCAAAGAAACCTTCAGCAACGGAAAAATTCTGAAACATGTCCAAAGTAAAATGTCATTAGAAAAACAACAAATTATATCACTGAAAGACAAAAACTGTCAAGTCATTAAATGCAGAGATAGGATGGTCAAGATAGTTCAAGAATTTTACAAAGAACTGCATTCATCAAAGACAATAATACCAATAGGTAACTTTTCAGCTGACACATGTGAAATGCCTGACGTAGCACCAGACAAAGGAAACATTCCTCTTAAAGGTAAGAAAAGAGGGAAGACCCCAGAAGATGAAATAGTAGCAGATTTACTGTCGATTGCAAGAGTAGAAGTACAAAACAGATTTATTCATTGCATACAAAAGAAAATTCTCAAAACATGGTGTAATGTACTATTTATTTTGCTCTACAGAAATGACAACTCAATAGATCCTAGTAACTATCGACCCATTAGCCAGTTTAATTACCATATTTTTCCAAATTCTTCACTAGAGTCTTTAGGAAGAGAATAGCAACAAATATGGAAGGATACCAACATCGTGAGCAGACAAGATTCCGAAGCGGGTATTTGAATACTGTACACATTGTACACATAATGAATCAGCTAACTGAGAAAACTACAGACTATAATAAACAACTGTGCCTAGGTTTTGTTGATTACGAAAGAGCTTTCAACTCAGTGGAGGACATGTCAATTAAAGATTCAGTGCGGGAACAGGGAGCAAGTGAGAACCTTGTAAAGCTGCTCGAAAACATACATAAAGATGGAAGTGCTACAGTCAAATTACATAAAACCTCGGAGAAATGAACATACATAAAGATGGAAGTGCTACAGTCAAATTACATAAAACCTCGGAGAAATCTGCGATTGAAAAGGGCGTGCATCAGAGAGATACAACTTTCCAAAACTTTTTACAGCACACCTAAAAAATAGTTTCTTTTGACTAGGAAAAAATGGAGTAAAATACATGGAGAAAACCTACACCATTTAAGATTTGCAGATGATACATCATAATCTTAGAAAAAGCAGAGACATTGCAGGAAATATTAAATTTTTAATCCCTACAGCGCGGGGATGTTTTCGCCGATCCGTGCGCGTCCTGTGGGGATATTCGCGCTCCAACTGACTTTTTAAAAATTTTTACCAAAAATCAGTTATTAGCCCTAGAATATTATAATTACATAAGCATATGGCACATACCTTCAGCTTTCTCCTAGTATGTTTGTTGAGCCTTCGTCGAAAACTGTAAGACTTGTGGAGACTTCTGAAGTTGGGTAACAAAGTCTCCACTTTACCCTCCCAGACATCCCGTAATATGATTACCACAGCCTGATATTATCACTAGAAACACTATTCTATGATTTTCAAATAGTTTGGAATCCATACTTAAAAAAAAAAACACTGTGAAAGCAATGAAAATTATGAGTGTGTACGAGCTTCCCACTTGCGCTTGTTCCCCGCTGGTATTCTGTCATTTATTATTCATAAAAACACTCACACTTTATATTCCTATTACTTTATAACACTTATATATATATCTGCAGTATTTATCCATAAGTTTCCTTCAGTAATAGTAGTTTATTGTCACTGTAAGCATTCAATTTCTCTTTCAGTAAAATATGTAGAGAGCCAAGGTTTCACTTTCACTGTCATAACTTCAAGTATTTGTACTCATATTCTTATACAACTAATTATTTACATTTCTATTTACATTTTATATTGTATTTTCAATATTTACACTTCTATTTTACTTACACTATGTTATGCACTGTCATTTGCAATAACTTATAAAACTATATTACACTGTTCAATCATATTTACATCCATTGCTTTCACTTGCTATTTACACATTTTTTTACACATTATTTACATTTTCCACTTGCACTTTTAGAACTGCTTCAGGCTGTGGTAATCAAAGAAGCAAATTATGCAGAGGGGAACCTGGCACTCAGCGCACTGCCAAGGGGTGCGTTTGTGCTCAGGTGTGCATCTGGTAGTATATGCACATACCTGGCACCTGCAGATCGCAGCCTTCATCTTCGTTGTGGCAGGCATTTGCACTAATCTGTGCCGATCCATGTACGCCCTCTGCTCAAGTCTGCCAGGAAATCTAACAGAATGGTGCCTTGGTGCTGCTGCTGTCACCCTACCATATCTCTCAAGCAGCTGCTGAACACAAGTCCTGGCGAACAACCTCAGGGAAAAGGACTTGGGTGGCATTACCTTCATCTTGTACAGGATGAAGGCGTTCAGCATCGTCATGTCAGTGAGATGCAGAAAAACTTTCCTGTACCACCTAGTATTCTTCCTGAGGCAGTCGATCTCTCCAATCATCATGTCGGACTTGTCCACCAGCCGCATGTTGATATTATAGTCGATGACAGGATCAGGTTTCCTCACAGGTTCGCCTGTCCTGCGGTCGACCTTCCCACTGTCTTGCAGTTCCCCCTTGTGTACGGTGGTGAGCATGTGCACGACCCTCTTGTCATGCCACTGTATTGCCAGCATCTTCTTTGCGTAGGTGCACATCTCCTCACTGAGAGTTTCCTGCCTCGGGGAATTTGGGGAAGTTGGCACGATTGCTCTTCACAGTTCCACAGGAGCCGATGCCGTGCTCTGAAAGGTATTTAGCAAGTTTAGGTGCTGTATAGTAATTGTCAGTATACAGCAAATGATTCCTACGAAAATACCTTAAGCAGCACTTTCATTACACAGCCTGAGAAGCCAAGGGGGTGTGTTTTGTCCAGATCGACAGTGCTGGCTGAATAGATGACGAAGTCAAGGATGTACCCCATCTTACAGTCGCACAGTACAAAGAACTTGATTCCAAAGCGATGACATTTGCTTGGAATGTACTGTACAAACCTAAGACGTCCTCTGAACAAAACCAAGGATTCTTCTATGACAACCTTCTGAAATGGGTGGAAGAATGACATAAGTTTATCCTTCATTCTGCTCAGAATCTCCCGGATCTTCCAGAGTGGGTCAGCCTGGGAAGGTACAGTCGCCTTCACTTTTAAGTACTACACCGACTTGTGGCCTCTTGGTGGATGTGGCACCACTGTATTAGTTTACATCGTCGTGTTAAGGCATGAATGAGTTGGAGGAAGCCCGGCATAGTGGTCAGGTACTGACAGCTACATTGCTATGATTTGTGTAGTGCTTATATTATAACAAAGATGTAATGTAATTGAACTTGTGCCTGTAATTCGAGTTTAATTTAAGGTGATGTTGCTCGGACCAATCAGGGAGTTGGATGCTTCGTAGTGGCTGTTCAGGGGTGCTGTTGGTCCGAAGCAGGCCTTGCTATACTGAATGAGACGCGGGCCAAAATAAGACTTGTCTAGCGCAACATATAATGGAGGATGAACATATTCATCATATATATATATATATATATATATATATATAAAGAAAGAGAGAGAGAGAGAGAGATGGTAGGCAGGGGCGCTGAACATCCACTCACTCGATGTAATGCTGCTCTCGGGTGCCTGCCCACTCCTCTCTTCCGTCCTTCCTTCCTCCCTCTTCTGCCTTTCTTTCTCTCATTATTTCCTCTTCCTTCTGCCTATGGGTGACTTTGCACTGAGTGACGGGCCAAATGGTTTCCTTTACTAAACTAGGAAACCATTTACTACGCTAGGTGGTACCATATTACCAAATTATGACGCCTAGTGATTTAGTGGGTAATTTAAGTGCTCCAATCGATTGAGACTGTGTAGGTTTTTATCAAAGGGGTGGTCGGGGTTTATTACTCACGTAATGCGACTCAGGGATGAGTGAGGCCGATCACCCTTATCTTAAATGTCAGGACCTACTTGCCTAGGCCCCGGCTTCTATGCTGCTCATGGATAACAAATGATTAGATGAATGAATTATATATATATATAGCATCGAAAGATAATGAAAGAACAATGACCAGAAAGCAATTTAGGTATTACATGGATGCGAAGTAATTAATGAAACTGTTCTACAGTGGAAAAAAATAAAAAAAATAAAGGAAAATAAGCAGTGATGAATTGCGGTGGTGTAACACAATAATACCTAATATCACACACCCAAATAACTCAGGCAGGCCACCATGACAAATAAAAGCTGGTATGTTATCATGGGCATAGTATACTCGTAATCTTAACCGCCAAGAGCGACGTATACGAAACCCAGCGGTTCTTAAAAACTAAAGGGGCAGTAGCCAATCATATTTATTATCAGGCGTAGTAGGCTGCCAACCATGGGCAAACCGAACTTTCGTCTGGGCAACATAGGTAGTGCAACGCCAGTCAAAGAAGGTGTTCGTCATGGACAGAAGAAACAGCAAGGTTGCAGTACGAGGACACATCATCGGTCTCCGAGAGAGTGGATTAAGTATCCGGGCCGTCGCTAACGAATCAGGCATATCAACTAGAACTGCCAATTTGGATACGAAGATGGCAAGAATCTGAATATCTGACTAACCACGGTATATAGCCATGTGGTGAACAACACTGAATTCCTCTTGCACCATTTTTAATTAGTGAACTAATTTAGCCACGTTCCTCTATTGTTACCGAAGGACAGTAAATATGCGCTCTTGTTACCTCCGCCAGGAGGTTTATTTTCTGCGCGTTTGTCTGTATGTCTATATGTGTCGGTCTTTCTGAGTGTGCGTGCGTCTGTGTGTGTCTGAGTGTGTGTGTGTGCCTGAGTGTGTGTGTGTTCTTACCTAATTGTATCTTTACAGGAATGAGTCAAGCTCGTACTGTCCCGTGTCTTAAACCATATTTATCGTACATATCCTTAAATTTGTGAATTGTTTTGGCACACGCTATTTCATTCGGTAGTGCATTGCATTGATCAATTGCTGTATTTGGGAAATTGAATTTCCTTACGTCTTTATCACCTCTCTTCTTATGCAGTTTTTTGCAGTGTCCTCTTGCTGATGCTTCTCCATATGTTAAGTAATCATTTATGTCTATTTTCTCCTTCCCTGATATGCACTTATATAGCATTATCATGTCACCTCTTTTCCTTCTCTCCTGTAGTGTTGGTAGATTTAGTTTATTTAGTCTTTCTTCGTAGCTTAGGTCCATTAAGCTTGGTATCCATCTTGTAGCTGCCCTTTGAACTTTTTCAATCTTGTCTATATGCTTTTTGAGATGAGGACTCCAGACTACTGATGCATATTCCAGGGTTGGTCTGATGAATAATGTTATTATCTTTCTTAGCATGTCTTCATTTATGTATGTGAATGCTATTCTCATATTTGCAAGAAATGTATACATGTTCTGTACCTTCTCACTGATGTGGTCAGCCGGAGATAGTCTGTTATTAATAATCACACCTAGGTCCTTCTCTCTTTCTGATGTGTTTAGGGTTTTATTTCCTAACGTATATTCCATTTGCCATGTATTACTCCATTCATGAAGTTTATTTAATTTTTCTGTGTTAGTAATTCTCCTTTGTATTTTTGCATCATCTGCAAACATATTTAGATAGGTTTCATTTCCAGTGTTATTGTCTATATCATTTATATACACTAAAAACATGATTGGTGCCAGCACTGAACCCTGTGGTACTCCACTACTATCCATTTCAGAGGCGGAGTTGCGCTGTTTATCGCAAATATCTCCTAAACGAATCGTTGGATCAGTATGGTATTTCAACACACTACTTTTGACATCCGGGCCTAATTTATGACCCTTAAACCATATTGCTATTTATGTTATGTGAGGAGTTTACTCGTGAAAAATAACAGAAAGTCGACTAGTCAATGTTGACGCATTCGAAGGAAAGTGTTGCCCCCCCAACACCCTCCCAAACTATTCCTTAACTACCCCTACTTCTCCCCCTTCTCGTCCTCGTTATCCCTCCTATTCTCCCCGAGCTCCTCGCCTCCTCCTTCACTCTTGTGTCCCTCCCTCATTATCCCAGCACTGTATTATAATGTAAGAATGTTATGTAGTTTTAGACGTATTGATATGATTATTTGGAATGGATGCAAGTCGTATTTCGCGTAGAAAGTACTGTACATCAGGATGATTACGTACATGTAATAGAAGCTATGCCTATATGTTTGCAGTGTTTATGGTCAACCATTGAAATTCACGAACTACAAATTGTATCACTTGTTGCCTGAACCTTCTCGGAGAAGTTATTACTATTATTACAATACTGTGTATTCATCCTAAAATGTGAACATGGTCCAGTTGATATATATTGTTTTACCTATCTCTATTTATATTATTACAAAATTATAAACTCCAATGCTCTATTGTATATGATGCGTAATATTCATTAATATATACATACACACATCGTCATTTTATTGTAAATACTATTACATACATTTCATTACATTTATTAAGTTGGAGCAATATATCATATTGTAGGAATAAAACTATGTGTTAAATAATATTACTAATGTATGATAAGTATATACATACTGTCATATTCAAATATTATGTATGCAATTAGAATGAAAAAAGAAAACGGAAGTGCAAAGATGGGAGTGGGATGGTGTGACTGGGAGTGAAGAGGGAAACGGGGAGGGGGTGAACGCGATATTGGGGGGTAGGGAAGGAATGGTCAGAGGGTTGTTCAGGGTGTTAGTGGAGGAGCTACCCCACACAGTCGCACTCGTCCGATTTTGTATAACACCTTAGATTTGATGACTGGATTAGGCTTAATATCCTTCAGTAAGCTCCTAATGTAACATATGTAGCAGTATGGTTTAAGGGTCATAAATTAGGCCCAGATGTCAAAAGTACTGTGTTGAAATATCATACTGATCCAACGATTCGCTTAGGAGATATTTGCGAAAAACAGCGCAACTCCGCCTCTGAAATGGATAGTAGTCACTTCTTCCCATGATAAGTAATTTCCCCTTAGTACTGTTCTCATTTCTCTTTTTATGAGAAAATCTTGCATCCAACAAAACAGTTTGCCTCGAATTCCTCCTTGATGGTACAGTTTCCATAAAAGTCTTTGGTGTGGTACTGTGTCAAATGCTTTCTTGAAATCTAAATAGATACTGTCCACCCATCCTTCTCTTTCCTGTATTGTGTCTGTTACTCTGTCATAGTAGCTCAACTGATTAGTAACACATGATTTTCCTTTTCTGAAACCAAACTGTCTTTCTGTTATCATATTGTGTTCTTCTAGATGATTTACCCAAGCTTTTCTTATAAGCTTTTCTAATCCCTTGCTTACAACACTGGTCAGTGATACTGGTCGGTAGTTGAGTGGATTTTGTCTATTCCCTTTCTTGAATAAGGGAACAATGTTTGCTTTTTTCCAAATATCAGGTAGTTTCCCTTGACTCAAGGATTTCTTGAAAATTAAAAATAATGGTTTACTTAACTCCTCAGCACATTCACATAGCACCCAACATGAAATTTCATCAGGACCATTTTTTTTTCCTCTGTCTAATTTACTTAACTCCTCCTGTGTTACTTTTTCTGATATTTGTATATCTGGTAGTATGTGTGGGCATGCATGTTCCACATAGTCCCTCTCAAAATTTTTTTCTTCTGTAAAAACTGATTGGAAATTCTTGTTTAGTGCTTCACAAATATCCTTCTCTCGTGTATAGGTGATTCCCTCGTCCGTAATGGATTGTATTTTATCTTTTACTTTGGTTTTGCTTCTGATGTAGCTGTAAAATAGCTTCAGCCATTTTATCTTATACTTTGGTTTTGCTTCTGATGTAGCTATAAAATAGCTTCATCCATTTTATCTTTTACTTTGGTTTTTCTTCTGATGTAGCTGTAAAATAGATTCGGTTGATCACTCCTTTTATTTATGATATCCTCCTCAAACTGTTTTTCGGCTTCCCTCCTTATTCTTGTATAATCATTTCTTGCCTCTTTGTAATTATTACATGCCCTTTCACTGTTGTGTCTTCTGTATCTGTTCCACAACAAATCTCTTCTTTCTTTTGATTTTTTACATTCTGTATTGAACCATTTCTTTCTTTCCTTTTCTGCTTCTTTGTGCTGTGGGATGTATTTCTGGACTCCTATTTCATAAAATTCACAGAATATTTTATATATAGCATTTAAATCTTGTCCTCTAAGCTCCTTTTCCAAATCAGTTTATAAGAAATACTTCTTTAGGTCATGATAATTTCCCTTTTTATAGTTTAGGCTCTTCTTGTAATTGCTGTTAACTATGTCATATGCTATCCTGAAGTTACAATTTAGTACTGCATGGTCGTTTTTGCCGAATGGAGGGTGATATATTAAACTGTCAGTATCATTTTCTTGCATAGTAAATATGAGATCTAGCATTGAGGGTACATCGAGTCCTCTTTTTCTAGTGCAGCCCTGTGCAACCTGCGGCCCAAGGGCCGCATGCGGCCCTCAAAGGCTTTCAATGCGGCCCTTTCTCCTAAAAATAAATAAGCTATAGTGCGGCCCTCAGAGAGAGAGAGAGAGAGAGAGTGTTACCAACTAGAGCCCACCGAAGGTTTGATTAAAATATTAAATTCATATTCTTGTGTACCAATTTTACCATCTTTTTCCTATTTCATTCACTAGTGTACAGATTTTAGTTATATTAGAACAGAAAATAACATATTACTTGAAATTGTTAATTATTAGTACATATATAGATTGAGTGATCCTTGGCTGTCTGTCTATGAGTCAGACACGTATGATTCACGTACTGTAGTATGGTACATGTGTTCCCGCCTGACAGTGCCACTGCCTCACCAGTCTCCGTTGCGACTTCATTTGTTGTGGTTGATTTGTGATTACCGGTACTCTAAGCGTCTAAACTTCGTTTATATTGCAGTTTTGTGATTGGCTTTAGAAAACTTGCAAGCAAAACATTTTGAGAATTATATATCACTGCTGAGAATGTGGTAGAACCGTAGAACTGCTAAGATTTATAAACCATGAATTGATCAATAGCTTACAACTGAACAGTTATTGTTACATAGCCAATTTTTAACCTGTTCTTTACCGATGGCTTACTTTTCATAATTTTTGAAAATTATATATCAGTGCTGAGAATGTCGTTTAACCGTAGAACTGCTAAGATTTATAAACCATGAATTGATCAATAGCTACAACTGAACAGTTATTCTTGCATAGCCCATTTTTAACCTGTTCTTTACCGATGGCTTACTTTTCATATATTTAGGCTACCATTCGACAATTTTAAGTAAGTGAGGGAGTGTTTTATAGAGATGAGGGGGTTACTATATGTGTCTACCGAAAGATTTGGTGCAGATATAATGATTTCCTTCCTAATATGGCTAACAACAGTTGATTATATTTAGCCTGGGAGAGAGTCGGGAGAGAATGGGTAACTCATCCCGAAAGATAATGCACTTAATTACCTCTATAATCGATTTATGTATTTTATCTTAATCATTCACTTGATTTTGCTAAGAAAATTTATACAAAATTATTAATTTTATTGGAATCTATTACATTTTTCTTAAAGCCATGTTTTACTAATTATATATTTTTCTCAGCAGGAAAGATGTTATTGTACTAATAATGGCTTCAAGTAAAAAACGCAAAATTTCAGAGGAAAACCGGAGTTTTCAAGAGAAATGGACTGAACAATATTTATGCATACAATCAGGGGGGAAAGCATTGTGCCTTGTGTGCCATGAAACCATTTCTTTTTTAAAAGAATATAACATCAATAGACACTACATCACAAAGCACAAAGAATATGAAAATATGACAGGTGAAGCACGCAAGGAAAAAATATCATTCTTGCAGAAATCTCTGAAAGGACAACAGTCATTGTTTACAAAGAAAGTCAAGGAATATGATGCATCTCTCAAAACAAGCTTCTTGATTAGTCAAATCCTTGCAAAAAGACTCAAGCCCTATTCTGATGGTGAGGTAGTTAAAGAATGTTTGTGTGTAGCCTCGGACAATATGTTTCCTGACAAAAAGAAACAAGTTGAAAACATAAGCCTTTCAAGATATACTGTTGCTAGAAGAATAGACAGTCTTTCAGGGAGTATTGAAAGTACAATGGTCAAGCGAGTTAGTGCTTTTTCTGCGTACTCTGTTGCTCTTGATGAGAGTTGTGACACCACAGACACTGCACAACTTGCTGTGTATATTAGGGATGTTGACTGACTATAATATTACAGAGGAAATGGCTTCACTACAAAGCATGAAGGGGACCACAACAGGACAAAATATTTTTGATGAATTGGAAAAAGTATTGGCAAGGTTTGGACTGGACTACACTAATTTAGTTTGCATTACAACAGATGGTGCTCCTGCGATGTCTGGTCAAAGAAATGGGGTTGTTGGATTACTGAAGACCAGAATGGAGTCTCAAAATATTGGCTCAGGTTCACTTATTGTCCTGCATTGTATCATACACCAGGAAGCTTTATGTGCAAAGACAATAAACTTTCAGCATGTGACTAATATTCTTGTGAAAGCTGTCAATTTCATTAGGTCAAGAGGTCTAAATCACCGCGAGTTTCAGCAGTTAATGGCAGACATTGAAGCAGAGTACAGTGATGTGAAGTATTTTGTGAGGTCAGGTGGCTAAGCAAAGCAGGAATGTTGAAGAGAGCATATGAACTTTTGGAAGAAATTGTACTGTTCTTAGATATGAAAGGTAATGCTATCCCTGAATTGAGAGATAAGAAATGGAGATGTGATTTAGCATTTTTAGTAGATATAACTGATCATCTTAGTGCACTGAATGTTAGACTTCAAGGAAAAGATCAACTAATAAATGAGTTGTTCTCACTGATCAAAGGCTTGCAGATAAAATTGCGTCTGTGGGAGTCACAAATCAGAAACCATAACTCAGCCCACTTTCCTACACTGAAAAATCATGACACTAGCAACCTTCAGTATCAGAAGTATGGTGACAAGTTGGCAGTCTTACAAGAGGAATTTTCAGAAAGATTTAATGATCTCAAGAAACATTCACAAGCCATTGAAGTCTTTGCTTCTCCTTTTTCTGTGGATGTGGAAGCAATTCCCGAGGACATGCAAATGGAAATAATTGAACTACAATGCAATGCTCAACTAAGAAAGAAGTTTGATGATAGTTCAGTATACCAGTTTTATAAGAAGCATGTATCAGTGACAGTGTATCCAAAACTGTCTGCTCATGCAAGGAAGATGATGGCAGTGTTTGGTAGCACATATGTATGTGAGCAGCTCTTTTCAAAAATGAATCTGGTTAAAAACAAGTATAGGTCTTCACTTACTGATGAACATTTGGAAAGTACCCTGCGTGTAGCCACATCATCCATACAGCCTGATATTGATGAGTTGGTGTCCCAAATGCAACATCAACCGTCTCACTAGGGTAGCCTTTCATTTGCTCATTGATGGTAAGGAAAATGTGTCTGCGTTTGATAATTCTTATTTTAATGATCCCAGTTAACCAATAACAAGTAATTATTTATATTTGTACGCTATAATAATAAGGTAGCCTTTCATTTGCTCATTGATAGTAAGGAAAATACTTTTGTTTCGGACAATTTTTATTTTTATGATCCCAATTTAAATATAATCAGTAACAACTAATTATCTATCTTTATCAGTATAATCCCACATAATAAGTCTTCGATCGTAGTAAATAACGTGAAATAGTAAGGTTATGTGGCCCTTCATACCAACAGAGTCGTGACTAGTGGCCCTTTGGGAAAAAAGGTTGCACACCCCTGTTCTAGTGGTTTCCCTCACATGTTGCGTTAGGAAAAACTCTTGCATGAGATCCAGGAGCTTCTGGTCCCAACTGCTTTCTTGGGTTATTATATCTAAAGTATTCCAATTTATATTTGTATTAAAATCTCCAGTTAGTATAATTCTTTCTTATTTCTCTTCCATTTTATGTAGTAATGCTCTTAAACTCTGAATTGTACTCTCTGCCAGGTCCTCATATTCGTCTTTTTCCCATGTGTTTGATCTGGGTGGTATGTACAAATTGGCTACAGTTATTTTCCCTTCAGATGTATTGATCTCTACTGCAATCAGTTCTACTTGTGAGGGTATATCTAGTTCTATTTCTTTGACTTTTAGATTTTTCTTAGTTAATATTATAATTCCTCCTCCTTTTTTTAAGTTCCTATCTCTTCTCCTTATATTATATTCCTCTAAGTTTAGTATGTCATTTGATATCCTTGGTGTTAATTTTGTTTCAGTTAGGCATATTATATGTGGTTCATTTTCTCTAATATAATCATTCATCTCTAATAATTTAGATACCATTCCATCCACATTTGAGTACATCAACTTAATCATCCTGTTTATATACTTGCTATGACATGGTTCTACTACCTTTCTCGTTTTTATTCCCTCCTGTTTATGTACCACTTTCGTACCTGCAATCCTATTACTTTGTAAAAGAATGTATTCTTCTCCTCTTCTGATCTTCACTCATTTTTTGTTTTTGCTTCTTTCCTCTTCTTTTTCAGAAATTCCGGTTCTTCTTGAGTTAGGCATCTTTTTATCCATACATTTTTGAACTCCTCTTTTTCCATAAGATTCTTTACATTTTTCAGTATCTCCACCACAGTGTTTACACTCTGGAAGGTTACCTTTAGAAGTCTTGACTTGCTTCTCTCGTATTTCCCTAATCTTTTGTATTCCTCTAAGTCTTTACTACAGATTTCCTCTGATACTTCTTTCAATAAGCTCATTACATTTGCCAACTCCTTTTTGTCTCTTGAGATCTTGTTTTGTACTTCTTCCTCTTCTATACCAGTGATTACTATAGATTTGAGTGTGTGTGTGTGTGTGTGTGTGTGTGTGTGTGTGTGTGTGTGTGTGTGTGTGTGTGTCTTTTACACAAAAACTGATGAACAGATTTTCATGAAACTTGGTGGAGGGATGGAGCATGGGGCACGAAGAACCCATTAAACTTTGGAGTGCATCCGGTTAAAGGGGCACTCTGTAGAGCGCATACATCCGTCAACTACTGAATGGATATTCATGAAACTTGGTTGAGGGATGGGCCATGGGCCAGGATATATCTCGTTAAATTCTGGAGTGGATCCGGGTAAAAGATAATTCAAATGGAATGCATACCACCACAAAGGATTGTTGGGCCTTTACGAAGGTATGCACTCTATTGACTGCCCTTCTAGAAAGTTATTATTGTATTTGTAGCTTTCCCATAACGCCCACCACGTTTGGGTAGGGGCCCCGTAGGTAGGCTCTCGTGGTCCAGATATTCAAGTGAAAGGTGACAAGTGTGGCCACCCTCATGGCATTACGTGAGTCTGTGACCCCAGCCCCCTCGGGGAGACTGGAACCTTTGCGCATGGCATGGCTTTCTACCAAGAAATGTTTATAGCTGTTTGCAAGAGCTATTTCCATTGGATTTTTAACCTTTATCTCTTTCTGACATACGTATATACCCGATAAATGTATATTTCCCTTAGAAACACTATATATGTAATATAATAAACAGGAGTTGGGGTTGTAAATCTTCCAAAGAAAGTTTGTCAGTTCGTGGGTTTCATTTATCCTACATACTAAGGGACACCGATTTTGTCCCATAATCACCATCTCACCCTAAAAAAGACAGCACGTAAATGTTAATGAGGGTTTGCATATGTAGCATTTCCTTGAGGGCCACAACATTGCTATTATTGAATCTCCTGCACACCCCAAAGGCTCTCATATCACTCAAAACAGAACCTTTTCCCACATATAACCCCACTTAGCGTAATACTAATCTGCTCTAACTACTCATTCAGTGAAGTAGGAAAATGTTTACAGATAGATCGACATACTTTCGATCGTCTGACAACGTAAATAACTGCATTCCACAGCAAAACGACCACGCTCACGAGTGACGACGTGCCAGCAGGACGAAGCATCACTATGTGCGACACAGGAATCACCACTAATAAAATTTGCAGTAGCACTCCAGGAGAGACTTGGGCTAGAAGTATTTCTCTCTACAGTCCGTCGGCGGTTACATGAAGCGGGAATATATCGTAGGGTTCCCTGTTCCCGCGAAAAAGGAGAGCCTCACAGAAGCGCATCATGCTGCCAGACTGGAATTTGCCCACCAATATGAGGACCAAAGGCTAGACTTCTGGTCACAGGTTTTCTCAGACGAGAAAATTCCCCGATTGTCCAATCATGGTAGGGCTCATGTGTGGAGGAGAAAATTAATAATACCTCCTAAGATGTTTAATATATTGATGTTTGACCTAAACGCACTGCCGCAACCAGTGTTTCATATAGCTTTAGAGAGAGAGAGAGAGAGAGAGAGTGTGTGTGCTGGAGTAAATCTCTGCATAGACATACCCTGCTGGGAGTTAAAAAAAGAAAAAAAAAAACATCACACTCCTGTGTTCATTATTGCCCACAAAAGCAACTTCTCCCGAGTCACATTTAATGGTTATTCTTTTATGGTATTAAAAGTAGGTCATCTAACGTAAGAAAGGCTGAATTTTCCCGCAATGGAATCAAAATTACAATAAAATGATAACATTGCAGTGGATAAGTAAGGAGCCGGCATGGTTACACAGGCGCCTGCAGGCGAATGAAGAGAGATCCCTTGCTGGGTTTGAACACTTATAAGATCACACCGTTTTCTTTTAATTTAACCTTCATAATTTTCTTTTGTAGACTGATCCTATATTTGCACACTTCACGAGAGGGTGAAAATGTTTGGAATAGGTATGTGGCAGGATCAAGCGAATCTGTATTTCTTTCCCAGGCAGAGTGGTGGGTATGTCGGTCGCCGAAACTTGCACCAGCCAGAAAAAAACGGCTGTATTACTGTAATACATACAACATAATATCATAAATCACAGGATTAGGCCTACGAACTCTGTGATTTACTGAGAAACAGGCTCACAATATCACATCAGCAACAATGCAAATGGTTTGCCAAATCAAAAAGTCACTTTATAGTAATATACTTATCTATTACTTAACAGAAACGATAATTTTGTTGACCAATGAATCGGTTACCCAGAACATTTGGGAAGGATACATGAGTCTTTAAAATGTAGTATAGTGTATACCACCCATAGTCAATAAGGTGAAATTATGCAAGAAAATAAAAGAAACACTACTTCCACCTATTCACTAGACCAGATAATTGTTATTCCTCCTACAACTAAAGTTTTATATATATATATATATATATATATATATATATATATATATATATATATATATATATATATATATATATATATATATATATATTGCCAGACGCCTCAATCCCGTTTGCGGTGGCCACAAACAAATCGCCTCCAAGTCGCCCTGTCCCCCGCCATTTCACTGCCCTGCTCCCAACTCACACCCCCCTCTCTCATATACCTCTCCACCCCATCCCTCCATCTCATCCTCGGCCTCCCCCTCCCTCTTCCCCCCTCCATCTCACTCACATACACTCTCTTCGTCAGTCTTTCACCCTCCATCCTCTTCACATGGCGAAACCACCTCAGTGTGTTCCTCATAACGCTTCGTATCACATCCACATCAACACCACAACGCTCCTTTATATCCTCATTCGTCAGCCTGTCTCTCCATGTAACTCCACAGGCTCCTCTTAAATAACTCATTTCCACTGCTCTCACTCTTGACTTGTGTCCTTCCAACAACGTTCAAGCTTCACTTCCGTACGTTAGACTTGGTATCACAATAATATCATGTAGTAACTTTTTCACTTCCATGCTCACTTCTCTGTTTCTTATCATTGCTTTCACAGAACCAGCAACCTTTCTTCCCTGCTGTACCCTTTCAAGCACTTCACCCTCCAAACCTCCATCCTTACTCATCACACTACCCAAGTACTTAAACGTACTCACACTTTCCAATTCCTCACAATCCAACCTCGCTGTACATTCACTGACTTCACCTCTCTCAAAGACCATCACTTTACTCTTCCCTACATTCACCTTTAGATTCCGTTTTCTTACACACTCTCCCAAACTCATCCACCAAGCCTTGCAGCTCCCCTTCGTCTTCACTCAACAACACAGTATCATCCGCAAACAACAGTCCAGGGAGTTTCCAAACACTATCCTCTCTCACCAGGGCTACTCCAGCAACCACTACCCTACCTTGTACCTCTTTTATTACCCCATCCATGTACAGATTGAACAACCAAGGAGACACGACACATCCTTGTTTCAACCCAACTTTCAAATAGGAAAATTCACTTAGTTCACCATCCACATGCACTGCAGCCTTCGCACCACCGTACATACTCTTCAGAGCATTCAATAACTTCCCATCTACTCCATATATTCTTAACACTTTCCACAATCCTTGTCTATCCACCCTGTCATATGCTTTCTCCAAATTCATGAAAGCCGAATACAACTTCTTTCCTTTCTCTAGAAACTTTTCCACTAAAGATCTAAGAATGAATATCTGATGTACACAACCTCTTCCCTTCCTAAAGCCTCCCTGCTGTTCTCCAACTAATTTCTCTGTTCTTTCTGTAACTCTGTCAATAAGTATCCTACCATGCACTTTTTCTATTATACTAAGAAGACAAATGCCCCTATGATTACCACACTTCTTTTTCCCCTTTCCTTTGTACAAAGGAATAATTATACCTGACTTCCAATCCTCCGGGACTCTACTTTCTTCCCGAGCCAATCTGCACATCTTCCACATCCATTCTACTACTATCTCTCCCCCATGCTTCAGCATTTCACCACACACTCCATCAATTCCTGGGGGTTTCCCCAATTTAACTTTCTTCATTGCTTCCACAACTTCTATCCTACTGATTTCTTCCCGTCTTCTCACCTCTCTCCTTCTCCCAGCCATTCCCCAGCCACTTATACTCGCATTACTTCCATCCTCTACGTTCAACAATTTTTAAAAGTGTTCTCTCCATCTGCTCACTTTTTCTCCCTTCTCCACTAGTAATCTACCATTTTTATTTTTCACTTCCCTGCTAACTTCACTTCCACCCTGATTTCTCTTTTCACCTCTTTCCAGAACATTTTCTTACAGTCCCTCCACTTTACACTCAAATTCATTCCAAATTCCTCATCCACTCTCTTCTTACTCTCTCTTACTAATCTTTTCACCTCTCTCTTTCATTCTACATATAACTCTCTCTTCTGCCTCTCAACTTCTTCCACTCCCCTATTTCTTATCCATTCATTGTATGCTTTCTTCTTTTGTGTCACAGCCTGTTTCACCTCTTCAGTCAACCACGCTGTTCCTTGCACCCCCCTCCGTCTTCTCTTCCTTCCACACACCACATCACATGCTGCACATATTTCTTCGGTAAATATCCTACACACACCTTCCACGTCTCCCATCTGCTCCAATTCATATTTGCCCAATCGTTCCTCCACTTCTCTCTTATCCTTTGCCTTTTTCTCATCCTCTTGTAACCTTTCCACTCTCCTTGCAACTACTCCTTCCTCTCGTCTTTCCCTTCTTCTATTCCTCCATCTTACTTGAATTCTAATTCTGGCCACCACCAAGTAGTGTTCAGAAAGTCCACTCCCCCAACCTCTATAAACTCTTTTATTCATTACACATCTTCGCATCCTTTCATCCACACACACATAATCAATCATTGCCTTCCTTTCATTCAGTTCACCACCCACCCTTCTCATCACTCGCCATGTATACATGTGGATCATTTTATGCCTGAAGAGGGTATTGGCTATCACCAACCCCCTCCCAGCACAAATGTCCACCAACTCACTCCCATTCTCGTCTATCTCAGCAGGCACACCCCACTCACCAACTATTCCATCCACCTTCACATTCCCAACTTTACCACTCATATCACCGATCAAAAACACTCTCTCATTCCTTCCAAACTTTTCCATGCACACTTCTACATTTGTCCAGAACTCTTCTCTCACTCTTCTAGCACGATCTTGCGTTGGCGCATACACACACACAATCGCCCACATTTGTATTCCAACTTTCAACTTTACCCACACAATCCTTGACCCAACTGATCCATACTGTCTTATGCTCCTCTTCCATCTTTTACTCACAACTATACATACTCCTTCCTTTGCCCTCCCATTCTCACCTACTCCTGCACATATACCCCATCCATACTCCCATTCTCTCACACTTTCTCCTCTCCATTTTGTTTCAGTTATTCTACATACATCCACTTTCGCACCCTCAAGCACCTGGACAATCTTTCACCTCATCATTCGCTCCCCTTACATTCCACGTTCCAATAACCATGTCCTTTGTCCGGTCCTTGGTCGTTATCGTTTGGTCAGTCCTTGTCCAAGGCTTATTGTTTGTTTTTTTAGTTAGTTGTTTTCCAGGGAGGGGCAACCCTCCGCCAACCCTTTTAGTCGCCTTTTATGACAAGCAGGGATACTGGGGGAGTATTCTTGAAAAAAAAAACTACCCTCAGGGAGTATATATATATATATATATATATATATATATATATATATATATATATATATATATATAAAAGCATTTTCCAAAGTAGGGTAGCTTTCAACTAAAGGAGGAAGCCAGAATGAAAGCTAACTCCTATAACGTAATATTTTTTTTTAGCTATAATCGAGTGCCCAAGCACCTACGAGACCAGAAGTGGACACAAAGTGTGCAGTGTATGAGACTGGATATCTATCCATGGAGTGGGAAATATTACGAGAGCAGAGGAACGTTCACATCCCAGAAGTATTTGGAAATTCTTAAGGAATTTTTCCTACCTTCCCTGCAGGAGCGACATCCCTTCCCACTAGGTCCCACCATATTCGTCCATGATTGGTGCCCATTTCACATGGCACTTGCAGTCCAGGAGTGGTTTGCTACTCAGGATAATTTTCATTTCTTGGACTGGCCTACCAAAGGTTGCGACTGCAACCGAATTGAAAGTACCTGGGCAAATATGGTCAACACATGGGAGCCAGAAAGAGAGAGGACAGCCGAGCAGTTGATGGAACATATACAGCGAGAATGGGAATCTTTGCGGGGAAAGCCGCACATTGTGAGAAGTGTCGTCTCCATCATGCCTGATAGACTATGTGATGTTATTGTGCAAGAGGGAGGATGGACCCGTTACTAAACACATCAGTAAACTGTCTATGATCAACAGTCTGAATTTTCCTTTTTCATATTATATTATTGCGGATTACCAAATGCTCCTAGTACTGTATGTTGAGAGAGTCAGGTAATGCTGTTAATGTGAGCCTAGTAGTTCAGTCAGTAGAGCGCTGACTCGCCGTCCATAAGGTCGGGAGTTAGGGCCCATGCCGTGCTACATGGCCTTCGATGCCTACATGATTATATATATATATATATATATATATATATATATATATATATATATATATATAAGAGCCTCTGTGGTACAGTGGTAGAGCGTGTGTTTCACACGCTGGTGAGCGCGGATTCTCCTCCCGCCAGAGTTGTGAAAACTTTGGGAAGCGTTCATCAAGCCACTTGCTACTTTGGCGGACACAAGGGATGCTGTGGTTGAACCAGTGTCGCATACTAGTATGCTTGCACCCAGTCGGGTTAAGGCTGGCCGATTACACTTGGTTCACACACCCAAACCACTACAACATTACAATCAAACTCACAAGCTCTTCTCACCATACATAGAGTCTCTACCAGACAGCCTAAGCCACTGGGTAGAGATACATTGGCTGTATCGTCCCTGTTTCGCTAGGGATAGGCAGGTCCTGCAGTGGACCTCAATGACTGATGATGATGATGATGATGATGATATAATATATATATATATATATATATATATATATATATATATATATATATATATATATATATATACACAAAGAGACAAAAGTAGGTCTACTCCGTATACCTTTGCTGTGAAATATGAATACTGTGGGTATCTTATTGGAGTGGGATTCAAATTTTAATGATAAACATCTTTCGCCTCTAGTGGGCGGCAAAACCTACCGGTATGGCTATTCTGCCTAAATACATGACCATTTTATTAATGTTAGTGACATGGGCATACCTAGAGATTTGGGGGCCCTGGGGGCTAGGTTCTTTGCGGGGACCCCCTCCTGGAGGGGGACCCCCGCAAAGAACCTAGCCCCCCTCATTCTCAAAACTTATCTAATATCTCAGCCGGAGATGTCGGGATGATCGTTCGTTCGTTTACAGATTCCCTGCACCTATAATGCAGGCCAGGTCATACATTAACCCGGTCACTGGGGTATGGGCTGATTAAAAAATAGGAAGAGGGAAGACAGGGTCTGGGGATTGCCCAGCACACACGCCCTGTCACCTGGCTGGCTTTTGTCGAGATGATAAATGTACATATTTTTAAATATTAATTAAAAAAAACTTATAAATTTTTAAGGCTTTTTGGGGCCCCCCCTCAATTGGGGGCCCTGGGGGCAGTTTCAAACAGCCCCCCCTGCCCCACCCCCGTCAGGTACGCCACTGGTTAGTGATAATCTCACAGTTATCGATCATCAACCATTTCTGATGTTGCTTTCCACCACACACGAAAATACCTTTGGCTTCAGTTGCCTGGTGTTGTAATGTAATATTTTATCCAAGTCGGTTAACTGACCATTGTAATGAATCTGAATATCTACAATTACCTGATTATAGTTTTATAGCTTGATTTTTACTAGATTCATGACATAGTATATTTTGTATAAATGGCTTGCTAGAACCGAATTGTCTGGCAACAATAACGCAGTATGGTGGTGTAATAGGTTAGAGATGAAAGTGAGATACATGGAGGGAAGCGTAGTCCGGTAGATACTGTAAGTGCTGATCAAGGAGTTCTGAAGTGGTCTGATAATGTGGAATTATTGGATAGTAGGACTGGTGAATGGATATAAAAATCACAGGTAGAGGGTGCAACAGAGAAGAAGGAGAACAAAGAGATGGAAGAATACTGGGAGACAGTCTCGGTGTGGCTGGAAGACAGGCTTTGTGTGGCGGACGTTTTTCTGATATTATGAATTTGACGATACTAGCCCAGATGGACTAGGCCGATACGGCAATGCTCTCTTAAGATCCTCCAATATATTACCATCATGCCGGGAATCGAACTCGGGACTCTCAGATGAGAGTCAGACAGCAATCCACTACACCACGACAAGGTAAAAATTATCCCAGATTATCACGATCTTCTTTCTTCTCTCTTAAGAACACTGTTATACTTTTTCCCAATGTGGAACAGTTTCAATAGCAACTTCACTTCCTTGTCTAACCTAAATTGCATTCCGGGCATAGTTCCTGCATCATAATTTCCATGAATTTATATTGATATATACAGTATACATTTATATATATATATATATATATATATATATATATATATATATATATAAGAGAGAGAGGGAGAGAGAGGAAGAGAGAGATGGATAGATGGACAGATAATGATATAGGTGCTATATATATATATATATATATATAGAGAGAGAGAGAGAGAGAGAGAGAGAGAGAGAGAGAGAGAGAGACTGCAGTTATATAGATATATAAACTGATAGGTAGATAGATAGATAGAGAGGATGATTATGTTCATTCTCCATTATATGTTGCTCTAGGCAAATCTTATTTTGGCCCGCGTCTCATTCAGTAAAGCAAGGCCTGCCTCGGACCAACAGCACCCCTGAACAGCCAGTACGAAGCATCCAATTCCCTGATTGGTCCCAGCAACATCACCTTCAATTAAGCTTGAATTACAGGCACAAGTTTAATTACATTACATCTTTTATATAATATAAGCACTATACAAATCATAGCAATGTAGCTGTCAGTACCTGGCCGCTATGCCGGGCTTCCTCCAACTCATTCGTGTCTTAACACGACGATGTAAACAAACACAGTGGTGCCACATTCACCAAGACTACACAAGTCGGTGTAGTACTTAGAAGCGAAGGTGACTGTACATCATTGTTGGCGAGGTGCAGGTTTCCCATGATGTTCTGGAAGCGATCTCTGGCCATGTACGTATTGAAGGTGGATGAGGGTAGTAAGGGGTCCTTGGACCAGTAATCTTCCAACTCATGCTTCTTTGAATGTGGCATGAGAACCATGAGGGAGAAGAACACATACACTTCCTGCACTCCAAACATGGTCCACTGTTGCATCTTCGGTGCACCTGCACAACTTGCAGCACGTTGTGACTCATACCTGTTTGTCTCATCACATATGTGCTGCATGACTTTGTCATCGAGGAAGGCCAAAAGGAAGTCCACACACTTAGCATCCTCATCAAGAATGAAGGCAGACTGTATCCCTGAGGAACTCTTGTCAAAATGGAGTTGTTTAGGGACGAAATTGGAACCTTCCGTCCACACGAAGGCATCCAGGGTTCTCTGTTGTGATGGTGTAGGGTGGGTGAGGGTGGAGGGTGGCTGTAAGGCAGACTGTGCTGTTTCAAGGTCACTCTGACTGACCCTAGGTTGCCGTGTAGCAAAGCAGCCCTTACTCTAGTTGCTACTCTACTTTTATGAGTCAGGGATTTACCTCTTCCCCTATGGCCTGCCTTCACTGTAGGCACAAGTGGAGACTCCGAAGATGAAGACTCAGGAGAAAATTCCACTGAAGAGGTGGAAGAAATTAGTGAAGTGGGGCTGGGAGAGCAGGGAGGTGATTCACCTCGGGACTCATGCCGGGCTGGTTCACGTGGGGCCATTGTTCCGGGGCTAACCTGCCTCCTTTTCACTCCCTTCCCAAATTCCTTCCCTTGCTGCACTAAGGGCTCTTTTCTCTTGGAGCTAGGGATAACTTGGGACACTGAAGCACTCATACTTGGAGTTTCTGTCACGATTTCCTCCCCAGGCTCATCACACGATTCACCCGAAGGATCAAAGTCACTATCCATCATTATCATAGATAATTCTGCCAGTTCACATTCCACTGCTGAGTCACTAAGTCCTTTACTGCTTCCCACACAAGTTTTTCTAGGGGTAGAGGTCACAGGGCCCTTTTCAATGGGCCCAGAAGAGGTGGATATGGCGGGGCACGAGTGTGACATGATTTCACCTCAGAGGACAACAAGGAACTGAATGATGCGGCGTATATGGGCAGCCAATGGTTGATAATGTCAGTAGGGTGACAGCTGCTAAATTATATGCTATGAAATGATTGGTAGGAAATCTAGACAATACATAAAAAAATTAGGTAGTTCCAGGTGAATGTAAATATCACTTAGGTTTCTCTCTTCTTTTCATATATATATTTTTATTACGAGAATAGATTATGCGCCATATTTCAAGGGGAAATTACCTTGGAAAGTTAGCAAACAAGTGCACATGAGATATTGTCAGGTGATAATTAGCCAATTTCAGGTATATGGCACTCTCACTTACCTTATTTCTTTTTTGTATATATTATTTTGTATAAGCATAGGGCATAGGGCTTATTTCAATGGATGAAATCAGTGGAAAATTCTGGGGAAGATTTGCTTAGCACAGCGCGGCCGGGCAGGCGAGAGGAGAGGGTAATGGAGGGGAGGTAGGGAGGGAAGTCAATAACGGGGAAAAATGGCTAAATTGTCAACAATGGGTCGGAGTACAGATGACATTAGGAGTGCTGACTATTGTTGGACACTGGCAATACTGATAGATGATACAAGCCACCACTTGAAAGCCAGGGAGAATTCAAAATAACACAGAATCACAAAAGTGACGCCCCACGGTATGATCCATTGTGCCCGAGCATCACAAAAGTGATGCCCCGCGGTTAAGGGGTTAAACTGAGAACTTTTCAGAGTAGGGCTAAAGATGAACTGGAGTATAACTAAGGCAATGTTTAATCCAAACGCACCACAGACCTTCAACAGAATAAGCAAAGAAATACTTGAGGAAATCGGGGAGCAAAATTATTTGGGGCAAATACTAAAACTAAAGAAAGACCATGATAGTGAAATAAAAAGACATATTACAGTTGGATGGAAAACATTCAGTAAATATATAGACATCATGAAAAGTATCTTGCCAATATGTATGGAATGAAAAGTATATAATGACCCAGCAAACTTGGGGTTATTGGACCAACATTGGCTCATCCTGGATTAGTAGTATTGGTACTGCCTGGTTGTGGCAAATCACGTGTGACCTGCATTGGCTTTGTACACAAAATACTATTCCATTCTAATTCTGGCAAACCAAAATTGAAAGAGAACATTGTTGCCAATGCTAGCATATATCCTACCTGAATTGGGTCTATATAGTCAAACCCTTATCACGGCATTTCCAGCTGTTTGTTCAATGTTTGCCTATATATTAATTTTACAGTTTTTAAGTTAATTTTTGAAACAGAACATTGAAACAAAATATGGTTAGTCGATCAGTGATCTTAAATATTCTAATTTTACTTGAAAACTAGAAAATTATGCAATGTATTACAACTTTTCTGAATAACAGTTGGTTTATTATTATTATTATTATTATTATTATTATTATTATTATTATCAGAAACAGTGAATTTGCACTGGATTTTCACCTTATTTTTCCAACTTTTCTTCCACCTTCCGCACTACCATTGACGCCTATCTTCCCGATATTTGCTGGGCAAATTACACTCTTTACACCGAATTTCACTTGGTAAAACTCTGTGTTTCCTTACTACTTCAGCAGATGCTTTGTTATTACTATGGTAAAGTAAATATTGATTTTGTGTAGTTTATAATTTTTCCCCCTTCCAAGCTAAACCTGTGTTATTATTTTTTCAAACTATTTGGTTTCTATACAGGTCTGGCAGTCTGTCCAGTAGAATTCTGTGTACAATATATACCAGACATGCTTTAACAAAGAACCAAAAATTATAAACTGCAGATGTTTGAGAGCTGCAAGATGTAAACAGCCTTATCACAAACTTTTTCCAAGCAGCCAAACCACCTTCAAATCACCTTGTCTTGTGTTGAACATCACTATTTAACAAAGACATGAATGACTTTCAGCTTAGTTCAAGGTAATTCAAAGGTGGTCTCTCAACTAGTACAAAAGAGAAGAAAACCGGATAAGCAGTTTTGCCTTTAATGGCCTGATATTTAACCAATGCTGGCTAACAGATGATTCTGTAATGGTTATGAATAGGTCTGATACAGCAGTACATATTTATATGAATCAACACGTGTATGCTGGCAAACCTATTGTGGTTTGATTACTGGCTTCCGATACAGATATGATGTTGGGCCAGAACAGAACCGAATCTGGATCTATGTGCAAACGATTGTCAGCACTTGCACTGGGATGATTCAGGTCATCTGGCTTGCCAATACCATTCCGATACCACGTGCCATCACAAGCCAGCATCAAAACGGTTCTAATCCAACACAATCATGTTTGCTGGGGAATGTGTAATCCCACCTATGATGTATGGTTATAAGATCAGGAAACTGACAAAACTAATGGACAGTCAACTAACCCGTTCTCAAAGAGCAATGGAAAGAGTGTTGGGTACATCTTTGACACACAGGAAAAGGGCAATTTGAGTGAGAGAGCAGACTAATACTTAAGAGGTTACAAAATTTATAAAGGATCAGAAATGGAGGTGGGCTTTTCATGTAGCAAGAATAAAGGATAACCAATGGAGCAAGAGGCTGGCTGATTGGACTCAAAAGATTGTACACGTAGCAGAAAACGGCCAGCCGGGTGGTGGAGAGATATGATAGTAAAGTTTGCAGGCAAAGTGTGACAGAGTTTGGCTAGTCAACGAATTCGTGGAAAAGGTTGGAGACCTTTTCTCAGTAGGAGACTTGAACTGGCTTTTGATGATGATCATGAGGATGATATATATATATATATATATATATATATATATATATATATATATATATATATATCAGAGCTGAACACCTCCGCAATCACTTCCACAATCTGCACTTTCCACAATAGCAGACCGCATGATTTCAGCTGCGGAATTGCGATTACAGAAAACTCTTCTGAAACTTGTGGTATTTTATTGTAGAAGTACTTCCTCAACTGCAGTCTTGTCTGCAATCTCCCACGTGGTGGTCAGTGTCTGTAATTAGTACAGGCTACAGCATGACTCATGAATATCAAGCTTGAACAGGATTCCTAGCTAGCAGCAGCAGTGGACAAGGTGTCGATGCATTAGGTAGCGGTAGGGATGGGCGATATCAAGAGAAATTATTTAGTACGATACGATACGATATACTATAAGCCAGCACGGCAGTAAATTTTTTGGCATGCATAGCTAATCATGCACAGTTGTTCCACACTTTGACAGATGACGATCTTAACCCACCCCATCCCGACCACTTTTCCACCACTGACTCCCCCTAATCCCGACCATTTTTGGAAAAAAAATTTTTTTGCTTCAAACCTCTGCTTTTGGTGAAAAACATTGAAAAATCGTAGAGAAATCGCTCACCTGAGGTTTAAAATACTCGATTCAGGTACCAGTACCTCCTCACCTTACTGTGTTTTCTATGAGGCTGGCTCCAAAGAAAATGAGTTCTATGGGAGTGTAACCATTTCACACCACTCATAAACGGTATTTATCTATTTATTTGGTACGAATATATATGTAGTACTAGAGAATATTGGTTTTCACACAGTAATATAGGCAATATAAGCATTGTTTCACTCATGAAACACATCAACATACCTGACCTTTTTTGGGGACATTACCTGATCATCATTTCTGACTGTTTCTAACTATAATGCTATGTAAAGTTTGTCCTCCACATTGTCATCGATTGGAGAATCAATCTGGCCCTGAGTTTCGTACCATGACATGACATGACTTTACTGGCCAGGTCACTGGTAACAGGTGAATTGCTGAGACAATGGCGTGCAGGGAGGGGAGGTCATGCTGGGTAAGGCATTGTCCCTGCCTGGCATCTTGTAGAGGAAGGTGTCCCGTGTATACGTACCAAAAATCACTCGCGAAAATTGAAAATTGTGCAAATCAGGGACCTTGCAATTGATTCGCGTTTAAGTACATGAATGGGATAGGCAGTGACAAAACGTGTGGACGTTGAATCACGTCCACGGGACGCCGCGGGTTAAAGGCTAATGTAATGGTGATCACTGCAAATACTTTTTTCTATGGTCTTACTGAGTTATTATCTGCATGAGTAACCACATTTCTATGAATTATCTATTTAAGCTCTATGGATTGCATTCTGCAGCTGGTCAGATATTTTCCCGAGTGGCACAAAGGCTATTTCTTTTCCTTGTAATATTATTTTTGTAATACAGGATATAATTATATTTTTGTAATACAGGATATAATTATATTATTATAATATAATTATCATAATTATATAATTATATACTATATAATTATTATTATAATATTAGTGTTGTGAGATTTTCATGAACTTCTGAGTCAGTGACGACTCTGTGAAGTGGTCCGAGTGAAGTTATGAATGGAGTCACTAGTGAGTAGTAAGAGTCACAGTGACTGTCTGTGTCGAAAATTTGTCATAAATCGAGTAGAAATACAATAATTCACTAAATTACCAATCGATTTATCCCCTGTTTGTGCACTTTGTACTGAAAATTGTGAAACTGGATTTTGCATGCAGTACTGAGGTAGCAGACCTGCACACTCCAAGTTTATTGCAGAATTGGGGTTGCACAAGGTAAGGGTCAGAGGTTGCAGAATTGCGATTATGCTGCGGGGAGCTGAAAGGACAATGAGGGATAGGTGTGAGTGGTGGGGCGAGAGTGAGTAGTGAAAGGGAAAGTGGTGTTGGCAGGGAGGCAGCTCCCGGGAGAGCATCTGGTGCACCAGGGGAAAGAGCAGGTGGGGAGCTGCTGTGCCCCAGCACCTCTTTCCCCCAGCAAGCTTCCTGCACTTCCTTCCCCCAGCCCCATGATGTGGGGAAAGGAAGCAAAAGGAAGGGAAAGAGGAAGGGAAAAGGGAGAGGGAAGATGAGCATGAGTGGGGATGGGTGCTGCTCTCCACCTCCCCAGCCACCCCCACCACCCTCGCCTCCCCACCCCAACAAAGGTGACGATGGAGATGAAGATGGAGACGACGTTGTATTGTGGGACTGGGAAGATGGAAGTGATTTCACTCTCATCATTCACCGCTTCAAGGAAGAGTGGCGGTCTGGCTGTACGGCAACTGGCCTCCATGCAGACTCCACCAGGGTGGATTTCTTCCACCTACACTTTAGTGAGGAGTTTGTGGAGCAAATTGTGGAGCAGACCAACACTTTCGATAGCAGCCAGCACAGCGTAAGCGAGCATGAAGGAACAACTAGCAGGCACTCCCAACAGTATGACTACCCAATAACCACAGATGAGACGTTCATCTTTTTTGCCCTGGTTCTCTTGATGGGTATTGTAAGGAAAAAAACAAATTCCGGCATACTGGTCTACGGACCCCATGATCAACACACCTTTCTTTGGCAAGGTATTGGGTTGAAATAGATTTCTACAAATTCGGAGCTGCCTCCATTTTTACGATCCCAACGACCCTGCTGATGCTAATAGCGCTGATAGAATGAGGAGAATAAGGATGGTATGTGATCAACTGCGTGAAAAGTTCCACTCACCCTTCTATCCTTATAGAGACCTGATCATAGACGAGAGTCTCGTGTTGTGGAGAGGCAATATTTCGCCAGTACATACCCAGCAAGAGACACTGTTTTAGGTTCAAGATCTTCATTATGTGTGACTGTAAGACTGGTTATGTGCAAGACATAGTCTTGTACACCGGCACACAGACAGACATAACAGATGATTGGAGTATAGGACTCTCAGGGGTCGTGGTGAAGACCATGATTGAGGAGTACCTTCACTGCGGTCATGTCTTGTACCTGGACAACTGGTACACAAGCCCCCTTCTCACTCGGTACCTCCACCTTCACGACACTGGACTCTGTGGCAAAGTCAAGAGAAACTGTCGGCATATGGTCAAAGTTGGAAAGAAGCTTGACAAAAACGAGGTGGTATTTTTCAAGGCAAATAACATCCCCGCCACTGTATGGAACCACAACAGGGAAGTTTTCCTCCTGTCAACAGTACACTGCCCACTGATGCACCGCACCAACTCTGTGAATTATTGCAGTGAGAGGAGGCTCCAAGTCTGGAAACTGGAGTCAGTAATTGACAACAGTGTCAACATGAAGCGAGTTGACCAGTCTGACTCCATGATTTCCAGTGTGGAATGTGCCAGGATCACACTGAAGTGGTACAAAAAGCTATTTTTCCACTTGCTGGACATTACAATCCTCATTGCCTACTACCTCCATGCCTTGATTATGGGTGCCTCAGAGACCTTTGGGATGTTTCTGAGGGAGCTGTCCCGGGAAATTATCTCAAAATATGCAGAAAACAGGCACCACCACCGTCCCCGCCCTACCACTTCCAGCCAGACTCCCCTACACCTCTCTGGATGCCACTTCCCCACCACATCCCTCCTCAAATGAACTGTCCTATACCCTAGCACCACTGTCACATATTCAGTCATGCAATGTTGGATTGTGCATAGAACCCTGTTTCAGGGAATACCACACCATAGCGCATTACTGATACTGTGTGTCCTTGCGATATATGACACTCACTATAATAGTAAGGCCTGTAAAAATATGTGACAACAGATATTTAAAGTGGAAACCGGTACAATTTTTGTGGGGGTAGGTTTTTTTTTTGAAGAACACTCCCCCAGTATCCCTGCTTGTCATAAAAGGCGACTAAAAGGGTTTGCGGAGGGTTAGTGCCCCTCCCCGGAAAACAACTAACTAAAAAAACAAACAATAAGCCTCGGACAAGGACTGACCAAACGATGACGACCAAGGACCGGTCAAAGGACGTGGTTATCGGAACGTGGAAAGTAAGGGGAGCGAATGATGAGGTGAAAGAGAGAGAGATTGTCCAGGTGCTTGAGGGTGCGAAAGTGGATGTATGTGGAATAACTGAAACAAAGTGGAGAGGAGAAAGTGTGAGAGAATGGGAGTATGGATGGGGTATATGTGCAGGAGTAGGTGAGAATAAGAGGGCAAAGGAAGGAGTATGTATAGTTGTGAGTAAAAGATGGAAGAAAAGCATAAGACAGTATGGATCAGTTGGATCAAGGATTGTGTGGGTAAAGTTGAAAGTTGGAATACAAATGTGGGCGATTGTGTGTGTGTATGCGCCAACGCAAGATCGTGCTAGAAGAGTGAGAGAAGAGTTCTGGACAAATGTAGAAGTGTGCATGGAAAAGTTTGGAAGGAATGAGAGAGTGTTTTTGATCGGTGATATGAGTGGTAAAGTTGGGAATGTGAAGGTGGATGGAATAGTTGGTGAGTGGGGTGTGCCTGCTGAGATAGACGAGAATGGGAGTGAGTTAGTGGACATTTGTACTGGGAGGGGGTTGGTGATAGCCAATACCATCTTCAGGCATTAAATGATCAACAGGTATACATGGCGAGTGATGAGAAGGGTGGGTGGTGAACTGAATGAAAGAAGGGCAATGATTGATTATGTGTGTGTGGATGAAAGGATGCGAAGATGTGTAATGAATGCAAGAGTTTATAGAGGTTGGGGGAGTGGACTTTCTGACCACTACTTGGTGGTGGCCAGAATTAGGATTCAAGTAAGATGGCAGAATAGAAGAAGGGAGAGACGAGAGGAAGGAGTAGTTGCAAGGAGAGTGGAAAGGTTACAAGAGGATGAGAAAAAGGTAGAGTATAAGAGAGAAGTGGAGGAACGATTGGGCAAATATGAATTGGAGCAGATGGGAGACGTGCAAGTTGTGTGTAGGATATTTACAGAAGAAATATGTGCAGCATGTGATGTGGTGTGTGGAAGGAAGAGAAGACAGAGGGGGGGGTGCAAGGAACAGCGTGGTGGACTGAGGAGGTCAGACAGGCTGTGGCACAAAAGAAGAAAGCATACAATGAATGGATGAGAAATAGGGGCGTGGAAGAAGTTGAGAGGCAGAAGAGAGAGTTATATGTAGAAAGAAAGAGAGAGGTGAAAAGATTAGTAAGAGAGAGTAAGAAGAGAGTGGATGAGTAATTTGGAAGGAATTTGAGTGTAATGTGGAGGGACTGTAAGAAAATGTCGTGGAAAGAGGTGAAAGGAGTAAGACAGGGTGGAAGTGAAGTTAGCAGGGGAGTGAAAGATAAAAATGGTAGATTACTAGTGGAGAAGGGAGAAAAAGTGAGCAGATGGAGAGAACACTTTAAGGAATTGTTGAACATAGAGGATGAAAGTAATGCGAGTATAAGTGGTTGGAGAATGGCTGGGAGAAGGAGGGAGGTGAGAAGACAGGAAGAAATCAGTAGGATAGAAGTTGTGGAAGCAATGAAGAAAGTTAAATCGGGGAAAGCCCCAGGAATTGATGGAGTGTGTGGTGAAATGCTGAAGCATGGGGGAGAGATAGTCGTAGAATGGATGTGGAAGATGTGCAGATTGGCCTGGGAGGAAGGTAGAGTCCCAGAGGATTGGAAGTCAGGTATAATTATTCCCTTGTTCAAAGGAAAAGGGGAAAAAGAAGTGTGTGGTAATCATAGCTGCATTTGTCTTCTTAGTATAATAGGAAAAGTGTATGGTAGGATACTTATTGACAAAGTTAGAGAAAGAACAGAGAAATTAGTTGGAGAAGAACAGGGAGGCTTTAGGAAGGGAAGAGGTTGTGTAGATCAGATATTCATTCTTAGATCTTTAGTGGAAAAGTTTCTAGAGAAGGGAAAGAAGTTGTATGCGGCTTTCATGGATTTGGAGAAAGCATATGACAGAGTGGATAGACAAGGATTGCGGAAAGTGTTAAGAATATATGGAGTAGATGGGAAGTTGTTGAATGCTATGAAGAGTATGTACGATGGTGCGAAGGCTGCAGTGCGTGTGGATGGTAAACAAAGTGAATTTTTCTCTTTGAAAGTTGGGTTGAAACAGGGATGTGTCATGTCTCCATAGTTCTTCAATCTGTACATGGATGGGGTAATAAAAGAGGTACAAGGTAGGGTAGTGGATGTTGGAGTGGCCCTAGTGAGAGGGGATAGTGTTTGGAAACTCCCTGTGCTGTTGTTTGCAGATGATACTGTGTTGTTGAGTGAAGACGAAGGGGAGCTGCAAGGCTTGGTGGATGAGTTTGAGAGAGTGTGTAAGAAACGGAATCTAAAGGTGAATGTAGGGAAGAGTAAAGTGATGGTCTTTGAGAGGGGTGAAGTCAGTGAATGTACAGCGAGGTTGGATGGTGAGGAATTGGAAAATGTGAGTACGTTTAAGTACTTGGGTAGTGTGATGAGTAAGGATGGAGGTTTGGAGGGTAAAGTGCTTGAAAGGGTACAGCAGGGATGAAAGGTTGCTGGTTCTTTGAAAGCGGTGATAAGAAACAGGGAAGTGAGCATGGAAGTGAAAATGTTATACATGACAGTATTGTGATACCAACTCTGGTGTATGGGAGTGAAGCTTGGACGTTGTTGGAAGGACACAAGTCAAGAGTGAGAGCAGTGGAAATGAGTTATTTAAGAGAAGCCTGTGGAGTCACATGGAGAGACAGGCTGACGAATGAGGATATAAAGGAGCGTTGTGGTGTGGATGTGGATGTGATAGGAAGCGTTATGAGGAACACACTGTGGCGGTTTGGCCATGTGGAGAGAATGGAGGGTGAAAGACTGACGAAGAGAGTGTATGTGAGTGAGTTGGAGGGGGGGAGAGGGAGGGGGAGGCCGAGGATGAGATTGAGGGATGGGGTGGAGAGGTATATGAGAGAGGGGGGTGTGAGTTGGGAGCAGGGCAGTGAAATGGCGGGGGACAGGGCGACTTGGAGGCGATTTGTTTGTGGCCACCCCAAACGGGATTGAGGCGTCTGGCAATAGATAGATAGAATTTGAAATAACAGTCATATCGAGCCAATTGTGCAAGAATTTGGCAATTTTGATGTGCTCAGTGAGTGAAACAATGCATATATCATCTATATTATTGTGTGAAAACCAATATATTCTTGTAGTACATATAAATTCGTATCAAAGGAATAAATATCTACCTATTCTGAGTGGTTTGGAATAGTTACCCCTACAACAGAAAACGTGACAGCAGCAGTGTGGCTCCAGAGAAGACGGTACCAAGTGTTCTGAGGGTCACTTTTTTTTTTTTTTTAATGTCTCTGACTCTGGGCATAGGCTTCACAGCCTGCTCCCAAGGCCCAGTAGCCCTCCTACATACCATACACCGCTGCATGTCATCACTTCGGCGCTAACACCCACCATCCACATTGAATACATGCTAGGACTGTCTCATACAGGACTGGTGAATTGGTATTAGCAGGGATATTTTTACGACCTGTCGGCGGGTCTTCTAGTAGATCAGTAAAGTCTGCTTTTGTGAAATTCAGATCCTTAAACTGTTCCCTGCCCCAGCGGGGATATGAACCTGGGTCCGATAGGACTGTCAGGACTCCATATTATAATAACACAACTCATAGATAGATAGCATCAGCCAAAGTGTGAGAATAGGAACTGTGTCAGCGAGAATTGATCAAAGGAAATGAGTTCAGCAAGACTTAATCAACAGCATGCCAGTAGGCACCAGAAGCACTACATACACACAGACATACAGGGTTCTAGAATCTTTCAGCGACAGTGTAGCCCATGTGACACAAGCCCTGTTAAACAAGAATGTAGGGATCAGAAAAGGGCTATCCATAGAAGCGAAAGGTCGTGGAGAGAGGAAATAAGAAGAGGGGTCTGACGAGACTTAGTAAATTACGTTCCTGTGTAATACATACACTGCTAAACTTAAACTTTCCTTGAAGATAATAAATCAAGATCAATTCCCTGTATTCATCATTAACTTCTCCTGCCTTCGATTAGCACAATAACTTTAACCAAATCTTGAGATTTACATATTACAAGACCAAAGAGTCACATATATTTGGTGGCAGTAACGAACAGCCTACGCCTAAAAAAAACTTCTTTTCTACAATCAATCTTTGACCTGTGGCATATCATCGACGTGAATTAACGTCCACATGTTTTGTCACAGCCAATCCCGTTGACATTCATAAAAGTGAATCAATTGCAAGGTCCCTAATTTGCATAATTTTCAATTTTTGCGAGTGATTTTCGGTATGTATACACGGGACACCTTCCTCTACAGGATGCCAGGCAGGGACAATGCCTCACCCAGCATGACCTCCCCCTCCCTGCACAGCATTGTCTCAGCAATTCACCTGTTACCAGTGACCTGGCCAGTAAAGCCATGTCGTGCCACGATACGAAATTCAGGGCCAGAGTGATTCCCCAATTGATGACAATGTGGAGGACAAACTTTACATAGCATTAGAGGAAGAAACAGTCAGAAATGATGATCAGGTAATGTCGCCAAAAAAGATCAGGTATGTTGATGTGTTTCATGAGTGAAACAATGCTTATATTGCCTATATTACTGTGGAAAACCAATATTCTCTCATACTACATATTAATTCATACCAAATAAATAAATAAATACCGTTTATGAGTGGTGTGGAATGGTTACACTCCCATAGAACTCGTTTTCTTTGAAGCCAGTCTGATAGAAAACACAGTAAGGTGAGGAGGTACTGCTACCTTTATCGAGTATTTTAAACCTCAGGTGAGCGATTTCTGTATGATTTTTCGATGTTTCTCACCAAAAGTTGAGGCTTGGGCCAACAAAATTTTTTTCAAAAAATGGTCGGGATTGGGGGGAGTCAGTGGTGGAAAAGTGGTCGGGATGGGGCGGGTTAAAATTGACAATTTATGAGTGAGGGAAAACAAGCTCTACAAATTTATGAGTCAACGAGTCTACAGTTGCGTCTACATTATCAAGATGTAAGTCAAACAACGCTACAATTATAGCACCACGACACCTCATAACTTTAATTTCTGTGATGAACCAACGACCTACATCTATCAACGATTGCTACACAACAAGCAAACGAAAAACAAGAACACAGCAATAACCACCAGACCCCCACCCTCTCCAACTACCCTCTGCCTCCAGCGAGCTGACGACAGGAGTGCACAAGGTCAAAGACGATGCCAGCATAATTCAGAGTCAACATTTACAACTCGTCTTACTCACCTTTCCTCACTCAGGTTACTTATCGCTACTCCTTTACTCACCACCACCACCAGAGTGTGGGAAATTGATGTCACCATGTGTGTCTGCTGAGACGCCGCTGCGTCAATCAACGTGTGACTGACACCAGGCACCTCTCACCCACTGGTCGTTACTCATCCTTACTCAAATAACTCCTACTCATACTCATTTATTTCCAACAGCTATTGAGTAGGAATTGGACATTGTATGGTGAGGTTGTCTATCATTGAGATTAATTCGCACTGCAATCAACACTGAGATCATCAAGCCATGGAATTTCCAGAGTAATATCGTCCATCAACACAGCCCTAGAATTATCCGAGATAGACATCTGTTATTAACACTCCTCTCCGAGTGACGTCATCTGTATCTAGTGGGTGTTATTATACTGACTCATTTCTTATCAGTGCTTTAAATTAGGTACAATCATCTCCTTTATGTATTTTTATATACACATCCATACACTTACTATCTTTCATTTATTACAACTCATTCACTCATCTATTCCATTGGGACATAAATAAAAGACGTGTTTCATAACACTATACCCTAGCAACATGAGTTCATTTTAGCTGAGTGGTATGACCGGGATATTTTCGCCTCCACCCCTGTTAGTAACAGATGATACACAGTTAGCGGCCACTCCAGATCCACAATTAGGAGAACAACAGGACAACACACCCACACAAACTAAAAACAAAGAGACAAATACATCATTTCTAGATGATAATGATTATTCTTGAGAAACTCCTTCTGATGTAGCAAGTGAGAACTTTGTCTCTGACTTGCATGTTTATGAAAATTTACTTAACAGAGTTCATCGCTCAGGGAAAACCTATTCCACTATTCCTTCACACAACGATAAACAAGTCCAAGTTACAATAACAAAGCAACCAATGAAAATGAATAACACAAGCAATTCCACAGATCAAACATTCCCACCTCATGTTTACGTTTATCATGAGAACAAAACCGCTCCAAAATTCTCAGGCACAGAAAAAGATCGCATTGATGTAATATCTTTGATCAACCAGTGTGAACAACTCTTCATAAAGTGACATGTAACTGATGAACAAGAGAAAATTGCAATATTTTCCTAGTGAATCAATCAGGAAAGATGCCTGGCAGGAGATTTGCTGAAGTCTGATAAGCTTCTTTGAGCTAAGACATATGATGAGTTTAAAACTGAATTTTTGAAGAAATTTTCTGGAGGTATGAACTTTATGCCAGGTATAATCCCAGAATTACCGTACATGAGATTGTAGATCTTGTAAGGGAGCACACTGCAAATCATGTGCTCAGCAAAATAACTGCTAATGTCTCCACTGTTAAAAGAACATTAATAGCTACTTTAGAAAATTCAAACTGGATAACACAAGATGGAATGATGTCGCCAGACCATGTTGTAGACATCATTGGTTATGTAACTGCCTTGTGTAAATTACCTGATAGGATCCACAAGATAGCCAAAACGATCCCGTACACCCCAGGTATGTGCTTGCTAAACTTAATGAACGAGGTAGAGATGCAGTGTAGCAAAGCAGGGGTGACCGAAACACAATCACATTCTAGCAGAATGAGAGGGCCTGAGACAGTATCAGCTATGAAAACAGCTACAACTACCCAAAACAGAGAACAAAATCGATAGCGCCCCCGAAAGTAGACAGAACAAACAACCAAATGAGTCGAGGCAGCAGTCTCAAACACCAGGCCACAGGTAGTCACATAAATTTCTGCACAATCCGAGCAGATCTCACGCCACAGACACCACTAAATATGGGAAGTCATCTCGCAGATCACAGTCAGGAGATAGGTCCATTCTATGTTATTATTGTGCAAAACCAGGACACACAAAGAATGAATGCTTTATCAAAACAAAAGAAGATAAACAAAAAACACAAGGATTTGATCCATACTGCAGGCATCATTGGTGCCAAGAGCAATGGATCAGTAATTGCAAGACAGTAGAGAAATTGTTTCCATTTTCAAATCGGAGGAAGGCCAAGCCACGACAAAAAACGAACAAACGTAAAGAATAGCAAGTCTAAAATTCACATAGGAGGCATGTTGGGAAGTGAGTGTATCTTGATACAGCTATATGTGAGGATCAAAACGTTTCCTTATTTTTAGATGCAGGCTGTTCAGTGAACTTAGTAACTCATGAAGAAATAGATGGAAATTTTAGAAATAAGAAGAAAGTAGCTTTTCTGGAAGAATCTGACTTAGACTTATATACAGTAGATGGCAAACCAATTGCAGTAAAGGTATGATACGGTTAAACATCACTTTTACAGAGACTACAAGAAAAATTTTCTGCCTTTTTTTTTTTTACATTGTTGAAAACTTAGTAATAAAACCAGATATGTTGCTGGGCTTAAGATGCATGAGAACAGAGAAAATAACTTTACTCCCACAAATGAATGGAATAGACTTTTATAATGAATTCATAGAAGAAATACCATCAGAGTCCTCACCGATTAGTAAAACAGAACCAAAAAGAATTGGTAATATTAAATGCTTAAACAAACATACACAAACAGATGAGTGTATAGATCCACTCCCTCCCCCCTCCCCCAGCCTCCAGGACTAGAAACCCAGGTAATGGTACTGTCTCATCAGTTTTCCCCGCCCATCTCACCAATGATTTAGTTATACTGCCTAATTCCTACATGAAAGTTACCATAAAGGGCAAATTAAAAAATAGTACTGTTCTTATCTTGGAAGAATTATGTAAAGTAAAAGATTGTCAGCAGAAAATGCATTATGTCAGATGAACGACGATGGGCAAACTCAGATATTCCTAATTAATCACATGAATGAGGAAGTACAGTTGAAAAAGGAGACTTGTATAGTTAATAATGAAATAATGTCCCATCCCCATGATGGAAATAATTTTAGCTGGAGTGACAAGTGAGATAAAATCTACAGATAGAGAAAGCATAAAAGAGAATTTAATTCACTCAGGTGAATATGATGAAGAAACTGATTTGTTAAACCTGTTGGAAAAACATAGGGACACCCTAGCATTACCCAGAGAACAATTAGGGAGTACTAACCTGATTAATCACAAGATTAACGTGCACCCAGACACACCACCGATTTTCGTACCTGCCTATCGAGTCCCACAATCTCAACGTACACTCTCAAACCAGTATGTCGATGAAATGTTATAAATTGGAATTATTGAGCCATCAGTCTCCCCGTGGAATGCCCCATTATTCTTCATGCCCAAACGAAATGGAGAAATGCCTGCGGTAGTAGATTACCGTAAAGTAAACAATCACACAATCCCAGACCGGTTTCCCATGCCATTGCTAAGTGACATCCTACAGGATATTGGACCAGAAAATAATGTATTTTCCACGATAGATTTGCTCAATGGATACTATCAAATTCCATTAGGTCAGGAGTCACGTAAATACACTGCTTTTTCCACAAATACAGGACATTATCAGTACAGAAGAATGCCAATGGGATTGAAGACAGCACCAGGCACATTCCAGCATCTTATGAATTATGTATTGTCCGGAATTTTAGGACGAGGAATATTTGTTTGTTTGTTCTGTGATATCATTCATCGCGACATAAATGTCGCAATGAATGATATCACAGAACATCTCCAGAAATTAGACCTACTCTTACAAAAGCTTGGTGATGCTGGTCTAAAAATTAAGCTTTCTAAATGCAAATTTTGCTTTAAGGACATAAAATTCTTAGGCCACAAATTAAATGCTGAAGGTATTCATACCTCCGATGACAAAATACAGGCAGTGAGAGACTTCCCAGAACCCACTACGACAGACAATGTTAGACAATTTTTAGGTCTAGCAGGGTATTATAGGTCATTCATACAACAATTCTCTCATATAGCCTTGCCTTTATTCCATCTACTCAAGAAAGATGCTATATTCCAATGGGGAGAAGAACAAAAACAAGCATTTAACAAATTAAAATATAAACTTACAAATGCACCATATCAGACATATCACTTAATGCATTACAAAAGTTTCGAGATTTGGTATATGGTTACGATATACACTTGTTCACCGACCATAAACCGCTAGTGGGTATGTTTATAGAAAAACTCCTCTCTGAGAGGACAGCAAGATGGATGTACAGTCGAAAACTACAATGTATGTTGGAACTTAGTAGCCATCATTTATATATATGTAACTCTTTAATCTTGTAATAGGTGAGTCTTGAGTTTTGGTTAAAGTTTTTTTGGTAATTGAAGAGCAGGAGGAGTTTACCTCTTAAGACCGCAATTGTTTCAAGCAGGGTACCTCCAACAACCGCAATTTGGGGGTGTTTTGGCGACTTTCACCAAGGGCAAATTGACTATGTTCTGGCTAAAGAGGAAGAATTTACACACCTGACAACCCAATCCGTACCCTCGTAAGCCTAATGGTTACCGCACAATCGTGCATCAAAGTTCAAAAAAAATTTATGATAGTTACCCCTCAAGAACAATCGAAAACATGAAAATTTTGATAACTATCTACTTTCCTTATTGAAACAGGTCATTTCAAAGTGTTTTGTCACACCAGCCATGAAAACAGGTGGATGTAGGTGTGGGGAGATTACTAGACTGTGGGGAGATAAAGTAGGCTGTGAAGAGTAGGCCTATTGGTACGGGGGTTTGAAATAACCAGCTTTTCGCATGAAAAGAAAGCACTTCAGTGTGTTCTGTAACATCTACCATGAAAACAGGAGTGTATGTAGGTGTGGGGAGTTAACTAGTGTGGGGAGTAGGCCTACAAGGCCTTGGTGGTACTTGGGGAGAAAAATTTTGGTAGCAACCAAATTCTCTTGTGGAAACCCTCCATTTCAATGGGATTTGTCATACCAGCCATAAAAACAGGTGTTTATGTAGGTGTGGGGAGATAAAACAGGTGTGGGGAGTAGCCCTACAAGGCCTCATAGTCATTCCAAAACTAACACAGATGCATATAAATGTTTATAACCATCAAGGACATCGAACTAAAGTTGAATAATGCTATAAATGCACGCATTAGAAAGGAAAAAAAAACAATAATTTGTTTCCTATTTCTCTTTTTACCGTCCCAACTTCTCATTACACATTTATCACACCATTACAGTTATCACATTATCATTACACTTTATCACATGTATCATTACAGTTTCGGCAACAGCCAAATTCTCTTGTGGAAACTCCATTTCATTGGAATTTATCACACCAGCAGATGTGTTTGTATGTGTGGGGAGATGAAACAGGTGCGGGAAGTATCTCCACAAGGACTCATAGTCTTTCGAAAACTAACACAGATGGACAATATTCAGAGGTGCTAACCTGGGCAGGTAGGGAGAATGAAAAATAATAATAATAATAATAATAATAAGTGCATCGTCTGCAGTACAACATACAGCATTCTCCAATTACGTACGTACAGAAATTGGTAAGTACGAGTTAGAAATGAACAGAGTGAGGTGTAAAAATTCGGGAAGAAGTAGAAATAATATGAAACAGGTACGTACATCAGGCTTGACACTCGGGGGCCTGCTGGGGATTGGAAGGGTAGTGAGGGACAAGGAGGGAGAGATGGGGTGGGGTTTGGGGGAGGGGACGAGGCTAGCAGGGAAGGGGGGAGAGGACGAGGCTAGCAGGGAAGGGGGGAGGGGCAAGAGAGGGTGGGAAGGGACACAGGTTGTTGTGGGAGAAGAGATGCAGTTGCATGGAGGGGTGAGCAAGTGATGGGGGACAAGGAAGGCGTGAAGGAGTGGAGTAGAGGGTGGCATGGAGGCGGCCGAGAGGGGGGTGTCCCCCACCGCCCGGGTTGGTCCGATCCCCCCTTCACGCCACATCAGGGGCAAGTTCTCATTGGCCTGAAGCCATGTACATCATAATCGGGGTGGAGAAAGAGCTCCACAGTTTTTTACAGGCCGCGTTTAATTGATGCGATTAAGCATTTTGGCATAAAACTCAATTGCATCAGTTGATGCGATTAGGACTTAACCCGCAGCGTCCCGTCGACGTACTTCCACGTCCTCACGTTTTGTCACAGCTAATCCCGTCGACGTACTTCAACGTCCTGCAATTGCAAGGTTCATAATTTCCACAATTTTCAAAATTCGCGCGAGATTTTCGTTTCGCCTGGTTACCCAAGCCTCCCCTACCTGCCGCCAGGCGGGCAGCGTCCTAGACCCCGCGTGACCCGCGCTCGCCCTTGTCTCGGTCACTCACCTGCTAGCAGTGACCCAGGTCAGACATGGCGCGGAAAGGTCTCTCAGACGAGGAAATCGCATCCGTCCTGGAAGCCTTCACTGGAGACAGTGATTCTCCACTCGATGATGATGTGGTGGATCATGATTACGTCCAGCCAGAGGAAGAAATAAGTAGCAGTGATGAGGAGGTCCCTTCGCCCGAAAAACGCGGTATGTGACATACCGTAAAGCAAGGGAAGGCCAGCCTGCTCCCCAACCACGTGCACAGCTATCTCTCCATCCCGAATCTGATGAGAATGAGGATGAGGACGATGAGGATGACGGAGGCCTAGGACGTGATATCGCCGCGTGGTTGGGAAAAGAGAAAATATCACCACGAGGATCAGAAGGTGGGGCGAGACGACACATAAGGTATGGTCAAAGTACTTTGTCTGGGGAAGTGGCAAGTGGTGTGGTGGGATTGCTGGGAGAAAGGGAAAGTGTTGTGGCTTCAGCGCGGGGTGAAAGTGAGAGTGGTGTGGGGGTAGTGCGGGGTGAAGGGGCAAGTGGTGTGAGGGAGGCAGCACGAGCACGTGGTGCTTGTAGGCCTAGGGGAGAGGAGGTTGAGTCACTCCCCAGCACTTCTTTTGCCCCTGAATATTCCCAAACTTCCTCCCCACAGCCCCAGGATGTGGGGAAAGGAAAGAAAGGGAAGGGAAAGGGTAAAGGAAAAGGGAAAGGGAAGAGAAGTGCGAGTGATGAGAGGCGCCGCTCTCCACCTCCCCAACCTCCCCCACCACCCTCACCTCCCCACCCTGACGAAGGGGACGATGGTGACGTGGCTGGAGACGGTGGTGTCACGTGGAACTGGGAAGATGGGAGTAATTTTACTCCCATCATTCACCCTTTCACTGAGGAGTGGCGGTCAGGTTGCACGGCTCCAGGTGTAAATGCAGGTTTGTCACGGTTGGATTTTTTCAACTTGTTCTTTGGTGAGGCGTTTGTGGGGCGCATAGTTGAACAAACTAATATTTTTTCACAATCACAGCACTGTGAAAGTGAACGTTTGGGAACCACGAGCAGGCATTTCCAACAGTATGACTATCCCGTGACTATTTCAGAGATGTTCCTATTTTTGGCCCTGGTTATCTTGATGGGTGTGGTAAGGAAAAACCAAATTCCTGCCTACTGGACAACTGACCCAATCATCCTCACACCTTTCTTCGGAAAGGTGATGGGTCGTAACCGATTTCAGTATATTCTCGGCCGCCTCCACTTTTTTGATGCAGATGATCCAGCCAATGCAAATAACACCGATAAAATGAGGAGAATTAGGCTGGTATTTGATCATTTACGGGAAATGTTCCGCTCCTCATTTTATCCCTATAGAGACCTCGTCATAGACGAGAGTCTTGTGTTGTGGAGAGGCAATATTTCCTCTAGGCAGTACATACCCAGCAAGAGACACCGTTTCGGGTTCAAGATCTTTGTTAGGTGTGACTGTAAGACTGGTTATGTGCAAGACATAGTCTTGTACACGGGCGCACAGACAGATATAATAGAAGATCGGAGTATAGGACTCTCTGGGGCCGTGGTGAAGACAATGATAGAAGAGTACCTTCATCGTGGTCATGCGTTGTACCTGGACAACTGGTACACTAGCCCTCTTCTCACTAGGTTCCTCCACCAACATGACACCGGAGTCTGTGGTAGTCAAGAGAAACCGTCGCCATATGGTCAAGATAGGGAGGAAACTTGACAAGAATGAGGTGGTTTTCTTCCAGGCCAATAACATCCTTGCAACCCTGTGGAACCACAACAGGGAAGTTTGCCTCCTATCAACTGTTCACAGCCCCCTGATGCACCGCACAGACTCCGTGGATCACCGTAGCGAGAGGAGGCGCAACGTATGGAAACCAGAGTCTGTACTTGCCTATAATCTGAACATGAGGCAAGTTGATCAGTCAGAATCGATGATTTCAAGTGTTGACTGTGCCAGGACCACGATGAAGTGGTACAAGAAACTCTTTTTCCACTTGCTCGAGATCACGGTCCTGAATGCCCACTACCTGCACGCAATGACCACCGGAGTATCCGAGACCTTTGAGGGGTTTGTGAGGGAGCTGGCACGTGAAATAATCGCCAAGCATGCCCAGGACAGACCCACACACCGCACCCGCACCCCCATGGCTGCTCAGACTCCCCTACGTCTTGCAGGACGCCACTATCCCAGTGCAATCCCTTCCGGACCAAACCGTCGTAAACCCCAGCGTCGCTGCCATGTATGTAGGCACTCGACAGTCAGACCATCCACTCAGAGAAAAGACACAAGATACGAGTGTGTCGAGTGCAATGTTGCGTTGTGCCTTCAGCCTTGTTTCAAGGAGTATCATAATTTCCTACACTACTGAAACTGTGTGGGAAGGCGAAATGACATTCATGATAATGGTAAGGCCAGTCAGTAGGTGCTAAGTCAAATATAAAGTTGAAACGGGTGTTATTTTTTCAGAAAAGTAATGTATAAGTTGAGAATTAGTGTAAGTGGAAAGAATTGTTATCAAAACTACACCCACTTTGTAAATCTGGTCAGTAAATATGTGATAGCAAGGAAATAAAGTGGAAACGGGTGTAATGTTAGCATGAATAAAACGTATAAGTTGAACATTACTGTAAGTTGTCATAACTGATGTCACGAGTACACCCACATTCTGGTCAGTAAGTATGTGATAGGAATTATATACAGTGGAAGATGTTGTAATGTTAGTAGTAAGGTATTTTATAAGTTGAATACTAGTGTAAGATGAAACAAATGATATCGCGATAACACTCCCTGTGTAAGTACGCGCAAATATGACGCTCAGTTCCATTGTAAGTTCAGAAATGATGTGATATCAATTATATCAAGTGTAAACATGTGCAATGTTAGCGGAGAATTATTATATAAGCACAAAAATAGGTTGTAAGTTGAAATAGTAGTCATAGCGACTTCACCGTGTGTGTTATTATGCGCTATTATTACGCTATATATTTACGTAAGGCCTGAAATAATCTCAAAACAGTTCTATAAAGTTGAAAAGTGTATAATAATATTAGAAAAGTATTATGTAATTAGAAAAAGCACAATACGAGTTAAAACAACAGTCACAGCGAGTTCACTCACTACGTAAATAAGCGCTAACATTATGCTAAATGTTATCAAAAGGCCTGTGAATACGTAAAAACAGTTCAATAAACTGTAAAATGGTATAATGTTGTTGTAGAAGTATTATGTAAGTAAAAAAAATTATATGTATCATGATTTTAGAATGGTAGCGATTCATCGTGACCAAGTTGGCCGATTTTGCTTGTTTCGCACGATGGTACAATGCTTATTTCTGCTCTATTTTTGTATAAAATCCAATATACTCTTTTATCACATGTTTTTATGTTTGTAATAAATTCATTTCTACTTACTTTCATTGGTTTCCCAGACTTATAATACCATAGAAAACGTTTGAGGCTCAGACCGCCTAGGGAGAACACGGGGCCAGGTGGGACCAAGGCATACCTGGTTAAGCTAATTAGGGAGCCCGGGAACCAATTTCTTTGCTACCGACCATTGTTTCTGACCAAAAGCGAAAGTTTAAGCAAAAAAAAAAAAGGTCGAAAAATGGTCGGGATTGGGGGGTACCAGTGGTCGAAAAGTGGTCGGGACGGGGCGGGTTAAGGGGTTAAAGATGAATACAGGGAGTTGATCTTGATTTATTATCTTCAGAGAAAGTCAAGTCTAAGTTGAGCAGCATATGTATTACATGGGACTTAATATACTAATTAAGTCTAGTTGGACCCCTCTTCTTATTCGCTCTCTCCACTACCTGCCGGTTCTATGGCCAGTCCCTTTCTGAGCTCTGATTCCTACATTCTTGTTTAGCAGGGTCCGTGTCACGTGTGCTATACTGTTGTTGAAATGTTCTAGAAGCCTGTGTGTGTGTATATGTGTGTGTATGTGTGTGTATGGTCACGAGGCACTGTTTGTGGGCTATTGTGCTGGTGAGAGGCATTCTGGAGAGGTGCTAACGTCATTTCCTTTTGGCCCCTGGGTTTGACATTGACCTAACCTCTAGACTATATATGTATGTTGCTAGCTATTATGTATTAAGATATTTTAGAGTCCTGACATCGCTCGGTCACGCAGCTGGCCGTCCTCCGACAGCAATTATCATTGACATATGCTAATCTATTAATACATAATATTCTTCTTCATCACTCTTAATACATAATATTGATTATAATATTTTACAGATATAATATTCATGGTAATATTGCAATGATCCAGTAATATTACATTTTAAACAAGTTGTATACATAATTGAATAAAAGCAATATGGTTAAATTGGTTATTGTATGACATTTTGTAAGATGTGTATGTATAATAGTAAAATGCTATCTATCTATATATCTATATACCTAGGCTGCTTCCCCCAAGGAAAGGGAGGTAGCCGAGACAGGACGACACACTCTCCATTTACTCATCCATTTAAACACATTCATTCACATCTTAGCCCCAAAGGGGAGAACGGACAGATCCTCACCGCACCACACCGCACAAGGGTCAACTGCGCAATGCAATCAGTGACATCCGCAGCAGAGCCCGACAGCAGAGCTGGTTTACCCCTGCCACATCATAACATACCCATCCCCCTACCCGCACCTGACCTGACTAGCTGATCAGACCAAATGCGGGAGAATATCCCCTCAGGGCTGCGTCATCACTTATTTATTCACAATTTCTCTCCATTTATTTCTGTCACGCACAGCCACTCTTCCTTGCTCGACAGACATCCCTCTCGCATCCAGCGCTCTCTTCACACAATCCATCCATCCTATTCGTGGTCTTCCTCTCAGCCTTACACTTCTCACATCAGATCTAGTTATCTTTTTCACCAATCGCTCATTATCCATTCTCTCCATATGCCCAAACCATCGCAACACCCTCTGCTCAACTCTACCAGCCATCTCCTGAACAACTCCAGTTCTCCTTCGCACTTCATCATTTCGCACCCGATCCATACGCGTCACTCCACACATACTCCTCAGACACCTCATCTCCATTACATTCAAACTTTTCCTCTCTGCTACACCCATATTCCATGTTTCAGCCCCATATAATGCAGTCGGTACCACAACACCCTCATACAGCCTTCTCTTTACATCCATTCTAAGCGAACGACATTTAAACACTTTTTCATTCCTCCCAGCACCTTTCCTACTTCATTTATTCTAAACTTCACTTCTGCATCTATTCTTCCATCCACAGCAACATGTGACCCTAGATATTTAAAACAATCTACCTCCTCAAGCAACTCACCATTCAAAACTATGTTCATCCCCCTACCATCTATCAACCTCGTACACTTCATCACTTTACTCTTATTCTCATTTACTTTCAAATTCCTCCTTTCACACACCCTTCCAAACTCCTCTACCAACTGTCTCAATCTCTCCTCTGAATCAGTCACCAGTGCAGTATCATCTGCAAACAGCAGCTGCTTCAGATTCCAATCTCCACCATCAACATTTACCAGACTCAGATCACCTAAAACTCTTGCATTCACCTCCCTTACAACACCATCCATGTAAATATTAAACAACCAAGGTGACATCACACATCCCTGTCGCAGCCCCACTCTCACGGGAAACCAATCACTCACAGCATTTCCCACTCTTTCACATGCTCTACTATTTACATAAAAACTTTTCACCCCTTTTAGTAACCTACCATCAAGTCCATACAATCTTAAAACAGTCCACAAAGCCTCCCTATCAATTCTATCATACGCTTTCTCTAAATCCATAAATGCCCAAAACACATCCTTGCCTTTCGCTAAATACTTTTCACACACTTGTCTCACAGCAAACACCTGATCAACGCATCCCCTCCCTCTCCTAAAGCCACACTGCTCATCACTAATCACTCCCTCTGTACCCTCTCTAACTCTCATAATTAACACTCTACCATACACCTTACCTACAACACTCAACAGACTTATACCCCTAAAGCTAGTACATTCATACTTATCACCCTTGCCTTTATACAACGGGACCACACAAGCACTTGCCCAGTCAATTGGCACCATACCTTTCTCAAAGCACACATTCAACAATCTTACTAACCAGTCAACAATAGTCACTCCACCACCCTTCAGGCATTCCACAGCACACCCATCCATACCTGCAGCTTTCCCTGTTTTCATCTCCTTTACTGCCTTCTCCACTTCCTCCTTCGTGATCAAAGAATCATTCAACTCTCCCAACACAATTATTCCTTGCACCCTTCCATCCGCCACAATCTCAGCCACCCTTTCCTCCTCTACATTTAATAATCTTTCAAAATACTCTGCCCATCTTTTCCTTACTGCATCCATCTCAATTAACATCCTTCCATCCTCTGCTTTTACTCGTTCTTCCTTCCCAGACTCTCCCTTTCGCACCCTTTTCACCTCCTTCCAAAACATTTTCTTATTCTGTTGAAAATTCTCTGTCAGCCGCCTACCCCACCTCTCATCTGCTGTCACTTTAGCATCACGCACAGCCCTTCTCACTCTATTCCTCTTTTCCTTATACCTTTCATATGACATCTCATCCTTCCTCTGCAGCCACACTTCATATGCACATCTCTTCTCGGCCACAGCCATACTTACTTCCTCGCACCACCATTCACTTCCTTTTCTTACACCACCACCCACACGTCTCACACCACACACCTCTTCTGCATGCCCCACCACAGCACTCTTAAACAACTGCCATTCCTCCTCCACGCTGCCATTTTCCTGATCTTTCACTGCGCTCCACTCATCTTTCAATTTCTCCTGATACTCTATCTTTTTCTCTCTTTTATCCAACTGACTCACTTTCAAAACCTCCCTGCCACACCTAACCCTCCTAGCTCTCACCCATCTCTTACCTACTCTTAACTTTCCCTCCACCAGGTAGTGGTCAGACATACCTCCACCCTCCCCTCTTAGAACTCTCACATCCAACAATCTTCCTATTACATTCCTAGACACAACCACATAGTCCATCAAAGCTCTATCAACAACCCTTCCACCCTCCTGTCTCACCCATGTATACTTATAAAAATCTTTCTTCTCAAACAGCGTATTCCCAATCACCATCTCTCGCTCAACACACATCGCTATCATTCGTTCCCCATTTTCATTTCTTCCAGGCACACCATGCATACCAACTACGCCTTCAACTGCTACATTTCCCACTCTAGCATTCAGATCTCCCCTTATTACCACATTCACATTCGCTCCAAAACTCTGCAGACACTCATCAACATCATTCCAGAAAGACTCCCTCTCTTGTTCATCCCTTTCACTACCAGGCCCATATGCACTCACAAACACCCACAACTCACGTTCAAATTTCGCTTTCACCCACATCAGTCTCGATGACATATATGGAAAAAAAAAATAGTTCAAAGTTAAGATTATGGTAAGAGCTATTAATATTTCATATAGAGATAATGATACTGGTATACTTCTATGTCATGTGTCATTCTTCTTCTTCTTCTTTTTTATATATAAAATTAATACATGCACATACTACAAAATGTCATAGAATAACCAATTTAACCTTAGCAAGTCTCCTGCTGCACATCTTTCCTGACTAATTCAAGAGGATAAAACCGCCCCGAAATTCTCTGGTACAGAAAAAGATTGCATTGACGTCATTTCATTGGTTAATCAGTGTGAACAGATCTTCATTAAACGACACATTAAAGATGAACAAGAGAAAATTGCTATTTTTTCCTCTTGAATTAGTCAGGAAAGATGTCCAACAGGAGACTTGCTAAGGTCAGATAAGCTCCTCAGAGCTAAGACATATGATGAATTTAAAACTGAATTTTTGAAGAAATTTTCTGGAGGTATGAACTTTTTGCCAGGTATAATCCCAGAATTACATGAGACTGTAGATCAGCCCTGTGCAACCTGCGGCCCAAGGGCCGCATGCGGCCCTCAAAGGCTTTTAATGCGGCCCTTTCTCCTAAAAATAAATAAGCTATAGTGCGGCCCTCAGAGAGAGAGAGAGAGAGAGAGAGAGAGAGAGAGAGAGAGAAAGTGTGTTACCAACTAGAGCCCACCGAAGGTTTGATTAAAATATTAAATTCATATTCTTGTGTACCAATTTTACATCTTTTTCCTATTTCATTCACTAGTGTACAGATTTTAGTTATATTAGAACAGAAAATAACATATTACTTGAAATTGTTAATTATTAGTACATATATAGATTGAGTGATCCTTGGCTGTCTGTCTATGAGTCAGACACGTATGATTCACGTACTGTAGTATGGTACATGTGTTCCCGCCTGACAGTGCCACTGCCTCACCAGTCTCCGTTGTGACTTCATTTGTTGTGGTTGATTTGTGATTACCGGTACTCTAAGTGTCTAAACTTCGTTTATATTGCAGTTTTGTGATTGGCTTTAGAAAACTTGCAAGCAAAACATTTTGAGAATTATATATCACTGCTGAGAATGTGGTAGAACCGTAGAACTGCTAAGATTTATAAACCATGAATTGATCAATAGCTTACAACTGAACAGTTATTGTTACATAGCCAATTTTTAACCTGTTCTTTACCGATGGCTTACTTTTCATAATTTTTGAAAATTATATATCAGTGCTGAGAATGTCGTTTAACCGTAGAACTGCTAAGATTTATAAACCATGAATTGATCAATAGCTACAACTGAACAGTTATTCTTGCATAGCCCATTTTTAACCTGTTCTTTACCGATGGCTTACTTTTCATATATTTAGGCTACCATTCGACAATTTTAAGTAAGTGAGGGAGTGTTTTATAGAGATGAAGGGGTTACTATATGTGTCTACTGAAAGATTTGGTGCAGATATAATGATTTCCTTCCTAATATGGCTAAAAACAGTTGATCATATTTAGCTTGGGAGAGAGTCGGGAGAGAATGGGTAACTCATCCCGAAAGATAATGCACTTAATTACCTCTATAATCGATTTATGTATTTTATCTTAATCATTCACTTGATTTTGCTAAGAAAATTTATACAAAATTATTAATTTTATTGGAATCTATTACATTTTTCTTAAAGCCATGTTTTACTAATTATATATTTTTCTCAGCAGGAAAGATCTTATTGTACTAATAATGGCTTCAAGTAAAAAACGCAAAATTTCAGAGGAAAACCGGAGTTTTCAAGAGAAATGGACTGAACAATATTTATGCATACAATCAGGGGGGAAAGCATTGTGCCTTGTGTGCCATGAAACCATTTCTTTTTTAAAAGAATATAACATCAATAGACACTACATCACAAAGCACAAAGAATATGAAAATATGACAGGTGAAGCACGCAAGGAAAAAATATCATTCTTGCAGAAATCTATGAAAGGACAACAGTCATTGTTTACAAAGAAAGTCAAGGAATATGATGCATCTCTCAAAACAAGCTTCTTGATTAGTCAAATCCTTGCAAAAAGACTCAAGCCCTATTCTGATGGTGAGGTAGTTAAAGAATGTTTGTGTGTAGCCTCGGACAATATGTTTCCTGACAAAAAGAAACAAGTTGAAAACATAAGCCTTTCAAGATATACTGTTGCTAGAAGAATAGACAGTCTTTCAGGGAGTATTGAAAGTACAATGGTCAAGCGAGTTAGTGCTTTTTCTGCGTACTCTGTTGCTCTTGATGAGAGTTGTGACACCACAAACACTGCACAACTTGCTGTGTATATTAGGGATGTTGACAATGACTATAATATTACAGAGGAAATGGCTTCACTACAAAGCATGAAGGGGACCACAACAGGACAAAATATTTTTGATGAATTGGAAAAAGTATTGGCAAGGTTTGGACTGGACTACACTAATTTAGTTTGCATTACAACAGATGGTGCTCCTGCGATGTCTGGTCAAAGAAATGGGGTTGTTGGATTACTGAAGACCAGAATGGAGTCTCAAAATATTGGCTCAGGTTCACTTATTGTCCTGCATTGTATCATACACCAGGAAGCTTTATGTGCAAAGACAATAAACTTTCAGCATGTGACTAATATTCTTGTGAAAGCTGTCAATTTCATTAGGTCAAGAGGTCTAAATCACCGCGAGTTTCAGCAGTTAATGGCAGACATTGAAGCAGAGTACAGTGATGTGAAGTATTTTTGTGAGGTCAGGTGGCTAAGCAAAGCAGGAATGTTGAAGAGAGCATATGAACTTTTGGAAGAAATTGTACTGTTCTTAGATATGAAAGGTAATGCTATCCCTGAATTGAGAGATAAGAAATGGAGATGTGATTTAGCATTTTTAGTAGATATAACTGATCATCTTAGTGCACTGAATGTTAGACTTCAAGGAAAAGATCAACTAATAAATGAGTTGTTCTCACTGATCAAAGGCTTGCAGATAAAATTGAGTCTGTGGGAGTCACAAATCAGAAACCATAACTCAGCCCACTTTCCTACACTGAAAAATCATGACACTAGCAACCTTCAGTATCAGAAGTATGGTGACAAGTTGGCAGTCTTACAAGAGGAATTTTCAGAAAGATTTAATGACCTCAAGAAACATTCACAAGCCATTGAAGTCTTTGCTTCTCCTTTTTCTGTGGATGTGGAAGCAATTCCCGAGGACATGCAAATGGAAATAATTGAACTACAATGCAATGATGAACTAAGAAAGAAGTTTGATGATAGTTCAGTATACCAGTTTTATAAGAAGCATGTATCAGTGACAGTGTATCCAAAACTGTCTGCTCATGCAAGGAAGATGATGTCAGTGTTTGGTAGCACATATGTATGTGAGCAGCTCTTTTCAAAAATGAATCTGGTTAAAAACAAGTATAGGTCTTCACTTACTGATGAACATTTGGAAAGTACCCTGCGTGTAGCCACATCATCCATACAGCCTGATATTGATGAGTTGGTGTCCCAAATGCAACATCAACCGTCTCACTAGGGTAGCCTTTCATTTGCTCATTGATGGTAAGGAAAATGTGTCTGCGTTTGATAATTCTTATTTTAATGATCCCAGTTAACCAATAACAAGTAATTATTTATATTTGTACGCTATAATAATAAGGTAGCCTTTCATTTGCTCATTGATAGTAAGGAAAATACTTTTGTTTCGGACAATTCTTATTCTTATGATCCCAATTTAAATAAAATCAGTAACAACTAATTATCTATCTTTATCAGTATAATCCCACATAATAAGTCTTCGATCGTAGTAAATAACGTGAAATAGTAAGGTTATGTGGCCCTTCATACCAACAGAGTCGTGACTAGTGGCCCTTTGGGAAAAAAGGTTGCACACCCCTGCTGTAGATCTTGTAAGGGAGCACACTACAAATCATGTGCTCAGCTAAATAACTGCTTTTGTCTCCACGATCAAAAGAACATATTTAGCTACCTTAGAAAACTCAAACTGGATAACAGGAGATAGAAAGATGTCCCCAGACCTCGTCGTGGATATCATTGGTTATGTAGCTGCCTTGTGTAAATTACCAGACAGGACCCTTAAGATCGCCAAGACGATCGCGTACACCCCAGGAATGTGCTTACTAGACTTAATGAACGAGGTAGAGATGCAGTGTAGCAAAGCAGAGGCGATCGAAACACAATCACATTCTAGTAGAATGAGATTGCCTGAGGCAGTATCAGCTGTGAAAACAGCTACAACCACCCCAAACAGAGAGCAAAATCGATCGCAACCCGAAAGCAGGCAGAGCACACAACCAAACGTGTTGAGACATCGATCGCAAACACCAAGCCACAGGCAGTTTCATAAGTTTCCATGCAGCCTGAGCAGATCTCGCACCACAGACACCACTAAATATGGGAAGTCATCTCATAGATCACAGTCAGGAGATTGGTCCATTATATGTCATTATTGTGCAAAACCAGGACACACAAAGAAGTAATGCTTTATCAAAACAAAAGAGGATAGACAAAAGACACAAGGATTTGGTCCCTACTGTAGGCATCATCGGTGCCAAGGGCACTAGACCAGTAACTGCAAAGCAGTAGAAAAACTAGAGTCCATTCTCAAATCAGGGGAAGACCAAGTCATGACAAAAAACGAACAAACGTTAAGAATAGCAACTCTAAAATTCACATAGGAGGCATGTTGGGAAATGAGTGTATCTTGATACCAGCTGTTTGTGGGCTATTGTGATGGTGAGAGGCATTCTGGAGAGGTGCTAACATCATTTCCTTTTGGTCTCAAGGTTTGACATTGACCTAACCTCTAGACTATATATGTATGTTGCTAGCTATTATGTTTTAAGATATTTTAGAGTCCTGACATGTACACATTCATTACATACAAGGCAAAATGAATCTAGTAGCTGATGCATTATCCAGGAAACCAAAAACAATTCAGGTCGCGGCATTAGATTTCAAAGGAAACATCCCAAATCACGATGAAATGGCGAAAGCACAAAGACTTGATCCAACATGGTCTAAAGTTACATACAAGTTAGAAACTGGAGATGACACACAATTACCTAAACTACATGTACCACTAGAACAATTCACAACAATCAATAATGCCTTATACAGGATCAACCCAGGTTAACCAAAACGCCGAACAAATATAAACAATTAGTGGTACCTAATGACATGATACCCCATGTATTACGAACAATACACGATAGCCCACATGCAGGACATCCTGGGAAGGATGTTACATTACTGGTCATCATTATGAAAAGATATAAACAATCTATAGACAGATGTGAATCATGTGCAAAACACAAAGGATGCCCAATCACACCTGCACCTATAGGTAATTACCCTGTACCACATCAACCATGGGTCACTGTAGCGGTTGATTTACTCAAGATGCCGTTTTTCATACAATAATAACCAATGCCTATTCGTAGCAATGGATCATTTTTCCCGAATGTAATTTTAGCCCCAGTTAAGGATAAAACAGCAAGGACAGCAGTAAAAACAATAATAAATAATGTAATATGTCGCTTCACTACCCCAAAGGTACTAATAAATGACAATGTAGGTGAATTTAATTTTAATATCTTACAAGAAATAGGTAAACAATACAATATAAAAAAGGTTAACGTTTTAGCCTATCACCCAGCATACAATGGGTTAGTAGAGAGACAAAACAAAAAAGTATTAGATGTACAGTACTACGACACATTCCCAATGATAATTCTGCACGCTGGGATGATTGGATTCCCAGAGTAGAAGCCTCAATTAATGGGTGAATAAACAAGTCTGTAGGAGACACACCACATTTCATTATATATGAGACAGATGAAAAACTACCACTTGAAATTCTAGAAGGTGGTAATCTGCCCATAAACAACGACGATGATTACTCTAAACTCCGTATATGTGAATTCCAGGACATACATAAAAGAGTAAATAAACAGTTAACGATGTCCAAGGAAGAAATGACAAAGGCATTTAATAAAAAGGCAAGAGACTCGCCTATCAGCTTAGGAGACATTGTTTATGGTATCATTCATACGAGAGACAATAAATTATCCCCGAAATTTGAAGACCCATACAAAGTAACTAACATAAAAGCAAACAAAGCTTTACTTAGATCACCGTCAAGTGCCGAAGAGAAACAAGTTCATATTGACCTTTTAAAATGAGTTTCAAGGGAACTATCCAATAATTATACAACCTCAGACACCACCGAACAACTGAACATAACTCATGAAACAAATAAAGAAAACAACAATAATTACAAAAATAAATTAAGGCCATATACCAAACAATCAAACATAGGTGCAACTGTTCCAAAAAAATCTTCAGTACATCATTTACATGAGTTAAATAATGATTTAAACTCCTTCTATAAATTGAATAACAAGCAAGTTATTGTTCTCCGTTAGTCAACCGTAACGCACATTATAGCTATCATCGACCACAGGATGACCATATTAGAAAATTAGTAGATTTTTTTTTTTTTGGCCCGTAGGTAACGATGAAGAGACTTATACTATGGATTCTCCTCTACATAGCAAGAGGATATGCTCACTTAGACCCTCAACACATAGTACAGCAAGGATGCCTCATAGCACCAACGGCCACGACGTCAATCGTAAAAGATGTCATGAGTACTGAAATCAGTTTGGATTACTCACACAAATTACCTTCTTATCTAGAGAACATCGCCAAACCCATGAGGACCCTGGACTTAATGATAGGAAGCTATCTTTCACAAGCACCTAACACAAAGGAAGTGGATGAAATAGTGAAGTTAGCGAAATGGAAGACAGAACAGGCAAAGTGAACTATGCTCATCATTATCCAAGATCTCCCATCTCATGGAGCAGAGATACTGAGCAACACGAACAACATTACACGTACTCGCCAAAAGCGCGGTTTGTTTGACCTGGGTGGTGCAATTCTTGGGAACATCTTTGGATTGGCTACAGAGGAAGACTTTCAAGAAATGAGCAACAAATTTAAATAAAATAACTCCGGTACTAACATACCAAGATAAATTCATCGCCGGACACAACTTAGCAATGAAGACAATCGAGAAAAATCTAAAAAAGGCAGAAAACATAGCTCTCCAAAGAGTACATAAAATAAATGCCATGGAAGGGAATATAACACTTTTCCACAATTTTCCATCATCACACTGACACAATTCTACTCCAGTTAGACAACACTAGATTTTGTTACAGGGCAGTTATGCAAGGAATTTTGAATGCCGGTAATGGCAAGATCACAATTGACCTGCTTCCAGTTCATGAGCTACGTCAGATAATTAGTCAAGGCATACATAAACACATATTGAAGCCTTTGTTCCAAAGTAGGGATTTCATCAATACTATTCATATTTAGAAGCAATACTAACACCAACATCAGTAGTAGTTCATGTACCATTCATAACTGACGACCTGTTCACAGTATACGAAATACACCCCTTCCCTTCCAAGAATAATAACACTTTGGTCATCATCAACATCAACTCAGACACCGAACTCATCATGGTCTCCAGGAGACGGAACACTGTCGCTTTCTCAAGTGAATCAACGATTGAACGAAAGTGCCGCACATCCTTACATGCTGTTCACCTTTGTCCTGCGTATATTTTCACGTTTCAGCCTACTGAAACAGTCCCATGCGAAGTGGCTATCATAAGAAACTACGATATTCATAATCACTGCAACTTCACTTTTGCTCCAGATAAACTTGTACACCATCAACGCATCGGACACTCACAGTCTTTTTTTATTTCACTCATAACACATCAGTTTACATAGTCTGTCCAGATATACCACCATCTCATACTTCAGCATCAAGATTATACATAACACCAGACTACTGTCCAGTACTTACACCATCTATGTCCACATTATCCACCATCAATCACTACGCCAACCTCAATCATACACACAAACATTTCCACCCACTGCCTAATATGGACTTAAACACGAACACGTGTATTAAGTTGACTTCACCTAAGTTTGAAACAATGCAACTAATTAATGAAACAATGAAGCCCTGGGAAGATTTGAGTTTGAGTACGTTCAGCCCATGTTATGTGTATAGCCCAGCACCTACTGTCTTTATAATCTTCTGTATTGTATTTGCAGTAGTGCTGTTCGCAATGCACAGAATGCATGCAAGAATTGCAAACTTTCAGTCAGTATTTAGTGGGGGCAGAGTACGATTTCAAGTAAATCCCCCTGAATGAAGTGTACGTATTTTGTATATAGTATTAATTTTATTTTTAAAAAATGGAATGACACATTATATAGAACTATACCAGTATCATGATCTCTGTATAAAATATTAATAGCTCTTACAATAATCTTACCTTTGAACTATTTTTTTTTTTTTTTTTTGCATATATGCATGTGACTGTTATGCATACACATCTTACAAAATGTCATACAATAACCAATTTAACTATATTGCATTTGTTCAGTAATGAATAAAACTTGTTTAAAATGTAATATTACTGGATCATTGCAATATTAACATGAATATTATATTTATGCAATATTATAATCAATGTTATGTATTAATAGATTAGCATATGTCAATGATGATTGCTGTCGGAGGACCGCCAGCTGGCGTGACCCAGCGATATCAAGACTCCATATTATAATAATACAGCTAATAGATAGATAGATAGATAGATAGCACCAGCCAAAGTGTAAGAATAGGAAGCGTGTTAGTGAGAATCGACCAAAGGAAATGAGTTCAGCAAGACTTAATCAACAGTATGCCAGTGGGCACCAGAAGCACTACAAACAGACAGGCATACAGGATTCAAGAATCTTCCAACGAGAGTGTAGCCCACATGACACAAGCCCTGCTAAACAAGAATGTAGGGATTAGAGATCTGAAAGGGGGTAGCCACAGAAGCAAAAGGTCGTGGAGAGAGGAAATAAGATGGGTCCGACGAGACTTAGTAAATAACATTCCAGTGTAATACATACATTGCTCAACTTAGACATTCCTTGAAGATAATAAATCAAGATCAACTCCCTGTATTCATCTTTAACTTCTCCTCCCTTCGACTAGCACAAAAACATTAACCAAATCTCAAGACTTACATATTACAAGACCAAAGAGCCACAGGACTGCAGGCCACCTCTCTACTGATTGAGCCACCGCTTCCCTGTTTAGCACACTTCTAAGCTCAGGTGAGCACATTTCTTTGTATTTTCCAATATTTATCATAAAAAGCAGAGTTCTGAGAAAAAAATATCGAAAATCTGCCGGGATTGAGGAGGTCATTGGTGAAAAATCAGCTGGGACGAGGCGGGTTAAAATGAAAAACTGCTCCAAAACAAATACTAAATTCTACAACAGAAGGAACCTTAGTAGTTTCGGCTTTGGAAAACTGCGTGCTATTTAAATCATAGAAATGTTTATTCTTTTAGCAGTTGATATTCAGCAGTCATCAAAAATAAGTAGTTTCTCTCTGAAGATCACAAATAAGCCATAATCGAATTCAGAAGGCGGGATTACAGGGCATTTAGGGCACCTGATCCATTACCCACGTAGCAGCACTGAGGCAGACATAGCTATTTACAAAACACGGCCTCAGCCATCTTGCTGCGATATCTGGCCTCGCAAGGTAAGAGCAGGGTAAACATACTCTTACCTATGCCATAACACTGAAAGAGTGTGTTCATCATTTATGTGACTCCTGGGCCAGTTGATAGTCTCTGGCCCTCTTCTACTTTAATCAGATTAGTGTTATTATACCATTAACCCGTCACGTCCCGAGGTTTTCCGCCCCTCCGACATCCCCCAGTCCCGAGCCTTTTTGGATATAATTGTTTTTGGCTCAAACTTCCGCTTAGGTTGAGAAACGAAGGAAAATCAACAAGAAAGGGCTTACCGTGGTCTATAAGTGGTCAGGACAGGTGAGGTCCGCCGCGCCATGTATCGTATTCTATTATGGACGTGCCAGGAGCTCACGTTTTCTATGGTAAGGAATACTGGGAGAAACAACACACAACACCTCTATATTTATTGAATTTGAACTAATAAACAATAACAGTAACAATATAATGGATTTCAGACACATATATATGAAAAATAAGCATTGTACCATCGCGCGAGCATAGCGAGTTAGGTCCGAGTCGTAACATGCTATATGCTAAGTTTCTTGTATCAGTCAACATATCATTTTTTCTACTTGTATACTTCTGTTTCAATGACATTTTACCAATTACAACTGTTTGTAAGTGTTTTCAGATGTTTTCATTCATTATGATGATATGCAGCATAAGTTTAGCGCACATTAGCTTAGTAAGCGCACTTGCTATGACTCATATTTCAACATACCCAATTGTTTTATCACTTTCCTATTATTTTTCCCTTTACATAGAACCTTTCCTCCATCACTGTAAATGTTTTCAATTATTTTCATTCATTACGAGGGCATTTAGCGATATGCTAGCGCATATTCACGTAGCAACCACGATCTCAAACACTCGTGTTTCATCTTCTACTTTATTTATTCACTCCAATTATAATTTCCCACTTACATTACACACGTTTACACCCCTATACTGCACTGTACATACTTACTGGCATTATTTATTCAAGTGAGCGTGAGAATATCACATGAAAATACCCTCGCAATGAATGTTTCGACTAACATAATACTCACACACTTATATACTAATTCTTTACATATATTACACACTTTACCACTTGTTGACTTCTATTTTCACTATTACGTGCCTTATTCATTCAACTGAGCGTCAGGATATCGCATCTCTATACACACGCTATGAATATTTGACTTAGAATATATTTCAGCACTTACAATAATTTGAACTTATATTATACCCGTAAGCATTTCCAATAATAATAATTATATAATTACAGGCCGTATTTATTGCACTGAGCGACTGAATATCGCATCATAAAACCCTCGCTATGTATGTTTCCATTTACAGCATATTTATACACTTACATACAATTTTTGCACTTATGTTATACCCTTATGCACTTTCACTGAGCGTCTGTCTGTTGCATTTACTTTATAGTTTCAGTGTCCTGTCGCATTCAAACCATATCAGAATTGCATCAACGTGTGATATTCACTGAAACATGGGTGAATACAGAGACCAACGTCACACTCCACGCACTCATAGCGGGTGTCCTTCCTCTGTGTCGTGAGTCTCACCCGGGAATTGCTACACACGTGACACCTGCGTTGGGGCCTAGGTCTGTTTGGCTGGGGAGGGATAGGAGTGGGGAAATGGCGGCCGAATTTTCTCAGGGGAGTTTGTGCAATAGGGGCAGTGCGGGTGCGATGCTGGGGCCTTTCTACAGCATACCGTGCAAACATCTTTCTTGTGAGCTCCCTCACAAACCCTTCAAAGGTTTCCTGAACTCCTGTTGTCATGGCGTGAAGGTGGTGGCAATTCAGAGCAGTGATGTTTAGCAAGTGAAAGAACAGTTTCTTATACCACTTCATCGTGGTCCTGGCACACTCTACCGTCGATATCATGGAGTCTGACTGGTCCACGAGGCGCATGACACACTCAGGTTTCCAAATATGACGCCTGTTCTCACTACGGTAATCAACTGAATCAGTACGGTGCATCAAGGGGCGGTGAACCGTTGACAATAGGCTTACTTCTCTATTGTGGTTCCAAAAGTTGCAAGGATGTTGTTGGCTTTAAAGAAGACAACCTCAATCCTTGCAAGTTTCCGCCCTACCTTGGCCATGTGACGCCGGTTCACCTTCACGGTTCCACAGACTCCCGTTTCATGTGTGTGAAGATAACGAGCGAGAAGAGGGCTAGTGTACCAATTGTCCAGGTAGAGGACGTGACCACAATGAAGGTAGTCTTCTATCATCGTCTTTACCACTGCTCCCGACAGTCCAATACTTCGATCTTCTATTATGTCTGTCTGTGCAACGGTGTACAAGACTATGTCTTGCACGTATCCAGTCCTACGGTCACACATAACAAAGATCTTGAACCCAAAACGGTGCCTTTTGCTGGGTATATACTGCCTAAATGAAATATTGCCTCTCCACAACACGAGACTCGTCTATGACGAGGTCTCTATAGGGATAGAATGAAGAACGAAAGGTTTGCCTGAGGTGATCAAAGACCAACCTAATTCACCTCATTTTATCAGTGTCGTTCGCCTTTGCAGGATCATGAGCATCATAGAAATGGAGGCGACTTAGAATTTGTTGAAACCGATTACGGCTCATCATTTGCCCAAATATTGGGGTAAACATAACAGGGTCCCTAGTCCAGTAAGCAGGAATTCTGTTCTTTCGTATAATACCCATCAAAAGGACCAGGGCAAAAAATAGGAACATTTCTGAAAGGGAGACAGGGTAATCATATATTATAGAATGCCAACTCCTTGTTCCCAATCTTTCACTCTCAAGGAGCTGGGTGCCTGCAAACAGGTTGGTTTGGTATACAATCTGCTCCACAAATGCCTCACTAAAAAACAGGTGGAAAAAATCCAACCTGGTGAATTACGGTGAATTCCTGGAGCAATGCAGCCAGAACGCCCCTGCTCAGTGAAGGGGTGAATGAGGGGAGAAAAATCACTCCCATCCTCCCAATTCCATCCCACAAATCCCTTGTCCCCATCATCCCCATCACCGCCTTCGTCTGGGTGGGGAGGAGATCCTGGTGGGGGAGGTGGGGCAGAACGAGTGCGGAGGGCTTCCCCACTGTCACTCCTCTTCCCTCTGCCTTTACCCTTTCCCTTTCCCTTACCCTTACGGCCTTGAGGAACATTAGGGGGCTGTGGGGATGAAGTAGTGGAATATTGGGGAGCAGAAGACGTGCTGGGGAGTGGTTCCTCCCCACCTTCCCCCTCCATGACAACACCACGTGCTTTCTCACGCACCCTAGCTCGACCACGTGTTAGGGGATATTGGGGAGCATAAGACGTGCTTGGGAGTGGTTCCTCCCCACCTTCCCCCTCCCTCACAACCCCACTTGATACTGAACGCACCCGCACTCGCCCACGTGATACACTACGCCGCCTCACACTACCTGGGGAGAGCAATGACTCACTCACGTCACTCTCACTTTCCCTAATCCTCCCTGTACTTTCCCTTTCACTCCACACTCCCTCCACAGCACTTCCTAACTCCCCAAACAAATTGCTAGGCCCATACCTGCTCGTCTGACGTGGTGTGCACTCTGGGCCACGATGAGTGATTACCTCACGTCCATACCACGTGGCAGCACGTCCCACGACTCCGTCATCGTCCTCGTCCTCGTCATCGAAATCTGGTTCCAAATCACGTTGGGGATAGGCATAGGATGTTGCACGTGGCTTCTTGGCCTGCTGCCCCTCTCTAGCAGCACGGTAAGTCATGTACTGCCGCTTCCTGGGAGACGGAACTTCCTCGTCACTGCTGGTGGTTTCTTCCTCCTGTGGCTGCACATAATCTTTATCCACAACCTCGTCGTCCAGTGGGGAATCACTGTCGCCTGTAAAGGCATCCAGGGTGGCTTGAATTTCGCCCTCTGAGAGACCTTTCTTAGCCATGTCTGAGCAGGACCATTGCTACCAGGTGAGTGGATGAGTGGCGGGTTAGCGCGGGTCGTGCGGGGTCGCCGAGTGTCCCTGCCTGGTGGCAGGTAGGGGAAGGTCATGCGAGGATACGTACTGCAAATCAAGCGCGAAATTTGAAAATTGTCGAAATTATGCACTTTGCAATTGCACGACATACCGGTACGTCACCGGGACTGGCAAATGCAAATCGTTGCAACGTACCCATACGTCGACGGGACGGGGCAGGTTAAAGAAACTGCAGTGATGATAAAACAAGAGCTATAATCGTCTTCTGTGAAGTAGCGAGTTCTGAGGATTCTCAATCACTGGTAAAATAAGAGAGATGTGTATTATACGGAGGTAGTAGCAGGAAGGCCATCCTGTTCAAACAAACTGTGGGCCTTTTTTTTTTTTTTTTTTTCGGTGCTACACCCAACTAACCAGTACTGAAATTAGCATGCTTATCACTTACTTTAGGCAACTCTACGCAATTTCTGATCTATAAGCATCTGCTACTAAAGCATTTCTCGTGCACCAATTTAATAATAATATTTATCATCATCATCATCATCATCTTCATCATCATCATCATCATCATCATCATCATTATCGTCATCATCATCATTATCATCATCATCATCATCATCATCATCCGGACCTCCTTTCCCATCCAAGGGCAGGATGAGGAGTAGCAATGTCCAGACAGCACAAAGTTGCCCAATCCAAATAGGCCACACTTCCATTCACTCATCATTCAAGCCCCCGGGATCCTGGCTCTACCAGATACACCAAAAACATTCACCACATTCTGCAGCTTCACACAAACGTATCCGATTGAGTCAATCCGGACGCTGCCATGCTCACAAGGGGTGCCAAAATCCCTGATCATGTACTTCTCCTCATAACATTCATCCAGCCAGCTCGATCTCTTGTCAGTTCCCTAGCCTCACCGACTTCCAAACCTCTCTTCTTCAAACGCTCATCCACCATATCTCTCCACCTTCTCCTTGGCCTACCTCGCCTTTTCCCTCCTTCAAATTCGCTCAGGTATACCTTTTTCACCACTCTATTGTTATCCATTCTTTCCACATGACCATACCATCTCAGGACACTGTCTTCGATTCTGGTGTCCACACATTTCCTCACTCCACACCTTTCACAAAGCACATTATTTCGTATCCTATCCACTCTCTGTACTCCACATACGTTCCTCAGCAGTCCCATCTCCACTGCTCTTACTCTTGACTTTTCATCTTCATGCCACACCATAGTCTCACACCCATATGTTTGAGTTGGCACTAACACTCCCACATGTAAGCCTCGTGCAGCTGCAACACTCAAGCCTCTGTTTCATATCAAGGCCTTCATAGCACCAGCTACTTTTCTTTCTTGTGTCACTCTACTATCAACTTCTTTTGCACATTTTCCTCTCATTTCTATCACTGTACTCATGTATTTGAACTCCCTCACCAATTCCAATCTCTCTCCATTCACTGTGACATCACACTGGGAATCACCTTCTCTCTCAATAACCATCACTTTACTCTTCTCTACATTTACTCTCAAGGCACGACGCTCACAGACATCAGCAACACTCTGCACTAGCCTATCAAGTTCGTGTCTGGTACTTGCAAGCAGCACTGCATCATCAGCATACAACAAATTTGAGATATTCCATTTATAACCATTCATTACCAAAGCCATCCTTCTCTCCATTACTCGTGTTTTTACTTCTCTCATCACCCCATCCATATATATATTGAACAGCCATGGGGACATCACACAACCATGTCACACGCCCACGCAGATCGTGAACCATTCACTTAGATGCCCATTAACCCTTACACATGCTTCGCTACCACCATAAAAACTCTTGACAGCACCTAGCAGCTTACCATCTACACCATACATGCACAAAACTTTCCACAATCCCTCTCTCTCTACTTTGTCGTATGCTTTTTCCAGATCCATGAATGCCATAAACACCTTATGGTCCTTCTCACAAGCCTTCTCTGCAATCTGTCTTACTGCAAATACTTGATCCACACATCCTCTGCCACTCCTAAAGCCTCCTTGTTCATCACTCACTAGGACTTCTGATTTCTCTCTTACTTTCTCTATGATAATTCTTTCATGTACCTTCTCTACCACACTCAGTAAACTTATGCCACGATAATTCTAGTAGTAGTAGTAGTAGTAGTAGTAGCAGTAGTAGTAGTAGTAATAATAGTAGTAGTGGTAGTAACAATAATAATAACAGTAATGATAATAATAATAATGATAATAATTTTAATATTATTAATAATAATAATAATAATAATAATAATAATAAGAAGAAGAAGAAGAAGAAGAAAATGAAAAAGAAAATGAAAATGGAAGATGAGAAGGAGGAGAGAGGAAGAGAAGAAAAGAAGAAGAAGAAGAAGAAAAGGAAAAGAAGAAGAAAAAGAAGACAAAAAAGAAGAAGAATGGATTATAAAGAAAGTAATAAACTGAAGAAGCAGGAGTCTCCTGCTCTTTTCTAACTCTGTTATAAGATCTACATAGGTTAGGTCATGTCTAGTTTAGACTGGTTAGGTAAAGATTATATTACTACCATTATTACAACTACTACCAATAATAATAATAATAATAATAATAATAATAATAATAATACATCCTTTCGTCTTCTCTTCATCCCACACACCATCTCAAACGCTGCACAAATTTCTTCTGTGATTATCGTGCACACAACTCCAACCTCCCCCACCTGCTCCAAATGATATTTACCCAGTCACACTTCCACTTTTCTCGTATATTCTGCTTTGTTTCCATCCTCTTGCAACCATTCTTCCCTCCTTGTATGGACTTCTTCCTGTCCTTCCCTCATTCGATTCCTCCATTGCATTAGAACCTTGACTTTCGCCATCACCACAAGGTGGTCAGAAAGTCCACTCCCCCAGTCACTGTATGTTCTTGCATTCATTACAAACCTTCTCATTCTGTCATCCACATACACATAGTTAATCATTCCCTTCAAAAGGGGGTGCAAAGAACAGCATGGTGGAATGAAGATGTGAGACAAGCTGTGGTACAAATGAATAAAGCTTATAGTGAGTGGATGGGAAGGAAGGTCGTGGAGGAAGTTGAGAGACGGAAGAGAGAGTTATAGGGAGAGGGGAAGAGAGAGGCGAAAAGATTAGTAACAGAGTGTAAGAAGAGAGTGGATGAGGAATTTGGAAGGAATTTGAGTGTAAAGTGGAGGGAATGTAAGAAAGTGTTCTGGAAAGAGGTAAAGAGAATAAGACAATGCAATGAAGGAGTTACTCAGGGAATGAAAGATAAAAATGCTAGATTGCCAGTGGAGAAGGGACAAAAAGTGAGCAGTTAAAGAAAGCCCTTTCCAGAACTGTTAAACAAAGACAATGAGAGTGATCCGAGGATATGGGGAATTGTTGGGAAAAGGAGGGGGCTGAGAAGAGAGGAAGAAATCAGTAGGATGGAAGTAGTGGAAACAATGAAGAAAGTCAAAATGGTGAAAGCCCCTGGAATTGATGGAGTGTATGGTGAAATGCTGAAGCATGGGGGAGAGATAGTAGTAGAATGGATATGGAAGATGTGCAGATTGCCATGGGAGGAAGGTAGAGTCCCGGAGGATTGGAAGTCAAGTATAATTATTCCCTTGTACAAAGCCAAAGGGGAAAAAATTGTATGGTAATTACACGGGCATTTGTCTTCTTTGACAGTTAGGGAAATATCAGAGGAATCAGTTGGAAAAGAACAAGGAGGTTTTAGGAAGGGAAGAGGTTGTGTAGAGCAGATGTTCATTGTTAGGTCTTTATTAGAAAAATTTATAGAGAAGGGAAAGAAGTTGTATGCAGCCTTCACTGATTTGGGAGAAGCATATGTTAAGTTAGATAGACAAGGAATGAGGAAAGTATGAGAAATATATGAGGTAAATGGGAAGCTGTTGAATCCAGTGAAGAATGTGTATGAAGGAAGGGGATCAGGCTTCAGTGCATGTGGGTAGTGAATTGAGTGAATTTTTCTTTTTGAATGTTGGATAGAGACAAGGATGTGCCATGTCTCCATGGTTGTTCAATCTGTATATGGAGCGAGTTATAAAAGACATGCTAGTTAGGGCAGTGGATATTGGAGCAGCTTTAATGAAAGAGGGCAACGTTTGGAAACTCCCAGTACTGTTGTTTGCCAATGATACTGTATTGATAGTGAAGACGAAGGTGAACTGCAAGGCTTGGTGAATGAGTTTGGAAGAGTGTGTAAGAAACAGCATCTAAAGATGAATGTAAAGATGAGCAAAGGTATGATCTTCGAGAGAAATGAGATCACTGGATGTACAGCAATGCTGGATGACGAGGAAATGGAAAATGTTAAGTGCATTAAAGTACTTGGGTAGAGTAATAAGTAAAGATGGAAGTTTGGAGGGTAAGTGTTGAAAGGGTACAACAAGGAAGAAAGTTTGCTGATTCTTTGAAAGCAAAGGTAAGAAACACAAGTTAAAAAGTCGTTGCAAGACAGTATTGTGATGCCAACTCTAACGGATAGAAGTGAAGCTTGGACTTTGTTGGAAGGACACAAATCAAGAGTGAGATATGAGTTTTCTGAAAGGAACATGTGAAGTTATATAAAGAGACACATTGACAAATGAGAAAATGAAGAAGTGTTGTCGAGTGGATGTGGATGTGATAGAAAGCATTAGCAGAAATACATTGAAGTGGTTTGGCCATGTGGAGAGGATGGAGAGCGAGAGACTAACGAGAAGAGTGTATGTGAATGAGGTGGAAGGGGGGGAGAGGGAGGGGGAGACCAAGGATGAGATGGAGGGATGGAGTGAAGAGGTATACAAGAGAGGGGTGTGAGCTGAGAGAAGGGCAGTGAAATGGAGGGGGACTGGGCGACAAGGAGGCGATTTTTTGTTTGTGGCCAGCCCTTATGAGATTAAGGCGTCTGACAATAGATAAATATAATTTATGTACCTTTGTCAACCTCATCATCCTTTTCCTTTTCTTGTCGTATTTTTTCCATGACGTTTTACCTCTCGAAAATCCATTCTTCAGGATACTTGCTGAACTTTCGAAGTATGATGTGTGATTTTTATTTTTACGTGTCTGACCAAGATACACAGCCGTCTCTGTGTAAGACACTTTGCCAGCCGCAAATGTGCAATTACAAATCGAAAAAGAATGCTACCAAGTTTTACTGTCGTACTATGTACATTTCTATCCTAGATCATCACTACATGCCTATCACTGCTTCAAAAGATTCTCCCCTCTCTCTCTCTCTCTCTCTCTCTCTCTCTGACATCATCTTCTTTAATCTTCAATACATAAAGATTACCAACTTAGGTAAATTTAGCAAAACTTGGCGCTATTTACAACAAATTTCTTAGTGGTCTGTGAGTGGGAGGTCGAGGAAGGAGTGGAGGGGATGCGGAGAAGGGAGGGAGGAGAGAGATGAAGAGAGAAGTGAGAGATAGAGAAAAAGAGGAGGATAGAGAGGAGAAATTAGATAGGTTAGGAGAATATGGAGATTTGACGAAACGAGGAATGGTGCACCGTAAGAGAGGGGCGGCAGAGAGAAGGGAGAACGATAAAAGACGGAATTCGCAGGAAATCGTGAAGGAAGAGGGAAGAAGGACGCGGGAAGGGATGGGAGACAGAGAAGAATGAGGAAGAGGAGCTAAAGGAGAGAAAGAGTGGACAGAGAGAGAAATAGGAAAAAAGTGGTATGAGGAGGAGGAAAGCTCCAGAGAGATGAGCGGACGCGGGAGAGGAGGGAAAAAAAGAGTAGGGGGAAGTAGGAAAACAGAGGGATGCGGTATAAGTAAAGTATAGTGTATGAAGGAAGGAAGAGGGAAACTAGGAAACGGAAATGGAATTCGGGAAAGGGTAGAGGGAAAAAAAGAAAGAAATGTGGGAGGGAAGAGGTATAGCAGGAAGCAGAAATTGAGGATCGATGAGAAGGGGGATTGAGTGAAAGAGCAAGTCAGGATGAGAAAAGAAATACTGAAGGGAGAAAACGATGGAGAGGACAAAGAGAGAGAGAGAGAGAGAGAGGGTTAGTAAGATAATATGAAGGAATAAGAAAAATTGAGGACCGTGATAAGGGGAATAATGGGAAAGAGAAAGAGGGTCAGGTTAACGGAAGGTTGTCAAAAAAGGAAAAAGAGAACAAAGTGGCAGTCGAAAGGGAAGAGCTGAGAAGACAGAGAGAAGAAGAGGATGGAAGGGTAGAAAAAGATATGAAAAGTCAATACAAGATGCGAATGAATGTGTTTGAATGGATGAGAAAATGGGGAGTGTGTCATCCTGTCTCGGCTACCTCCCTTTCCTTGGGGGAAGCAGCCTAGGTATATAGATAGATAGATAGATTGATCAGAACTGAGGAGAAAAAGGAACATGAAAGGAGGGGTCGGAGAAGTGACAGGGCGTGAGGAAAAAGAGAGGGAGAAGGCAAAGACGAAAAACGACCGAGGAGGTGGCAGGAAGCGAGCTGGTTGGGTTGTCGGATAGAGGGGGGAAGGTCAGAGCGAGTGGGAGAAGAGGAGGGGCAGGAGAGAGAGAGAAGGAAGGAGGGTGTTAGAGGGAGGATTCGTTTGGAAGCTCTATTCAAAATTAACATCATGTAATTGTGTTCCGGTGAGGGAGATCCTTAGCCAAAAGTGTAAAACAATACTTATTGAGATGATATTACTAGAAATGAGGATGTGAATATGTATGCACCTCCCACTCCCTCGCACGCACACACACACACACACACACACACACACACACACACACACACACACACACACACACACACACACACACACACACACACACACACACACAAACCTCTTCCCTGTCCCAAACTGCACCGACACATGTATTTACACAAGACACTCGCAAATCACTTTCAGCCCTCCCCACTCTAACTTAAGCAACACAAGCCGTCTCTCCCGCTGATAATGCCGGTGCATGCTCATTGGCAGGGATTCATAGTTCGAGCACAAACAGGTATATGTAAGGCTTCACAGGTAGGAATTTCAACACACACATATGCGAGGCGAATAACAGAAGACAAGTGAGATGCACAAACAGCTACAGGCAACAAACCTCTATCAGCCCTGCTTTTAAGCTATGTGGAGGCTGCATGGTAAATGTGGAGTTACATTTACATATGCATGGTTATACATATTCCAGAGGACGACAACAGGGAGAAGGGTTTAAACAGGTATTGATACAGCAGGAAACAGCAAATGTCTACGGATATCCCGGCCGTGGTTGGATTGTGCATCGTATTATAATGATCCCAACCACTGTGAAGTACCCATTCTTCTTCCATAGCATATTACTCCTTAAATTTCTCTTGTACGACGCTTTCATACTGACGAACTTCCGTCAATATTATACATGAGAATAGTGAGGTGTAATGTGCAGAAATAATCACCAGTGAAAAGGTGCTACGTTATACCCAAAGCCACGTAGGTTACTACCCTCTATGTGGAGGGTGCGTGGGAGTGTGCAAGCAAATACTGTATATCTATTAATTACAATGCATACTCGAGATGAGTGTAAACAACAAGCATCCATGCATGCACAGAGATACAAGCAGCAAACCTCAACACATATCATTCTTGGCTTGAACTGTGAGTGGAAGCTGCCTATTAAATGTTGGGGTATATATTCAGTATGATGCATGAAATCACTGAGGGATTATATAAAAAAAAAATGCTCATCTTATCAAAATGCATCTTTACAATATCGTTGCTAATATTTACGGAGTAAATACTAGCACAAACTGATTCATATACCGGCACATCTATAAATTCTGACATACATACATACATACATAAATACTGTACATATATGAATTAATAATGTATCCCCGACGTATATCCAATGCTGGTTCCGGTGAATTCCCTACGTATGATTTCAGGTTACCCTCTCTGACACACACACACACACACACAGTCTGCCTGCAGTAAACACATTAAGGATGTGAAAGCAGTCCAACAGGCAAATAAACCTAGGTTTTAAGGTAAAAAATTAGTATCCTAGGTTGCTATAGTTGATTTGTTTTCGTCTGCCGGAACTGGGCTGTTTCCATTGCATGAATATTAAGTAAGGGTTACATGAACTTAGTTGAGCCATAGTACTGACGTATGAATGAGTTTTGGATACTATACCTGCTTTACCTTCGCTTGTTCAGGTTTTTCGCCTAACTGCAGTTTCATTTATGCCGCCCAGTGGAAAAAATAGACATTGGAATGGCTCAACATCATTTCTATAACACTTCTTTATGACTGGCAACATGTTCTAGTGTTCAGTTCCTGCTACGTCTGAGTATTAAGAATTGAGACATGGCAATTTTAGGCCAAGTTAGATTAAAATGAATAAAGTTACACTGACCTTCCAATATGAATATATTTGGTCATCAACTGAGGGGAAACTGGCTAGGAACCTTTGACAGGCTAGGATAAACGTGCTATACCACACAATCTCCTTACTCCTGCTTCTTTTCGTCACCCATTTCAGGCAAAATGAACTGCGTGACTCATATTATCTTTTATCCTCGGGAACATTCGAAGGAACATGATTTTCTTCGCTCAGTAATTCATATCCTCTGTGACCGAGAAATCAGCGCTACTAGCTACGAAACTGCATGATCAATAGTTGCAGGGACCAGATCCTGGTTCGGAATGGTGATGCATCCAGCTCAGGTATCTGTCCGTTCTTAGGACACCGGTAGGCAAAATGAGTATCCAGGGTCACACCTAGGGAATAATCTGTAGTAAATTGGATGATGCAATGTGTCACGAGTCGGCGCGATTTTCTATTTAAATAAACTCGTGACATTGAACTTGGTGGGAAACCGTGAATTCTAGTGGAATCCCAGTATGTATCACTCAGTCAACTGCCACCTATTTACCCAATCGGGAGTGTTTTCAGAACCATTTTTCACTGTTTCATAAGTGATCGTCTTAGTGCGTGACATTAGCACCTCCGCTGAGTGATTTATTGTGACTGTGTATCACTCACACTAAATTCGTTAAGCCGTTACCAAGTGCGGCCCGCTCTCGCCTCTCACAATTTGAACTCAGTTAGGATTGAAGCGCCGTGAGACCAGGTCGTTCCTCAGCAGGTTCCTGAAGTCTCCACCTAGTGTGAGCCGGCGAGAGGTTCAGCGAGTGTGGCAGTGTCCTTCCTCAGTAACGACGCCCAGTCCATTCCGCTTAGCCCACTTTTCTGACCAGTATTTTCTTTTCGTTTTTCCTAGGCTTAAGAGTTTAGCTTTTGAGTGAGCAAGTGAGTGTGCTCTCCTTATTTTGAATTCATTTTGAAACATGTAACATAAATTTATCTCATTGTAATCAATAAATTTAACAGTTCTTTTTCTTGAGCTTAATGTAATGTAAACTCGTGTTTTATTTCTCCATATTAAGCTTATTCTAGTTGCAGCTCCTAATTTGCATAAACGCTTTGCATTATTCATAACCGGTACTTAGGCCAGTCCTTTTGTATTAAGCTTAAAATCCGTTGTGCAACCTGAAGTTAATTGCACCAGCAAGAACCTGTTTATCATTAACAGCATTAGTTATTGATTGTCAGGGGTGGAGTCACTTTCTCCAGAGGCCAACAGTACTAATAAACAGCACGTGTGAGTAATCAGTCTCTGCTGTGTACTGTTGAGAAAATTTATAAATTCTCGTCCTTGGAGAATTGGCGAAGTAAGGCGGCATAAAGTATCAATTCTTTGTCCCGCTCTCAAGTATTATTGAATATTATCTTTAATATTACAAACGATAAAAACCCCGTGACATTTGGAGACCTCGCCAGGATATTAACTCCTAGCTCTAAAGCTATTCACGAGATAATACTCACTCACTCATACTTAGGTATTTATCATTAAAGTCTATAGGCACTATCGTCCTGGTGATTATTGATTCACTTCTATTAATTTACATAACAGTTTTCACGGTCAGTTGTTTGTTTAATTTTCTTTCTTTACCAGTTTAACTAGATTTAACTGGTCACCACTAACCTATGCCTATATTCTTTATTCTCTATTATTGGCATCTTTCTCTGCAAAATTGCAGTCAGTACTGAGTCTCTAGTTCACTTAGATTGAGTTAGCATCATGACTACCAACGTCTGTGTACAGGAAGCTAAAGATATGGGGCTTACAGACTCCAAGAAAATAAAGGACGCTGTCCTCTCGGTTTAATTATGAGCAGCAACATGAGAATGATGCTCGTGAAGAGCGTCGAATTCAGCGTGAGGAACGCGAAAAAGAGCGCGAATACGAGCGAGAACAGCACGAACACAAGCAAAAACAACGCGAACTCGAGTTAGAACAACGCGAGAGAGAACGTCAACACGAGTTAGAACAACGAGAGAGAGAACGTCAACACGAGTTAGAACAGTGCGAGAGAGAACGTCAACACGAGTTAGAACAACGTGAGAGAGAACGTGAATTCGAGCGTGCACAACGGGAACATGAACGTGCTGAGCGAGAAGCACGCGAAAAACATGAGTTTGAAATGTTGAAGCGCAAGCGAGATTCCTTGGCTTCAGACACATCTGGTGCAGCTGGCCGAAGCTCCACGAGTGCTATCCCTGCACATTTTATAGTGACCCCACACATCAAGCTTCCCCCATACAAGGAAGGCGAGTGAATCGAGCCATACATAGCTCATTTTGAAGACATGGCTCAACTGTACCAGCTGGATGATGCAGCTAAGCATCTTCAGTTTCTTAGCCTGTTTGAAGGCCCTGCCCTCGATATTCTCCACAGAATTCGTGGAGACAATCTCACGTATGAGATGATGAAGGCCGCACTCGTCAAAGCGTACGGTCTCACAGTTGATGACGCCAAGAGTCAGTTCATGAGGGCGCGTTTACAGGAAAAAGAGACTGCCATTCAGTTTCTTGACTGGCTTAATGCTTACTTAGATGAGTGGATGGAGAAAGATGAAACTCCTTCCACACGTGAGGGGATAAATGACCTTATGCTGCGCTTGCAGCTACAAAAGTCATGGCCTACTGAACTTATGGCTCAGCTTAAGATCTGCCAGGTAAGAGATGCCAGCCAAATGGTGAAGAAGGCTGATGCATTCTTCACTGCCTACGGGTATCAAACTCACAAGCAGCACACCTGGAACAGGAAAGCTGCTAAATCTGGGAAACCGTCTCAGACTGAACCTCAGCAACAAGGCCGCTCTCAGAATAATGGCCAAGGTCCAAAACCGCAGAGGAAGGACCAGGGGCAAAACACTCAGAAGCCCAAGTGGAAGAGGTACAACAAGTACCCTAACCAGCAGCAGTATCAGCCACGCAATCGACCGAAGGGACTATCCTTTCAGCACCAGCCCCAGTGTATCGGAGGCAGGAGGCAAACGCAGCTTTCATTCCTCAAAAGCAGCAGGGTGGTGTCATCCCTAGCACTACGAGTACACTCCCACAGTTCTCTAGTCCCCCAGTGACAGTGAACACTCCTCCACAGGAGGCCAATGCTCAATCTCCCCAGACAGTGAGTACAACCCCTCAAGCATCTAATTCTCAGGGCACCATGTTTGCTGCATCATTTATTCAGCAGTCTAATCAGTGGCTAGCTGCTTCCTCCACAAGCCCTCCCACAGGTGACAGTGCCTTCCTTGTTCAGCCAGGGTTTGTGGGAGGCATTCCTGTGAAGGTCCTGAGAGACAATGGTTCCTCAGGTTGCTCTGTCAGGCAGAGTCTAGTTCGGCCTGAGGAGTACACAGGTCGACAGATCCAAGCTAACCTTGTTGATGGATCAGTGAGATTGTTCCCTGAGGCACGTATCCAGGTGGCATCTCCATTTTACACTGGTACGACACTCGCAGTTGTCATGTCAGAACCTTTATTTGACCTTATCATAGGCAATATTCCAGGTGCCAAGTATAGTTGCACTGAAGATGATACTACTCACACTTCGGCTGCAGTAACACGAGCCATGGCTGAGGCTCCAAACTGTGTCACCCCGGTGACCATTGAATCGCCACAAGATCTGACATGTAGCCAAGTTGTTGTCCAAGAACAACACTCTGACCCAACACTTGCTGCCGTGCGGAAGAAACAAAAGGGTAGAGTGATAAAGTATTCACGGGGAGGTCAAGCCAAGTTCCTTTGTAAACAAGGATGGCTGTACTGTGAGTCACTAACACCCCTGGGTGAGGGTCGACTGCAGTTTGTCGTTCCCACTAAGTATCGCCTAGCAGTGTTAGAATGGGGTCATTGTTCAGCCTCAGGAGGTCACCTGGGCGAAAGGAAGACCCAGGGCTGTATCCGAGCTGACTTTTTCTGGCCAGGGATGGGACGAGAAATAGATAGTTTTGTGCGTTCCTGCAATGTGTGTCCACGTACCACTAATCAGGGACATGTCCTTCCTGTGCCGTTGAATCCACACCCATAATCTCAGAGTCAGTTGAGTGAGGGCAGTGGTAATGTGGGTCCAGACCTGACGTCTCGCCCGTTGGTCCCACAGGACACATTACATTCAGGACCTGTATATACATGTATACCATAAGTTAAGGGGGAAGTTTGAGAACCCCGTAGAGACAGTCCAAGGCTGTGTATGAATTACCTTGTGGGACGTCTCGAGCTGTGGGCCTCTCTCAGGATTCCCGGAGAATGCACAATATCCACATGAGTGTTCACACCCACGGTGGGTGTTAAAATGTGACCTGCCCGAGACTGCATAGGGATTCTCAGCTTCCTGTCATTAACCCGCCCAATCCCGACGTTTTCTGAGCTTTGGTCCGCCCCAGTCCCGGCTTTTTTGGACCATTTTTTTTTTTTTGCTCAAACATTCGCTTTTGGTCAGAAACTAAGGAAAATTACAATGAAAGATGTCCCTTGGGTCCAGAAATGGCTTACCTGGAGCACGTAAGTTTGACAAGTACTGCCATCCTCTATGAGTATTTTCGCCGTACGTTTTCTATGGTGGCATGGGTACTCTGAACTGATGCAGTATACGTTTATTATCATGTATTCATATGTTGGAAATATGTATACCAGAAGTATATTGGGTTTTATACAGAAAAAATGAGAAATAAGGCATGTATCATTGTGCGACCCTAGCGAAATTGGTCGATTATGTCACCGATGGATAACAAACATCGTTATTTCATCAGCTATTGTATTTTTTCATGTTCCATATTACTTCCACAATAACATCATACCATTTTCAACTTTACATAATTGTTTGTACATATTTTGAGGCATTATGACAAGAATTAGCATAAAAGTAGCACTTATTTACCAAGTGAGATCATTTTATTTCATGCTTTTTTCAACTCAGATTCTATTTTTTCACGTTTTAGATTACTTATAACATAATATATAACCCACTTACATGTTATACAATTAGTTTATAGATGTACTTGCTTTACGAAAAGAATTAGCATAAGAATAGCGCTTATTTACCGAGTGACAACTTGGTCTTTCATGCTTTTTTCAACTCAGAGTCTATTTTTTCACCTTTTTGATTACTTATAACATAACATATTACCAATTTACATGTTAGACAATTGCTTTTACAGAAGTACATGCTTTATGAAAAGAATTAGCATAGACGTAGCGCTAATTTACGTAGGTAAATCATGTCATGTCATTATTTTTTCACCTCTGAATTTATTTTCTCCCCCTTTATAGTACTTCTCACATTACATTCTGGCCTTTTCCATGTTAGACATTTGCTTTCACAGTAGTACACGATTTACAGTAAGCCTTTATCCTAATATATATATATATATATATATATATATATATATATATATATATATAGAGAGAGAGAGAGAGAGAGAGAGAGAGAGAGAGAGAGAGAGAGAGAGAGGTGGGATGGTGGTACACTGGGAGACAGCTTATCCCATAATTGGTGGCTAAATTTAGAGCCCTTGGGGAATTTCCCACTCCTCTTACACCGTGAACAGAATTCTTCCTAGCGCTTATTTACCTACTGACTGTATGTTCTGTGACTTTCAACTTAGACTATTTTTCAACTTACAAACTAACTTTACAGTAACTTGACAACCTCCTATGATTAGTATCACATAAGATAACATGGCACTATTATGATACTGAGCGACACTTTATCGCGTATGTACAGGCCTTACCACACTACACACACTTTCAATAGTGCCTGTTATTATGATACTCATGGAAACACGGTTGCAGGCAGAGAGCAAAGTTGCACTCCACACACTCGTACCTAGTGTCTCTTCTTTTATAATACTTCCAATATAACATATTGCCCCTTTACATGTTAGACAAGTGCTTTCACCTTCTGCTAACTCACACCACGCCTAACACGAAAACCACGTGGATGTGTTGCCTCCCCCACACCACTCTCGTTTCACGAATCTGTCTGCGCTCTCCCGCCCCAACACTTTCATTTTCTGCTGCCCTAACCATCCCCACACCACTACTTCCTGCCACAGAACACATAGAAGGAACATACCTGTGGAACAGTCGCGACGTGACGTCTGTCCCAGTCCCAAGTGGCGATATCTTTTCCTTCCCCAGCCAGGAAAATACGCCACCATGTACTGCTTCTTTGTCCTCGTCCTCGTCCTTCGTCCTCATCTGATGGTTGGTGTTGCTGCCTAGATGCAGCACGTGGTGCAGGCTGGCCGTCCCCTGCCCTCCTATATGTTATATATTTGACCTTCCTTGGGGAAGGGACCTCCTCATCACTGCTGCTGGTAACCTCCTCAGGCTGCACGTAATCGACATCGAGGGTGTCGTCGTCCAGTGGGGAATCACTATCCCCTGTAAAGGTATTCAGGGCGACTTGTATCTCCTTGTCTGACAGCCCACAACACGACATGTCTGACCTGAGTGACTGCTGACAGGTAAGTGGACGATCACAGGGTCGGGTGGGGTTAATCTGGGTCTAGGGGATTATCCGCCTGGCGGTGAGTAGGTGAGGCTTGCGTAGGTGGGCGAAACAAAAATCAGGCACGAATTTTGAAAAATGTGAAAATTATGCAACTTGCACTGTTGCCGCATTAATTCACGTCGCCGGGACATGAGTGCCCTTCATGTGAGGACGTTGATTCACATCGCTGGGACGGTCCGAGTTAATCGTAAGTGTAGAGTTAGGTTAACCAGTAAACTGCCCGTTCTAAGAGATTTGAGCAATTCAAGAACTGACACGTTTTCTGGTTAATAATGTTAGGTTAACCAGTAAACTGCCCGTTCTAAGAGATTTGAGCAATTCAAGAACTGACACGTTTCCTGGTTAATAAGTTAGCTTAACCAGTAAACTACAAGGGTCCTGAGAGATTTGTAAATCCTAAGACTACGTTTCCTGGTTAATAATGACATAAGTACTGATTGCAAGGCAGAGAGAGAGAAATGACACTTTTGATGCTCCACCTTGATTCCTTTCACAGGTGCAGGTGGCGGGTGCAGCATTGTTGTGCAGATCAGCTGGCCATCCCTGCTGCATGCTGCCGCCTCTTCTCTTCTGCCTCGTCATCATTATTTACTATAAATTTCTATTACATGATCAGTTACACCACAACTGTCACACCTACATCATGTATTACATACATCACTCTACATAACAATTAGTTGTTAATGTAAATGTAGCAAATTTTTCGCTCAGTTTGACCTGAGTACACGATTTTTCACCGTCGTCACTGAGTTTTTTCCTCAAGCTTGCTTCTATTAACATAAATACGAGTTTTTTTCGCTCACTGGTGACTGTGACTTTCTCCTGTAGCAGGCTAGCACACACACACCACAGTGTGAATCTTGTGTGACTGAGTTAGGATTTATATGTATGTATATTGAAATTTTTGTTTATTGAGAAAAAAAAAAAATCATTTTGATGGAGCGTAATGTCACGAGTCGGCACGATTTTCTATTTAAATAAACTCGTGACATTGAACTTGGTGGGAAACCAAGAATTCTAATGGAATCCCAGTATGTATCACTCAGCCAACCGCCACGTATTCACCCGATCGGGAGTGTTTTCAGAACCATTTTTCACTTTCACAAGTGAACGTCTTAGTGAGCAACATTAGCACCTCCGCTGAGTGATTTACTGTGAGTGTGTATCGCTCACACTAAATTCGTTAAGCCGTTACCAAGTGCGGCCCGCTCTCGCCTCTCTCACAATTTGAACTCAGTTAGGATTGAAGCACCGTGAGACCCGGTCATTCCTCAGCAGGTTCCTGAAGTCTCCACCTAGTGTGAGCCGGCGAGAGGTTCAGCGAGTGTGGCAGTGTCCTTCCTCATTAACGACGCCCAGTCCATTCCGCTTAGCCCACTTTTCTGACCAGTATTTTCTCTTTGTTTTTCCTAGGCTTAAGAGTTTAGCTTTTGAGTGAGCAAGTGAGTGTGTTCTCCTTATTTTGAATTCATTTTGAAATGTAACGTAAATTAATCTCAATGTAATCAATAAATTTAACAGTTCTTTTTCTTGAGCTTAATGTAATGTAAACTCGTGTTTTATTTCTCAACATTAAGCTTATTCTAGTTGCAGCTCCTAGTTTGCATAAACGCTTTGCATTATTCACAACTGGTACTTAGGCCAGTCCTTTTGTCTATCTATCTATCTATTGCCAGACGCCTCAATCCCGTTTGGGGTGGCCACAAACAAATCGCCTCCAAGTCGCCCTGTCCCCCGCCATTTCCCTGCCCTGCTCCCAACTCACACCCCCCTCTCTCATATACCTCTCCACCCCATCCCTCCATCTCATCCTCGGCCTCCCCCTCCCTCTTCCCCCCTCCACCTCACTCACATACACTCTCTTCGTCAGTCTTTCACCCTCCATCCTCTCCACATGGCCAAACCACCTCAGTGTGTTCCTCATAACGCTTCCTATCACATCCACATCAACACCACAACGCTCCTTTATATCCTCATTCGTCAGCCTGTCTCTCCATGTGACTCCACACCCTCCTCTTAAATAACTCATTTCCACTGCTCTCACTCTTGACTTGTGTCCTTCCAACAACGTTCAAGCTTCACTTCCGTACGTTAGAATTGGTATCACAATACTGTCATGTAGTAACTTTTTCACTTCCATGCTCAATTCCCTGTTTCTTATCACTGCTTTCAAAGAACCAGCAACCTTTCTTCCCTGCTGTACCCTTTCAAGCACTTCACCCTCCAAACCTCCATCCTTACTCATTACACTACCCAAGTACTTAAACGTACTCACATTTTCCAATTCCTCACCGTCCAACCTCGCTATACATTCACTGACTTCACCTCTCTCAAAGACCATCACTTTACTCTTCCCTACATTCACCTTTAGATTCCGTTTCTTACACACTCTCTCAAACTCATCCACCAAGCCTTGCAGCTCCCCTTCGTCTTCACTCAACAACACAGTATCATCTGCAAACAACAGTACAGGGAGTTTCCAAACACTATCCTCTCTCACCAGGGCCACTCCAACATCCACTACCCTACCTTGTACCTCTTTTATTACCCCATCCATGTACAGATTGAACAACCATGGAGACATGACACATCCCTGTTTCAAACCAACTTTCAAAGAGAAAAATTCACTTAGTTCACCATCCACACGCACTGCAGCCTTCGCACCATCGTACATACTCTTCACAGCATTCAACAACTTCCCATCTACTCCATATATTCTTAACACTTTCCACAATCCTTGTCTATCCACCCTGTCATATGCTTTCTCCAAATCCATGAAAGCCGCATACAACTTCTTTCCCTTCTCTAGAAACTTTTCCACTAAAGATCTAAGAATGAATATCTGATCTATTAAGCTTAAAATCCGTTGTGCAACCAGGAGTTAATTGCACCAGCAAGAACCTGTTTATCATTAATAGCATTAGTTATTGATTGTCAGGGGTGGAGTCACTTTCTCCAGAGGCCAACAGTACTAATAAAGAGCACGTGTGAGTAATTAGCCTCTGCTGTGTACTGTTAAGAAAGTTTATAAGTTCTCGTCCTTAGAGAATCGGCGAAGTAAGCCGGGATAAAGTATCAATTCTTTGTCCTGCTCTCAAGTATTATTGAATATTATCTTTAATATTACATACGATAAAAGCCCCGTGACACAATGGTCTTGTTGCCAAGGTTATGGAAAATAACCTAAATTGACCCAAAAGCAAATAATACTGAGGTAATCACAGCAGCTGATCTCAGCATTTTTGCATTTTATGATCTAACCCTAACTAAATTGAAAGATTCCTGTAAATTTAGTTTTGACTTAAGAGAGATCACCTTAGTCAGTGGGATATTTAGTTTCGGTAAGAGTCATGCACTAGAAAAGTCACTGCGCAGCAACACACACACACACACACACACACACCGCTCGCTGGTGCAGTGGTAACGTTCTCGCATGCCAACTGGTGGACGGGAGTTCGCGCCTCGCTCAGGTTGCGAAAAGTTTCACTGATGAAGTGGGTGGTTACTGTCCCCCTTGAGCAAGGGGATTGGTGTGTGTGTGTGTGTGTGTGTGTGTGTGTGTGTGTGTGTGTGAAGGTCACAGCCTTGCCCTTAGATCGGACTATATGAGCTCTCAGCTCTCTTCCGGGAGGGCAGAAAGCTGACGATCACGACCATCAAGTGATAATGACCGACCCGGTGAATTACACACACACACACCTATTTCCTAATGCGGCACACATTACGACAACAATGCTCTCTGCTTCATTTTGCCACAAAAGAGCTTCCTTCCCCCCCTCTGTGTTAGTGTGTGTGTGTGTGTGTGTGTGTGTGTGTGTGTGTGTGTGTGTGTGTGTGTGTGTGTGTGTGTGTGTGTGTGTGTGTGTCTGTGTTTGTGTGTGTGTGTGTGTGTGTGTGTGTGTGTGTGTGTGTGTGTGTGTGTGTGTGTGTGTGTGTGTGTGTGTGTGTGCGTGCGTGCGCGAGCGCGCCTGCACGCATTACCCAACCACATCACTACCTCCATTGCAAAGAATCTGATCCTCTTTTGATGTCATTTGATTGATTGCATCACTATTTGGGTCTATAGTAAATAATAAGTGTTAATAATAACAACAACAATAGTAATAATAAAGCTAATAATAATAATTATTATTATTATTATTGTTATTATTATTATTATACTAATAATAGTAGTAGCAGTAATAGTGTTAGTAAAAATATAATAATAATAATAATAATACAAATAATAATAATAACAACAACCAGATTGGCACTCAGCAGAGCGCATGTCCCCGCCAACGCCCTCTTTCGCAATGTTAAAGAAAGTGAACAAAAAAAAAATCCTGGATCCGCACCTTTATCCAGATCCGGACCAAAATTTAAAGGACTGTATTCCTAGTCAAGGCCCATTCGTCTCCCAGTTTTCGTGAAAATCCGTCCAGTGGTTTTAGTGTAATCTTGCTCACAAACCAACCAACCAACAAATAGACAAACGGACCTGGGTGAAAACATAACCTCCTTGGTGGAGGAAATAATGATAATAATAATAATAGTGTAATAATAATAATCTATCTATCCATTACCAGACGCTTTAATCCCCTATACAGGGTGGCCACAAAAAATTCGCCTCCACGTCACCCTGTCCCCCGCCATATCACTGCCCTGCTCCTGATTCACATCCCACTCTCTCATATACCTCTCCACTCCATCCCTCCATCTCATCCTTGGCCTTCCCCTCCCTCTCTCCCCCTCTGCCTCACTCACATACACTCTCCTCGTCAGTCTCTCACTCTCCATCCTCTCCACATGCCCAAACCACCTCAGTGTGTTTCTCCTAATGCCTCCTATCACATCCACATCCACACCACAACGCTCTTTCACATTTTTATTTGTCAGTCTGTCTCTCCATGTGACTCCACAGGCTCATCTCAAATAACTCATTTCCACTGCTCTCACTCCTGACTTCTGTCCCTCCAACAACGTCCAAGCTTCACTTCCATACGTCAGAGTTGGTATTACAATATTGTCATGTAATAACTTTTTCACTTCCATGTTCACTTCCCTGTTTCTTATCACTGCCTTCTAGGAACCAGCAACGTTTCTTCCTTGTTGTACCCTTTCAAGCACTTCATCCTCCAAACTTCCATCCTTACTCATCACACTACCCAAGTACTTAAACGTTCTCACATTTTCCATTTCCTCATCATCCAATCTCACTGTACATTAATTGACTTCCTTTCTCGAAGACCATAACTGTACTCTTCCCTACATTCACCTTTAGATTCCGTTTCTTACACACTCTCCCAGACTCATCCACCAAGCCTTGCAGCTCCCCTTCCTCTTCACTTAACAAAACAATGTCATCTGCAAACTACAGTACAGGGAGTTTCCAAACACTGCCCTCTCTCATTAGGGCCGCTCCAGCATCCACTGCCCTACCTTGTATCTCTTTCATAACCCCATCCGTATACAGATTGAACAACCATGGAGACATGACACATCCCTGTGTCAGTCCAACCTTCACTCAGTTCACTATGCACACGCACTGCAGCCTTAGCACCCTCATACATACTCTTCACAGCATTCAACAACTTCTCATCTACTCCATATATTTTTAATACTTTCCGCAGTCCTTGTCTATCCACCCTGTCATATGCTCTCTCCAAATCCATGAAGGCCGCATACAACTTCTTTCCCTTCTTTAGACACATTTCCACTAAAGATTTAAGAATGAATATCTGATCTACACAACCTCTTCCCTTCCTAAAGCCTCCCTGTTCTTCTCCAACTATTTCCTCTGTTATATCCCTAACTCTGTCAGTAAGTATCCAACCGTATACTTTTCCTATTACACTAAGAAGAAAATGTCCCTGTGATTACCACGCACTTCCTTTTGCCCTTTCCCTTTGTACAAGGGAATAATTATACGTGACTTCCAATCATCCGGGACCTTACCTTCCTTCCTGGCCAATCTGCACATCTTCCACATCCATTCTACTACTACCTCTCTTCCATGCTTCATCATTTCACCACGCACTCATCATTTCCAGGGGCTTTCCCCATTTTGACTTCTTCAGTGCTTCCACAACTTCCATCCTACTGATTTCTTCCTGTCTTCTTACCTCTCTCCTTCTCCCAGCCATTCCCCAACCACTTATACTTGCATTACTTTCATTCTCTGTGTTCAACAATTCATTAAAGTGTTCTCTCCATCTGGTCACTTTTTCTCCCATCTCAACTATAGTCTGTCTCAGGAAACACGAATGTAGAATATCGTCTATTTTACTCCAAAGTCACTGTCAAAGGCCGAAGGCATCTGATTTAACGACCTGTGGGAATACAGGCTGGCCAAGGACAAGGCTCACTTTAAGTACCTTGCTAATATCTCCCTCATTTATACCCTTCATCCATTTGAACTCCTCAATTAAATATCCCCTTACTCTACGCCTCTCTAGCGAATGCAGACTTAGTCTTTTCAGTCTGTCTTCATATGACAGGTTCCGGACGTCATGTATCATTTTTGTCATTCTTCTCTGTACATTTTCTAACGAATTAATATCCATTCTATAGTAAGGACACCAAAATTGTACCGCGTAGTCTAAATGTGGCCTTACTAATGCTAGATAAAGTTTCAGTATTACTTTAGATGATCTATTGCTCACGCTTCTCGAAATAAATCCTAGGACCCTATTTGCTTTATTTCTCGCATTAATACACTGTTGCCTTGGTTTAAGGTTGTTACTAATCATAACTCCTAGATCTCTCTCGCATTCCGATTTGCTAATTTCTTTGTTATCTAAGCTGTATTTAGTATCTCCAATGGTCTTGCCTACGTAAAGTACTTTACATTTTTCAACGTTAAATTCCATTTACCAAGTTTTAGACCATTTGGACAATGTATCGAGGTCTTTTTGTAAGTTATGGCAATCGTCAGTCGAGTTAATGATACGCCCTATTTCTGTATCGTCGGCAAATTTGTTGATGCTGCTATTGACTCCTAAGTCTAGATCATTTATATATATGATAAATAATAAGGGACCGAGTACTGAACCCTGTGGTACACCGCTAGTCTCACCAATCTAAAACCAAGGTTTGGGTGGGGTCTGGCACTGGGTGCAGCCATGCCATACTTCCTAATCGAGCGATGAGTAGATTCTGTTATATATGTAATAGGCATCACAGATAGGTACACACATACTAATACAATATAAACGTAAGTATTCTAACATATCAAAGGAAGGTAAACTTGTAATGCATATGGCTCTTGTACATCAATAAAGAAACGTGGCATACATATTTTACAGTGGTGCTGAAAAAAATGTAGTTACTTTTACCGACTTTCACGGTAGTTCTAAGTTGGGTAAGTAATGTAACAATTACGTTTATAATATAATTTGAAGGAATCAGTAGAACATACGCTATTTTCTTAATAGAAATAAATAAGTTAAAACACTCACGAGCGGCAACATCCAGGCCCATACTGGGAGTTAATCCATTGGAGGGAGATTAAGCTTCTGTCACGTGCTTCCACTGTTCACTTTGTTATATATATACCGGTAACTTAAATTATATTTATAACTTAAATTAGTTTGTCTTTACACACACACAAAAAAAAAACACACACACACAAAAACACACACACACACACACAGAAGTGGGTGAAGTCATGTCAGGCCAGGTGGCGAGGTGTGAGCGGACGAACTCTAACGGTGTCAGGTCAGCCACTACCCAATCAGAGTATAGGAAACAAGGCAACGCTGTACGCCGGGAAATCTCCGGCTGGACTCCACCCAAACCTTGGTTTTAGATTGGTGAGACTAGTTATAGTTACTAATCCCAAGTCCGACTAAGTTCCATTTATTAGTACTCTCTGCTTTCGTCCTTTCAGCCAGGATTCTATCCATTTTAAGATATCGCCGTCTATACCCTGTGCTCGAACCTTTCTAACTAACCTTTCGTGTGGGACCCTACCAAAAGCTTTGCTAAAGTCCAGATAAATAATATCGTAAGCTTTATCGCTATCTACTGCCTCATAGACCTCCGAGTAGAATGACAAGGTTGTGAGGCAGGATCGTCCTTGCCTGAATCCGTGCTGACTTTCGTTTATAAGATTAAATCTTTCTAAGTTTTCTCTAATCTTATTTGCCAAAATTGACTCCAACATTTTTCCTACTATTGACGTTAGACTTATCGGACGATAATTCGACGCAGCTGATTTATCACCTTTTTTAAAGATGGGCACTACGTTTGCGGTCTTCCACGCCTCGGGAACTTCTCCTGAACTTAAAGAGTCATTAAATAATGTTAAAAGTGGCTGACATAATTCTTCTTTGGTTTCTTTTATAATTTTTGCATATATATCGTCCGGACCTGGCGATTTTTGAGGTTTTAACTTATTAATTTCTTTCAATACGTCCTCCTTACTAATAGTTATTTTACTAAGAATATTTTCCGTATTCCCATGGTAAATATTTGCTGCTTGAGGGACCAGGCTTAGATTTTCCTTGGTGAATACTGATATGAAATAATTATTTAGGATGGAGCACATTTCTTTATCTTCACTGGTAATGTCACCTGATTCTGTTCTGAGTGATCCTATCCTATCTTTATTTTTCGTTTGGTACATTTGATAAAAACCCATGGGGTTTTCTTTTGATTCACTAGCAACCTTAATTTCATAACTTCTCTTTGCTTTTCTTATCTCCCTCTTTACTTCTCTATTTAAAATTGTGTACCAGTTACGTAAGTGTTCCTCTCCACGTTTTATTTTTCTATATATTCCTTTCCTTTGGCCTATGAGAGATATTAATCTGTTATTTAACCATCTTGGTTCTGAATTATTCGTTCTAAACGGTTTTGAAGGAATATATCTATCTTGGCCTCCGTGTATTATATTTATTAACTCGTTATACTTCTCACTGGTCGAACGTCTGCTTGGTACTGGAGCTGAGTTAATTCCCGTCACCTGGACTACAATCCTATCTACCACCTCCCCCCTCACAGACACCTGACGGACATTCCCACGTGTTTCCTGCACACCTATGACCTGGGGTTCCTCACTGACCTGGCATTCCCTCAAATAGCTAATCTCCCTGTGGAATACCGTTCGAAAATAAGCTCTTAAGCCATCGAAATCTCCTAGACGAAAATTAGGAACGGTGGAGGTATTTTCAGTGGAACAGACATCCTAAATAAATTTGAACTTAATTTCTTCATGATCGCTATTACCAAGTCGTCCACCAACCTCTATATTACTAATGATATTTTCTTTATTAGCTAAAACCAAATCTAGTATATTATTACCTCTGGTGGGCTCCCTGATATACTGATAAAGGAAATTATCCTGTACTACCTCTAGAAAATCCTCTGACTCTGCATCCCCTGTCTGATTTCTCCAATCTATCCTTGGTAGATTAAAGTCCCCTACAATTATTACTAAGCTGGACTGTGATGCTTTCCTAATTTCCTCCCAAAGGTATTTACTATCAGCTCTACTTAATTTAGGAGATCTGTAAATTGCTCCTAAGACTAATTTCTCCCTATTGTTACTAATTTCAACCCAGACACTTTCTGTGTCCCTGTTTACTTTAATGTCTGCTTTATCGTAACAGTTTAATGAATCCTTTACATAAATAGCTACCCCTCCCCCCTTTTGTCCCTTTTATCTGATATTCTGCTAAAAATTCTCGTGTGTCCGTATTCATCCAAGTTTCACTAATAACGGCAATGTCTATTTTCTCTGTACAAATTAAAGCCCTCAGTTCATCCATTTTATTACGTAAACTCCGGCTGTTTGTGTAGTACACTTTCAGATTATTCCTAGTAGTTATGCCTCTACCTTGGCATTTACTGTTATTTATTTTATTACTAACTGGGAAACTCATTACTTTACTAATATAACAATTTTTTGTACTATCGCTTATCGCCCTTCTATCATCGCTTGTTCTATCATCTATCATCGCCTGCTCAATTTGAGGTGCCTGAGTGGATGTATCTACACTAATGGTTGTACTTTTGTTCTTAATTTTGCAAGTCTTGATGCATCTATCCAAAGATTGTAATAATGATTTCTGAGTGTAGTTGCTGCAACTTCCTGTACACCTACTTCTCAACCTCGAAAAAATCCCTCCAACTCCCTATCTATCATTCCAGCTAAAACAGTAACTCCCTGCCTGCTAAGATGAGTCCCATCCCAACTATACAAGGCACTCCGTCCATAAAACCGGTCCCAGCTGTCTATGAAAGGTATTGCATTATCTTTTCAATACCTTTCAAGGCGGCAATTAAACCCTATTGCCCTGCTCGACCACTCTCTTCCAACCCGCCACCTTGGTAAAACACCAAGCACTACAGGGGTTCCTTCCCTCTCCCTAACCTTTTCTAACATCAACTTGTACCTTTGCCACAGGACCTCACTCTTACGGCTACTAATATCATTGCCTCCTACACTGAGGCACACAGTGGGTTTGTCACCACTATCCTTTACGATATTTGATATTTTTTCTATCACATTAGCCACCCTGGCCCCTGGAAGACACATGTTTAGCGAGTGGAGTATACATGGCCCTGTTCAGATATCTCACCTGGGAGAGAAGAGGGAAGGAGGAAGGTCCAGAATCCCGAGGGGACCTCTTAATCCTTCACACGGTCACTCGTGTTCCGATTTTGGCAAAGGCTTTGTAAAGTTCTCTCCTTCATGTTTCCTGAGAAAGGGTATAGTAATCTACAATTTCTATCTTTCACTCCCCAACTAACTTCATTGCCACCCTGTCTGACTCTCTTTACCTACTTCCTAAACATTTTCTTACATCCCCTCCACTTGACACTCAAATTCCTTCCAAACTCCTCATCCACTCTCATCTTTCTCTTACTAATCTTTTCACCTCTTTCTTCCTTTCTGCATATAACTCTCTTCCGTCCCTCAACTTCGTCCATGCCCCTATTTCTATTATAATAAAAACTCTGTAATAATAATAATAATAACAACAATAATAATAATAATAATAATAATAATGAAACTTATTACTCATAAGGGAGACATAATAATAATAATAATAATAATAATAATAATAACAGTTATTATTATTATTATTATTGTTATTATTATTATTATTATTATTATTATTATTATTATTATTATTATGTCTCCCTTATGAGTAATAATTTTCCTTATTATTTTTTTTTTCTTATTATCATTATCATTGTCGTTGTTGTTACTGCTGCTATTGTTGTTTGATATTAGTAGTAACTAATATTTTTTACTTAAACGATAATCTGACATTCCAGTTCCATGTAAGAACATTCCCGAGTAGACTAAATACTGTTGTAGTACCAGTGCAAAAAGAACGTACCCGGGCCGAAAAGATTCAAAGGGAAAAAGGTATTAAACATAAATGAAGGTGGAACTGCGAGAGGGAGAAACAAGGGGAAGAGAAACTAAATGGGAAACCAGGACAAGGGGGAAATAGGGGAAAAACGAGAAGGTAGGGGAAAAGGTAAAGAAGAAAAAGGGAGAAGGAAGAAATGAGAAGATGGAGAAGAAAAGAGAAATCAGGAGAAGGAAAAAGAAATAGGAAAGAAGGTAGGGTCAGAACAATATGAGGAAACAAAGAGAGAATAGGATAAAGAACGGCGGGAGAAGAAAAGAGTAAGAAGAATTACGAAGAAAAAATGAAATGGGGAATAGGCAGAAGAAAAGAAATGGGAAGAAAAAAAAAAGATAAAATGGAAATCGAAAAACGGGTGAAGAAATGTCAGGAAGAAGAACTGTGAAAATGCGCAAGTATGAATGAGGGGGAAAGTGAAGAGTGGAATTTTTATGATGGTGCAGGGATCTATCAGGCTAGAATGAGAAAGTGGGACTGGGAGGGAAAATCTAAAGCATCAACACCAACAACAGTAAAAAATCTGGTTAGGGGAACTAAATTGGATGGAGGAGAGTCATCTCTATGCCCCCCCACCCCCTCATCCGCAACGCGTCTCTTATTTCTTCCGTTTCTGACACCACACCAACCACGCCTGTCAAGCATAATTATGGCTGGTATCACTGAGAGATATATAACTGTAAAATGGTGTCCATATTTAAATTCACCTAAACATAGAGCTCTGATAAACTCGGTATGGAAGTTACTGGATTATTACGAGCGAGCGAAGTGAGCGAACGTTGCTTACTCTTAGTCAAGTTTGGAAATGAGCGACCCGGCCCGACCCATGCGTCACGCTAAGCCGATGCTAATATTTACTCGTGTGTGAGAGAGAGTTGGAATTCTTACTGCATGTGATGCTTTTATTCAATAAATTTTGTTACCAACTAAAAACTCACCCAAAAACGTGTAGGAACCCCTTGGAATCTCGAGGTTTCCAAGGGAGTGTTCAACACTAATCAGTGAATGCCTCAGTTACGAAATCAAATTTTAAAAAAATCCTTCTTAATGAGTTTTTTTTCTTTGAATCAGCTGTAGCAGTCAATTACTGGTGATTCCGCCTATAATTTTATATTAAAGGGACACTGTGATAACATTTTGCTCGCTCGCTCGTCACGCAGTCATAAAGTGCACTTTACTGGTAGGGTATTATCAGAGATGCACCGGAACTTGGTTACTTCCAGCCAGAACTTCATTTTTATGAAGTTCCCTTTCCGGCCAGAACTTCAGTTTTTATGAAGTTCCCTTCCTGGCCGGAACTTTAGAAAAATGAAAGAAAAGCACTTGGGAGTCGAATGCTAATTGCCCGCCAGAATACGATCTTAGCCAAGTTACCAGCGAGGCCCCTCCCAGGGGGGCTGGGGCCGGCGTCCATCCCCGGGGGGCCTTGGAGCGGCGCCCCCTCGGGGGTAGCCGTGGGGCTCGAGGTGGCAAGGGGGCGGGGCCCCCCCGTGAGAGGAGGGATGGCGGCACCCCTCCCTTGGGACCAGGGAGCAGCGATCCTCCCAGGGCAGGGAGGAAGATTTTTGCCATATCTTGATACCCTAAAGGTTTCAAGTTGATAGCTCAAGCCGTTCATGAGATAAAATGGTGCTAAAGGCAGGCAATAAAAACTAGTTGACCTTTGGCGGCCATTGTGGTAACCTTGACCTTGACCCCGTGCCCATTTACGAACTAGTCCAAGATTTTGGCCATACCTTGATACCCTGAAGGTTTCATATCGATAGCTCAAGCCGTTCTTGAGATACAGTGGTGCTAAAGGCAGGTGATAAAAACTAGTTGACGTTTTGCAGCCATTTTAGTTACTCTGACCTTGACTCCGACAGACAACTTGCGATCTCGTCCAAGATTTTGGTCACATCTTGATACCCTGAAGGTTTCTTGTTGATAGCTGAAGCCGTTCATGAGATGTAACACACACACACACACACACACTCATCCACCATATCCCTCCACCTTCTCCTTGGCTTACCTCGCCTCCTCCCTCCTTCAAATTCGCTCAGATATAAGTTTTTCACCACTGTGTTGTTATCCATTCTCTCCACATGACATCTCAGGACACTCTCTTCGATTCTGGTGTCCACACATTTCCTCACTTCACATATTTCACAAATCACACTGTTTCGTATCCTATCCACTCTCTGTACTCCACATACATTCCTCAGCACTCCCATCTCCACTGCTTTCACCCTTAACTTTTCATTTTCATCCCACACCATAGTTTCACATCCATATGTTAAAGTTGGCACTAACACTCCTTCATCCAAGCCTCGTGCAGCTTCTATACTCAAGCCTCTGTTTCTTATCAAAGCCTTCATTGCTCCAGCTTCATTCCTTTCGTGTGTCACTCTACTTTCCACTTCTTTTGCACATTTTCCCCTTTTTTCTATCACTGTACTAAGGTATTTGAACTCTCTCACCAATTCCAGTCTTTCTCCATTCACTGTAACATCACACTGGGGGTCACCACCTGTCTCTTAATAACCATTACTCTCAAGGCACGGCGCTCATCGACACCGGTAAAACTCTGCACTAGTCTACCAAGTTCTTGTCCGGTTTTTGCAATTAGTACTGCATCAGGATACAACAAATTTGAGATATTCCTTCCATCACAATTCATTACCAACGCCATCCCCCTCTCCATTTCGCATGTTTTTACTTCTCTCATCACCCCATCCATATGTATATTCTATATATATATATATATATATATATATATATATATATATATATATATATATATATATATATATTGAACAACCATGGGGACATCACACGACCTTGACTCACGCCCACACCGATTGTGAACATTCACATAGATGCCCATTAACCCTTACACATGCTTCACTACCATCATAAAAACTCTTGACGGCACCTAGCAGCTTACCATCTACACCGTACATGCGTAAAACCTTCTACAATCCTTCTCTGTCTACTTTGTCATATGTTTTTTCCAGATTCATGAATGCCATAAACACCTTATAGTCCTTCTCACAAGCCTTTTCCACTATCTGTCTCACTGCAAATATTTGATCCACATATCCTCTGGCACTCCTAAAGCCATCCAGTTCATCATTCACTAGGACTTATGATATCTCTCTTACTTTATAATTCTTCCATACACCTTCCCTACCACACTTAAACTTATGCCACGATAATTCTTGCACTCACTTCGCTCAGCTTTATTTTTGTACAGGGGTACAATCACAGCCTTTTTGCACACTGCTGGCACAGTTTCACTCATCCATGCATTCTTACATATCTCCAACGAGCACTTCATTCCGCTCTCTCCATTACATTTAATCATCTGCATACATCTCATCAACCCTAGCTGCTTTCCCATTTTTCAGCCGCTTTACAGGACTCTTCACCTGTGCGAGTGTCACATCTCCTGGTACTGCATTGCTTCTCTGCACACCCCCAAACCAATCATGTTTACAGCCACTCTGCTCTCTCTATTCCCATTCATCAGGCTCTCAAAATATTCTTTCCTTTTGGTCCTTACCTCATCCCCATGGGTTAATAGTCTACCACCTGTATCCTTCACACCTTCATATTTATTTCCGCTTTCACTTCTTCATTTCCGCACCTCTTTCCAGAATAACTACCTGTATTCAGAGTAGTTTGCATTCATTTTTCTTCCTAAATCATCATTTACCTCCATCTTTTTCCTCTTCACTACCCTACGTGCTTCTTGCATTCAATATATTCAGTTCTTATTTCAATTGAACTCCTGTCCTGTAACCACTCTAGCCACTTCCTCCTCTTTTCCTCCACTGCTCTCTTAACCTCCTCATCCCTCCATGCCGTACCTTTCTTCTTTGTTGTTACTCTTGCCACATCACACACCATTTGAGCATTTCTAATCACTATATGCATTCCACAGGCTCTCCAGATCCATTTCATTCCAGTTCACTCATTCTATCTCCTCCCCTAGTCTGGACCTGTATTCATCTGCCATTCTCTTGTATGCAGAATAAAATCGCCTGGTAGTATCAAGAATAAAATATAAAAGATGTCCTAATATTGAAACTCTTCTCGTGAATGCGTGTAGTTTGTGGAACAAATTTTCTTATTTAGATGCTTATGTTCTTGCTGAATACTACAATGTAGTTGGCGTAATAGAATCGTGGCTCAGCACAGAACAACGAGATTTGTTAGCAGAGTACAACACACCAGGTAACAACAATTTCAATAGTGAAAGAAATAATAGAGTGGGAGGGGGCAGTGTACTGATATACATTAAGGTAGGACTTCATTCAGTCATAATTCTAAAGGTCTCTGGCAAAAACATTGATAGTACTAATATCAAGCTTAGAAATATATCCGATAGCAAAACAATACTTGGGATACTTTATCGTCCATCAGCACAGTCCAGTAACACAGATAGTGAAATTTACAACCAAATTACGGAAACATGCAGCACCCATAATACTGTAATATTTAATTATTTTAATTCATCAGTTGCTGAATGCGGAAAGGCACGGTGTAATTGCCCATTCTGCATAACCCTGAATGTATGATATTTTAACGTTCTCACATAGCCTAGTTTGGTGTCCAGGGATGCGAGTTTCAAATACACTTATGAACTTTTCCTGGCATAACTGTGATTTCTTTTCCTAGGAAGAGTAAGGAGGACTGTAAACCTTTCCCATTTTTCTTGTCCTTCCTACAAAATGAATCTATGTTGTGGGGGGAAATTGTCATGGGTTTATCTATTTGTTTTATCAGGAAGGACAATAAAAGGAGTGTGCAGAATCTTTCCATGTCTCTCATTCTTCCTGCAAGTATAGCTGCAACCAGGAATCCATCATACATAAGCTTGAGAATCCCATTGTAAGGGCATTAAAATTGTCTCAGTGATGGACATGTACACCAACTTGCAAGAAAGTCCGTTGCATTAGCTCTTATATTGTCCAACATGAAGAAGTAAAATATTAGATCTGGTTTGGGCCACATAAGAAAACTATTATCAGAGATAAGTTTGTTAAGCATTTAGAAATAAATAATCTCATCAAAGATTCACAGAACAATGTCCGGAATGATCACTCTTGCCTTCCAAGTTTCTTAGATTTCTTCTATGATATATTCAGTTTATACGATGAGGCCAGAGCTATTCACATTGTCAATCTCAATTTTCGAAAAGCATTAGATAAAGTTTCCCATAAAAGTCCACATCAGAAATTGGATGCACATGGGTTCAAAGGCAATGTGCTCGGCTGGATGAATAATTGGCAAACAGGACGTATTAATAGTAAAGAAGCAAATTGGAAAGGTAATGTGCCGCAGGGCTCAGTACTGGATAATACTCTGCTTTTAATATACATATAAATGATATAGATGAGGGTTAATATTGGAAAACATCCCAATCTGTTGATGATACTAAAGTTAGGAACAAAGAAGACACATCTTTACAAAGGCAGGCAATTCAAAAGGCAGCTATTTAAAATGGTCCAAACGTGGTAGATGACGTTAACATTAGTAAATGCAAGGTGCTAGAGACTGGGAATAGAAATGAAAAAGCCAATTATGTTATGAACTGTACTCAACTAGATAATGTCAGTCACGAAGAAGGTTTGGAATTATAATAAAAAATGATCTTAATCCATGGTAATACTATATGGAAGCTATTACAAATTTAAAGAAAATATCAATATTCACTGGTATAGCATTGGAATATAAATCAGAAAATATTATCCTCATCTTATTCAATTCTCTAGTACGCCCACACTTAGTAAAGCTCTGGTCATCCTATTACAGAGAGAGAGAGAGAGAGAGAGAGAGAGAGAGAAACATGACAGAGTGCAATGAACAGTGACCAGAATGATACCTAGATTGAAAAATATACCATTGGAGGAGCGTTTAGAAACCCCTGAACCTCTTTACCTTAACTAAACACTGTTCATGAGGAGACTTAATTCAAGTTTTTAAAGTCTTTTAAAGACAAAATAATATAACAATCGATAAATATTACAGAGTTGGTAGTTCCAATTTTAATAGAGGCATTAAATAATAGGCGAACGATTCCAGTCCCATGAAGCTAAGCATTTCTTCTTCATCAGAGCTGTTAATATATGATGCAAACTGCTCTCCAGTAGAGTCTTGTGATACAGCACTAGCCTTTCGAGGTCGTTTTGGTAGTATCTGTCCTCTAACCCCCAGCTTAGTATTTTACTCCAGAAAAATTAATTCTGTAGCATAGAAATTTCATAGTCAATTAATCTGTTTTTCAGAGCTGGGATGATACAACCGGTAGAACAACGTTGATAAAAATTGGTGGCTTAATGACACTTCCATTTCAGGAAGTCAATGTACAATAAGATTTTCTTTCCCTCTATCCCATAAAATTTAGTTTCTCTATGTTTCGTGGTAGTCCGTTTCGCTGTTTCCTGCTCGTTATGACTGGAGGGTTTAGTGACTGCTGGATGCTTTCCTGTTTTCTTATCCTTGTTTTCAGCTGGTAGAAAAGTTTTTGTCAGTTATAACCTTCCTGATACCAAACAGCCACGAAAGAACCAATAGGTTTGTTGTTGTTTGTTATACTTTGAACTCCTTTGTAATCACACACACACACACACACACACACACACACACACACACACACACACACACACACACACACACACACACACACACACACACATTATTTGCCTAACTGAAACAAAATTAACCCCAAGAATATCAAACGATACCCTAAACTTAGAGGAATACAATATATGGAGAAGAGATAGGAACTTAAAAAGCGGAGGAGGAATTAGAATATTAAGAAAGAAAAATCTGGAAGTCAGAGAAATAGAACTATATATACCCTCACAAGTAGAACTGATTGCAGAAGAGATTAATACATCGGAAAGAAAAGTAATTGTGGCAAATTTATACGTGCCACTCAGATCAAACACTTGGGAAAAAGGCGAATATGAAGACCTGGCAGAGAGTACAATTCAAAGTTATAGGGAGTTACTACATAGAATGGAGGAGAAATCTGAAAGAATTATACTAACTGATTTCAATACAGATATAAATTGGAATACTCTAGATATAAAAAGCCGGGAAAACTGTTGGGATCAAAAGTTCCTGGACCTTGTGTAGGAGTTTTTCCTAACGCAACATGTAAAAGAAAGCTCCAGAAAAAGAGGACTTGATGTACCATCAGTACTAGATCTTATATTTACTACGCAAGAAAATGATATTGACAATAGTATGTATCACCCTCCATTTGGCAAAAGCGACCATGCAGTATTAAATTGCAACTTCTGGATTGCATATGACATAGGTAACTGTAATGAAAGTTATAAAAAGAGCCTTAACTACAAAAAGGGCAACTATCATGGCCTAAAGAAATACTTCTTAGAAATAGATTGGGCAAAAGAGATTAGAGGACAAGATTTAAATGTTACATATAGAAAATTCTGTGAACTTTATGGAATAGGATTCCAAAATTACATCCCTCAGCACAAAGAACCAGAAATGAGAATAAAGACATGGTTTAATAAAGAATGGAAAAATCAAAAGAAAAAGGAGACGTGAAATAGATATAGAAGACACAATTATGAGAGGGCATATAACAACAATAAACGGGCAAGAAACGAATGTACAAGAATAAGGCGAGAAGCCCTAAAACAATTTTAGACATTATAAATAGATGCATTGATCAACCGGAGCTATTTTACAGCTACATCCGAAGCAAAACCAGAGTAAAAGATAAAATACAATCCATTATGGATGAAGGGATCATCTATACACAACAGAAAGATATTTGTGAAGCACTAAATAAGAATTTCCAATCAGTTTTCACAGAAGGAAATAATTTTGAGAGGGATTATGTGGAACATGCATGCCCAAGCATACTACCAGATATACAAATATCAGAAAAAGAAAAACAGGAGGAGTTAAGTAAATCAGACAATGGAAAAGCAAATTGTCCTGACAATATTTCATGTTGGGTGCTACATGAATGTGCAAAGGAGTCTAATAGACCATCATCTTCAATATTCAAGGAATCCTTGGGTCAAGGTAAACTACCTGATATTTGGAAGAAGGCAAACATTGTTCCCTTATTCAAGAAAGGGACAAAATCCACTCAACTACCGACCAGTATCACTCACCAGCGTTATAAGCAAGGTACTGGAAAAGCTGATAAGCAAAGTTTGGGTAAACCACCCAGAAGAAAACAATCTGATAATAGAAAGACAATTTGGTTTCAGAAAGGGAAAATCATGTGTTACTAATCTATTAAACTACTATGACAGAGTTGCAGAAACATAAAAGAAAAGAGAAAGGTGGGTAGAAAGTATCTATCTAGATTTAAAGAGAGCATTTGACAGAGTACTGCACCAAAGACTTTTATGGAAACTGTACCACTAAGGACGAATCCGAGGCAAACTGTACTGTTGGATGCAAAATTTTCTCAGAAAAAGGGAAATGAGAACAGTACTAAGGGGAAATTACTCATCACTGAGGGAAGTGACTAGCAGAGTTCCACAGGGCTCAGTGCTGGCACCAGTTATGTTTCTAGTGTATATAAATGACATAGAGAGTAACAATGGAAATGAAAGCTGTCTAAGTATGTTTCCTGATGATGCAAAAATACAAAAGAGAATTACTAACAAAGACTTCTGTAAGGAGCTACAAGAAGAATTAACTTCATGAACAGAGTAATACACGGCAAATGGAATTCAATGTGAACAAGTGTCATGTAATCAATTTTGGTAAAAATGGGAAAAGGCCAGATTGGGATTATAAGTTAGGATGTAAAACCTTTATACACATACCAGAAAATGAGAAGGACCTAGGTGTCATTATCAAAAACAGACTATCTCTGGCTGACTGCATCAGTTGGAAGGTATGGAACATGAATACACTGCTTGCATATATGAGAACATCATTCACATACATAAATGAAGACATGCTGAGAAAGATAATAACATCTTTCATCAGAATAAAGCTGGAGTGTGCATCAGTAGTCTGGAATCCTCATCTCAAAAAACACATAGATAAAATTGAAAAACTTCAAAGGGCCGCTACAAGATGGGTACCAAGCTTAAGGGATCTAACCTACGAAGAAAGACTAGAAAAACTGAATCTGCTAACACTACAGGAGAGAAGGAAAAGAGGAGACATGATTATGCTGTACATAGGCATCTCAGGGAAGGAGAAAATAGACATAAATGAATATATAACCTGTGGGGAAGCATCAGCAAGAGAACACTGCAAAAAAAATGCATAAAAAGAGAGGTGATAAAGACGTAAGGAAATTTAGCTTCCCCAAAAGGGCAACTGATCTGTGGAATGCACCACCGAATGAAATAATGTGTGCTGAAACAGTTAATAAACTTAAGATGTATGATGAAAATATTTTAAGACACAGGACAGTACAGTTTTGACTCATTCCTGTATAGATACAGTTAGGTAAGAACACACACACACACACACACACACACACACACACACACACACACATATATGGATAGATAGATAGATAGATAGATAGATAAAGATATAAAAAGATAGAGATAGATAGATAATATATATATATATATATATATATATATATATATATATATATATATATATATATATATATATATATATATAGTGTTACGGTGGCGCCAGCCCGGGGCTATTACAAAAAAGACAACAAGTCAGCCTTAGATGATCGGCCTCCACTGCGTTGCAAAAATAACGCAGACCCCGGCACTGACACTCCGCAAACTAGAGAAAAACTGCGCAACGGAAAAGTACTTACTTAAGAACGCAACACTCTGTACTTTGATAATAAAACGGAACAGCCTACCTATAGATCTAGCCTACTATCGTCACTACCGGAAGTAATACCGCCCGAGACAGCCTACAGGAACACCTCCCACTTACTTCCGGTGGTGACGACTTTCTACTTAACCCGTGTCCAAGGGGGAACGCAGTTAGTAGCTCACGATGGTTCTCACTAGCCTTGTGCAAAGAGATGGGATTAACTGTGTAGGGGTTAGGGGTGTGTGTGTATGTACGTGTGTTGGGGAACGTTAATTAAGGCAGCGAGAGACTACAGTGAGCTAGACTGGCCCTCCAAAGACAACAAGGTCACAAAAACAAATAAAATATCTACTTCCCTCAGTCAGCAACAAAAAGAATAAAAATAAACTTAAATGAAAACGCCAGCTCGGCATAAAAATGACTGGGGAGAGAGAGAGTGTGCACACACGCACGATACGGAAGCTAGCTGGGAAGAGACTGCCTCTGATCAAGGCTCGTGCACGGCCAAGCGCGAACGCATAATCAAATTAATTAATAAGAACTTATATTCGTGCCCCTCTCTCTCTCTATACAATGAATTGGTACTTCTAATGCAAGCAAAACATCATTAAATATACTGGTAGCTCACACAAGACAATCAAAATAATCAAATGCATACTCAGCATGGTATAAAATAAAATTGCCCTCAGTGGCGGGAACGAAAGAAACAAAAGAATTTGTAGCACTCGCTAATATAAACTCCGCGAATGACGCGGATACATACTGCATAATCCCCCTAGCCCAGCTGTAACGGCTGCATCCGTGGGAACGGAAAGGCGGACAACGTAACACGCCCTTCCCCAAGGGAAAATTTTGAGCCCTGGATCAAAATTTTCGAATCAAGACCCATCTTGTCCACGGAGTCATCGACCCGAGGTAAAGGATAAGCATCGGTCTTAGACAGTGAATTAACTTTCCGGAAGTCCACACACAACCTAACCTTCCCATCTGGCTTCGGCTGCAAGGTAACTGGTGAACTCCACTCACTGAAACTCCTCTTGATCAATCCATGGTCCAACATATACTTGATCTCAATATCGAGAGCTTTCTGTCTGATAGGGTTGATGCGGTAAGGAGCTAATTTTACAGGCTTACTATCCCCAATGTCAATGTCATGAGTAGCCCAAGTTGTCAATCCCGGTGAATCTCCAAAAACTTTCGGATGTTTCCATAATCTGTTGCACAGCTCTTCTCGCTTTACTGGCTCAAGGTGTCGCAATTTCTCCACCAGAGCTGCATAACCATTGCCCTCCCATAGGTCAGCTGGTAACATCTCACCACGACTAAGCACTTCCTCCTGCTCCTCCAACTCACTACCAACCGCCAAAACTACAGGAGCGCTCTTATCCCTGGTTCCCTCAACGTCCACTCCAAAGTCGCCTTCCAGGGACTGTGGCTGTAACCCTGGTCCACTACTCACATCACCGGCACCAACAGCTCCCTCCACAGCACGTTCCCTTGATGCCACGTCCTCCCTTCCCCGTCCTTCACATCCCAGGTGAGAGACATCAGCAGTCATCCCACAATGAGAATCAACTGGGCGGTAGTATGGCTTCAACATATCAATGTGGCACAACTGAGTACTCTTCCGCCTATCTGGGGTAACAATTAGATAATCAAGTTCCCCAACTCTCTTCTTCACAATATAAGGACCACTGAATCTAGCCGCCAGAGGTTTTCCTTGCATGGGCAGCAGTGCCAAAACTTCATCTCCTTGCTTAAACTCACGACTTCTGACCTTCTTATCGTAATGAGCCTTCATTTTCGCTTGAGCCCCGATTAGATTGTCACGGGCAAGCTCTAAAGCGCAATGCAGTCTCTCCCGAGTGCTGCAGACATAGTCAAGCAGGGATTCCTGGTTGCCAGATTTGTTGTTACTCCAGGCCTCTCGCACCACATCCAAGGGACCACGAACTCTGTGCCCAAACACTAACTCATTGGGTGAAAACTCTAACGACTCAGTTGGTACCTCTCTCACTGCAAACATAACAAAGGGTATCGCTAGGTCCCAATCCTTTCCACTATCATAGCAGAAGGTGCGCAGCATGGTCTTTAAGGTCTGATGATGCCTCTCCAGGGCACCTTGTGACTGCGGATGGTAGGCACTGGACAAAACGTGTTTGATGCCCAACTCTGTCATTGTCTGCTTAAACAAATTAGATGTAAAATTTACTCCACGGTCTGACTGCAACTCCTTGGGCAGGCCAAAATGAGTAAAGAACAGGATAAGTTGCTTGACTACTGACTTCGCCTGCATGCTTCTGATTGGTATAGCCTCTGGGTATCGCGTTGTAACATCCATTATGGTTAACAAATACTTGTTTCCAGCAGAAGTAGGAGGTAAAGGGCCCACGATATCAATGATTACCCGGGTAAACGGAGGTTCAACTGCAGGAATGGGAGTCAAAGGGGCCACAGGAAGAACTTGATTAGGCTTGCCCACTATCTGACACGTGTGACAGCTCTTGATGTACGCAGCAACTTGTCCCGGCATACTTGGCCACCAAAAATTATATCTTAAGCGCTGCACTGTCTTTCTGTTTCCCAAGTGACCTGCTAAAGGTCCCTCATGTGCTAACTGTATTAATGGCACCCTATACTGCACAGGCACCACCACCTGCACTAACACACCCACTCCTCCATCCATCGTGGCGCCAGTGGGCGTCCATCGGCGATGTAAAACATTGTCTTTAATCAGGAACTCCTCCTTACCACACTCCATACTTCTTTCTTCCCCTACTCGAGCAAACAAGGGCTTTAATGTTACATCCTCCTGTTGCTTCACCCTCAATTCTGCTGGCCCAACACCCGCCAGCTCTACTGAGGACTGAGATAAGGGACTGGTCGGGACACTGGATTGCGAAGGGCGATCAATCTCAGCGTCACCTCTAGTACACTCGACAGGGGGAGGAATGTCAGACTCCACACTGACATCATCATCACCTCTACCCTCAACAGTGACACTCTGTTCCTCAGGCGCGTTTGACGGTGGTCCTGCATCCCCGCAGTCGACCCCAGCGTCCTGAAATTCTCCTAATTCAGTCGATGGGCTGGGTTCAGTCTCCACACAGACACACTCAACACCACCTCTAGTGTCCTGAGTGGGAAGTGGGGCGGCGCCCATGCACGCATTCCCACTCTCCTCACCCACTACAGCAACACTCTGCTCACTAGGTTCCTCCATTGGTGGCCCTGCCTCATCACAGTCGACCCCAAGAACCTGTGACTTCACCAGTTCTTCCTCCCGGGCTGCAACCTGTGCCATAGATCGTGTAATTGCACAGACCGGGAACATGGCTTCCACTTCTGCATCAACTTCAATACCAATTTCTGGGGCGTCAAAACACTTCTCTGCCACAACAACTGGTGGGGGAAGAGATGGAAATACTTTCTCCCCAGCCAGGTCGTTCCCCAGCAGAAAATCAACCCCCTCTAGTGGCATTACATCAGCAACAGCTACTTGAGCTGCAGCCTGAACAATGGGGCAATCGAGTTCCACATGAACATAATCATAGTATTCATCTGAGTTCATGCCTCTACACAGCACATACTTCCCTGAGTTTACAGGCCCTCCAGTCACGTTTCTGCACACAGACTGTTGTGCACAGGTATCACGAGCCACAGTAACTGGATAACTGATCCCATGAATTTTCACTGTGCCGTGACATATAAAAGGTTTACACCAGTCTAGGGACGATTTCTGAGGCAGTTCATCCGGAGGTGGCGTAGCATGTTGGGTAACCTTTTCAGCCTGAGCTGGCAGCGAGCACAGCCGGCTACACTCCAGCTTTCAACAGACTTCTCCCTCACCGTTACCACTCTCCCAACTCCTCTCGTTCACCTGACTCGAACCTATAACTAGTGCCACTGGTTTGGCATTTTGGGAGGCCTTCCACTTAGTACAGTTAGGCTCGATGTGCCCACTCTGTTTGCAAAAGTAACAAAGTAGCTTCGAACTGGATACAGGGCTCTTTCTCCCTGAATTCTTTTTCTCCTCTGAACTTCCCTTGGACTGATTCACGGGAGATTTATCCCAGGCAGGGCCACTCACAGTCCTCTCCCTGGAATACTGAAAATTAGCGTACTTGACCCCCATACTCCGCAAGGCAAACACCCGGTCATCAGCCCACGTCGCTGCTTCCTTCACGGTCTTGAATCTCTTCTCCCTAATTTTAACACCAATTTCTTTGTCAGCCATGTTGGTAAAATGTTCCATCAAAAGCAGTTCACGCACCTCGTTATACGAAGTGGCGCTCTCACTCAGCAACCACTCGTCTAACCTCTCCTCCAGATACCTGGCGTAGGCCATATAGGTGTCAGCAGGCCTTTTCCGAGCACCACGGAACAACAACCGATAAGCCTCTGGTCTAAGTTCATATGCCTTCAGGATGGCTGTTTTAAATTCATCATAATCATCTACATCCTCAGAGCTCAATCTATTATACACTTCCAAAGCTTTTCCCTTCAGCACATTAGATACCAACCCCACCCAGCGCTGCCTGGGCCACTCAAACTCCCTAGCCTTCTTCTCAAACCTGACAAACCATTCTGTCACCTTCAACTCATCAAATGCTGGCACTAATTTTAGACTCCTTGAGAACCAACTCTCCCTATCCTCTGCACGGCCTGAGGTTTGGGTATCTGAAATTGGTCTATTGGCAGTCACCTCCAAGCGAGTCTTCTCCAGCTCAAATCGCATTTTTTCACGCTGCAACTCCATCTCCTCTCTTGCACGCTGCATCTCCATCTCCCTCTCTTCTTTTGCACGCTGCATCTCCATCTTTTTTAACTCCAACTGCAACTGAGCCTCCGGTGACAAGACTCCAGGGTATATGGGAGTGGAATGAACAGCTCCAGGGAAAGCACCAGACATACCCGGGGGAACTGCTCTAAACTGGCTTGGCGGCATCATAGATGGTAATAGTGGGGTAGCGAAACGAGGCAACTCAGCACCATAGTCAAACTCAGGGCTCACATGGAGAGTACCTTTGCTATGTGCCTCTCGTTGTTCCATATCCACAGGTGACTCAGCACGTACGCGATCTGGTGTAGACACGCGTGACTCCATGGCGACAAATCAATGGCAGTACTCAATAATGAAATACTAATGCTGACTGAGAAACTACAAACACATCAACTTCACCTCAAAGCACAGAGAACGCCAAGGTAACGATATCCTAGCAAGAAAGGCACTGTTAGGATATCCTGATGCGAGGTCGCCACTGTTACGGTGGCGCCAGCCCGGGGCTATTACAAAAAAGACAACAAGTCAGCCTTAGATGATCGGCCTCCACTGCGTTGCAAAAATAACGCAGACCCCGGCACTGACACTCCGCAAACTAGAGAAAAACTGCGCAACGGAAAAGTACTTACTTAAGAACGCAACACTCTGTACTTTGATAATAAAACGGAACAGCCTACCTATAGATCTAGCCTACTATCGTCACTACCGGAAGTAATACCGCCCGAGACAGCCTACAGGAACACCTCCCACTTACTTCCGGTGGTGACGACTTTCTACTTAACCCGTGTCCAAGGGGGGAACGCAGTTAGTAGCTCACGATGGTTCTCACTAGCCTTGTGCAAAGAGATGGGATTAACTGTGTAGGGGTTAGGGGTGTGTGTGTATGTACGTGTGTTGGGGAACGTTAATTAAGGCAGCGAGAGACTACGGTGAGCTAGACTGGCCCTCCAAAGACAACAAGGTCACAAAAACAAATAAAATATCTACTTCCCTCAGTCAGCAACAAAAAGAATAAAAATAAACTTAAATGAAAACGCCAGCTCGGCATAAAAATGACTGAGGAGAGAGAGAATGTGCACACACGCACGATACGGAAGCTAGCTGGGAAGAGACTGCCTCTGATCAAGGCTCGTGCACGGCCAAGCGCGAACGCATAATCAAATTAATTAATAAGAACTTATATTCGTGCCCCTCTCTCTCTCTATACAATGAATTGGTACTTCTAATGCAAGCAAAACATCATTAAATATACTGGTAGCTCACACAAGACAATCAAAATAATCAAATGCATACTCAGCATGGTATAAAATAAAATTGCCCTCAGTGGCGGCAATGAAAGAAACAAAAGAATTTGTAGCACTCGCTAATATAAACTCCGCGAATGACGCGGATACATACTGCATAATCCCCCTAGCCCAGCTGTAACGGCTGCATCCGTGGGAACGGAAAGGCGGACAACGTAACAATATATATATACACAGTATAGAAGGGAATAGAGGAAATAGGTTTCTTGAATATGTAAGGCAAGGTGGGTCAGGATGGAATAATCATAGGTTGTGTCTGGGCTTAGGAGTATACAAGTGCTCATGGGCCCTTCGGCCCCCACGCACTTGCTCCTCCGGATGGCTGTCGCGTTTATGTGCTGTTCTAGTGTAACGCTGTCACCTTGGATGTTTTGCAGTTAACCAATTGATCGTGTTATTTGCAGCTTCGGTAATGAAACCCAGTTTATTTTAGTTCTACTTCTGGGCAAAAAATTCTACGGAGATCCTATGCCGGGCTTCGGGAGCAGCGTTTTTTTTTTTTTTTTGTCAAAATGTGATTGCTCATTAAATATAGTAAAAGTTTTTCAATCGTGATGGGACCAAGTTTTTTCACATCAGCGAATCTTTTGCGATTTTTGTGCCAATTTTGGTGCGATTTGAATGTGTAGTTTCGGCTGCCCAAAATACACACACACACACACACACACACACACACACACACACACACACACAGCTAGTGCTATAGTGTATTACATTAGGTAACGTGGAGATAGAATGGAATAATAATAAAACGACTGTTTCTGGGTTTATACTTATATGGGGGAGAATGGAAAGGAGAGAGAGAGACTGAGACTGAAAAATAGGCTGCGATGGTATGAAGGATCTGATACATGAGGTGCAATGAATATGGATGGAGGAATTCATATGTGAAGATGGATGGGGATGGAATGAGTAGCTGTGCAATCTGAAGTGAGGAAGTAGGATGGGTACTGAGGAGTATATGGGACGTATTCTAGACTGCAGGCTTTCATAAGCAACAAACTGTTTAAACTGATCTTTAAGGTTCTCTATGTTATTAATTTGCTTTCAATATGAATATAGTTTACATCACTAACACGTGAATAAAAGATACTAAGATGTAATGTGCTCCATAGACATTGCTAAGGAAAAAGGACCTCCAAATCTAACAATAGTGCAACCCTGTATGGGGAACGGTGATGTGGAATTGAATGACTACAGGAAGGTTGTGTCAAGGTCTCCGAGTATATGAGTTTCAGGTATCGTGGCTTTGGCTGGAATGAAAAGGTGAAAATACTAGGTAATGTAAGGGTTATAGATTGCACAAAGAAAGTGTAGTGAAAGATAATGATTTCAGAAATATTATAAATGTTATGTCCTAAACAAAGTGGAGGAGAAAACAGGGTTTACGAGTACATGTTGATTGATATTTCGGTACTGACTGATTACATGACGCTTAAGCTTTGGCTGAGGTGTAAAAGGGAATGAGTTTCCAGGCATCCTTTAGAACAATAGCCCAACTCCCCATCAGTTCTACCAGCATCAAACCCGAAACACTGAATTCATCAAAGGTGACCCCAGTAAAAACACCTCAAGTTTTCTGTATCGCTATGTCAGGGTTTGGCTTCGAAAATGCCTTCACAGAGTAAGACAATGAAGGTGAAAAAATTGCCCTGACTCCAAGGTTGTTATAAAAAAGACTCCAGATGAACAAGTGAATAACACAGGGTCGGGGTACGTCAAAACAATGTGCAAAATTAAGATTTATTATTCTATCTATCTATCTATCTAGGCTATATACTGTATATATATATATATATATATATATATATATATATACTATTTAAAGTTATAACACCTTCACCAAAATCCTTAAAGTCTTAAACCTAATTTAACCTAAGGATTAAGTTCATGTGATCCGCACATTACAATCACTGTACCATAAACACCGTGGATATGTACCCCGTACAACCTCACAACACAACACAAACACATAACACAAGCAGAGTTAAACACAAAATTAGTGGAGGGTCTTGTCTAGTGGGAGTGTACGTCCGCAGATGTTTCTGTACACATGCAGAATCTAGCTGAACGAGAGAGTTGAACAGGGCAGGAGGGGGACACATGAACTGGCAGGAGTGTAGCGTGAGGTTGCAGGGATTCCTTCTCTCAATACTGTATATCCGTGTCCGATAGAAAGGGACGGTTAGAGCTTGTAGTCACTGCCAGCACTGATTCCCCACTACTTCTCTCACAACACGGCCCCCTCATTCCCTCGCTCAGCCAAAATCCTACCCACAATCCCTCATGTATTTCCTGCTGCCTATGATCTCCAGTCTTTCAAACGAAGTGTGTCCAGGCATCTCAAAATGATCAGAGCTTGAATTTGGCTCTCTATTGTATTTTGTTTTTCTCTTTGAGGGAACTGTTACTGCGGGCTCATGGCCTTTGGTTCCTTCTTCCTCACATTAAAAAAAAAAAAATGTTGACCATCACCGGACATCTGGGGAGTTTATGACTGGTAAAAAATGTAAGTAAGAGCTTTTACAATCTGTTGTACAGTTATGGCAAACTAAGGGAAATATTAGGTGAAGACATAAACAAAACCATAGAAATTTAATTAGTCAGGATTCATTTCTGACATGCTACTCATAAATTCTTCCTCCACACTGAATCTCTAAGTCGATATACTAGTCTGTTGGCTTCAGTCATTAAGTCTAACTAGCTAGCTACCCTTTACGCTCCTATCTTTCTCTACAAGAACCTATCAACCTGTCTCTCAGTCTGTCTGTCTATCTTTCTGTGTATCTAGCTACCTACCTATGTATTTACTTACAAAAATACAATGCTTTTTATCAATCTCTATTTTTCTATATTCTGCCATGTATCTGTTTGTCTCTCTGCCTCCCAGTCTGCCTACGTATCTACCAAATTATGTATCTACCCATTGCCTGTCCATCGGCCAATCCATCTGTCCATCCATCCATTCATACATAGATCAGTTTGTCAAACAAATTCATTCACCTATCCATTTACTTGTTTTTGTTCCCCTCCAACCATCTATCAGTCTTATAACATACCTTCATCTACCAATATAAGAGAAAAGAGGAAAATAGTACCCTAACAATTATCTTTCCGTTAGCGGCACAAAATCTCAGGTACATTGGTGTGAAGAATTTAAAATAATTATGAACATTACTAGGGGTTTCATAGCTGATTATTCTGCTCTTTGAGTTATGAAAGCGTCCCATGCAACGAGGAGATATAAATTAAAACCCAGTTTTGAGATAAACGCTTTTAAAGATCAGGACGAAAATAACTCAGCAATGCCTGCATCAATTTAGTCCATGCACCGACCACAAAATCTGCATATTCATTGCCTTTCAACACATATGTTAAAAATTATTAAACTAGGGTAAAATGAGGGGATGCAAGACCATGATCACATACTTTCGTATGCTGTAAAGCCAATGCCCACCAAGATTTAAAGGTCTGGATGAGAGAGTATTGCAAATAGTAACACTGGTCATCAGCCCAACAAATCTAGCAATCATAGTAAATATCAATACTTCTCTAAAAACTGAAATTATTGATGCATCACTACAACTGTTATTTCCCACCTAACGTGACAATACTGTAATCGCCTGCATTTCTGGGTGTATATGTGTCTGAGTGTGTGCCTGTCTGTTACCAAAATATATGAAAATCAAGTGGGTAAAATGTATCCAAACTTTGTGGGCAGTATTGGAGGATTAGTGGCTTGAACTGATTAGATTTTGACGACACTGCAATGATATCCCTCAGATTGCCAGAGGACCTAAGTCCTTGAATTAAGCCTCCATGCTACAGATTCAAATGTTTTTCATACCTAACGAACAGATTGAGATATTAAGTTCAAACTTAGTTTTTACTTCGACAACACTCTTCCTAATAAGGGACTGTATTTAAACTGCAACCATTTTATTTTAGCAAAGATTACTGATTTAGTTTTATAGTGACTGCTGAGGATATTCATCAGTGGGTGAACTCTTTGCTGTCCTTGTTATACTGAATTAAGGAAACGAATTTCATTAATTTAACCTGCCGTGTGCCAGTGCCATTTTAAAATGGTCTGACATAATTCCACGGCCAGTGCCAGTGCCGTTTTAAAATGGTTTAAAATAAAAAAATTCACTGTGACTGCTGTTTTCAAGATTCGCAGGTAAAAATTGGCAGGCATGTATGGTAACTGTTCCTCTACCATTTCCCATGCTCTCAAAGCCATACACTCACTAGCTCCCCCCCATTCATGCTCGCTCTGCCTCACTCTGCCTGTGTGCCTCACCCAGTGCTGTACATAACGAAGGCATATTGTAAAAATTAAATATTTTCATGTAAGTGTAAGTTGTAAATATTTTCTTGTAAGTGTAAGGACTATACAGTGAAGTCAAGTTGTAAATACCTTCTTGTAAGTGCCAGGACTGTACGTAATGAAGTCAGGTTGTACCTATCTTCAAGTAAGTGTAAGATAATGCATTCACAATGAGAAAGACAAACAAATTGTGATAGATGTTGAAGTAATAAGTGATCAGAAAAGTGTACTGAACATTGCTATACCTTCCCAGCATAAATACCTGAGTATACCTTACATAGAAATTGGCTTTCTTTCACCTACATGGTGAGCGTGAAGGAGCAGCTATACCTGTATACGAGTATGGAGGACTCAATAAAATCCATTTCTGAGCCTTGGTGAGCATTTCAGTAGTGAAATTCGTTCTTTCCACATCACAATCTATTAATTTAGCCAAAACAAAAGGTCAAAAAATGGCCAGCATTGGGGCGACCCATAGGGCTAAAAATAGTTGGCACGTGGCAGGTTAACTGATGGTATGTCATATTCACAGGGTCATGATTATGCTAATATACCTTCACCCTTACTTCTCCTTTTTCTTTGAACATCTCTTCCAGTTAGATGGATCACAAGTGCATGCCCTTGCACATGAAAGCCACTCCAAGAAGGAAAAGGAGGAGAAAGAGTATCACGAAAGCAGTATAAAAAATAAGTTATTTGCCACTAGTTTGGTTACTCAATGTAGACGATGGGCAGAACGGAGTCGGACAAAAGAATGACAAGAAGTGACCAGATAAAGGAGAGAGACAAGGCACACTCCATCCATCCATCCATCATCCAATCCTACGTTGCCCCATGAGGAGCGTAGGAGCCTGAGACTAGGCAAGTTGGTCATGACATTTAAAATAATGAGATTTCCTTGAATGTGGAAACACTGACTGAGCTGCATTAAATTTATAGACGTCGTCGCGTGGGCAAATACAAATTTCCAAAGGGGGGCAACTGCCCCCTCTTGTCCCCCCCCTCCAGATGCCATGTTGATACTATGTGATTTTATGTTTAGATCGAAGTCTTTTTTTATTCTTCAAATTACTCAATGTTACATACCGGTTTATGCTGTCCACTGACTTTCCAACGGTCTTCTGTGCCAAAGTTATGTCATGGTCCATATTTTACAAGACAGGCAGGTTTGCATATGAACAGCCATGCTTATTTGATGTAGGATATAATAATAAAGAGCTGTCTATATAATAAGTGAAAGACGTCAAACATATATGTACAGTATATTCCATTTGCATGATATTAAAATTAAGCTTGACATTTCTTTCCATGTACATAAATAATGAGTGGTTATACCCTTATAGTGTTGTTTCCATTGGATTCCTCATATCCCAAAACCTATGTATAGACACCATAATCATCTTCCTAAGTGAAGTGGTTGAGAAGTTAAATGGCCTGTTCTGTATCAGCAGCCATTGCAGCCGCCATTTTGAATTTCTCGGAATGCTCAAGGATGGGAACAACACATCCGGCAAAAAATGATCACTTACACCCCATGTGACAAGAGTCAAGTGAAAGAAAAAAAAACTTTGACAAACTTTAACCCGCCCCGTCCCGACCACTTTTTCACCACTGGTACCCCCCAATCCCGACCATTTTTCGACCCTTTTTTTTTTTTTTTTGCTAAAACTTTCGCTTTTGGTCAGAAACAATGGTCAGTGACAAAGAAATTGTTCCCCGGGGTCCATAATTACCTTAAACAGGTATGCCTTGGTCCCACCTGGCCCCGTGTTCTCCGTAGGCGGTCTGAGCCTCTAACGTTTTCTATGGTATTATAAGTCTGGGAAACCAATGAAAGTAAGTAGATATGTATTTATTACAAACACAAAAACATGTGATAAAAGAGTATATTGGATTTTATACAAAAATAGAGCAGAAATAAGCATTGTACCATCGTGCGAAACGAGCAAAATCGGGCAACTTGGTCACGATGAATCGCTAACATTCGAAAATCATGATACATATCATTTTTTTTACTTACATAATACTTCTACAATAACATTATACCATTTTAAATTTTATTGAACTGTTTTTAAGTATTCACAGCCCTTTTGATAACATTTAGCGTAATGTTAGCGCTTATTTACGTAGTGAGTGAACTCGCTGTGACTGTTGTTTCAACTCGTATTGTGTTTTTTCTACTTACATAATACTTTTCTAATATCATTATACACTTTTCAACTTTATAGCACTGTTTTGAGATAATTTCAGGCCTTACGTAAATATATAGCGTAATAATAGCGCATAATAACACACACGGTGAAGTCGCTATGACTACTGTTTCAACTTACAACCTATTTTTGTACTTATATAATAATTCTCCACTAACATTGCACATGTTTACACTTGATATAATTGATATCACATAATTTCAGAACTTACGATGCAACTGAGCATCATATTAGTGCGTATTTACACAGGGAGTGTTATCACGATATCATTTGTTTCATCTTACACTAGTATTCAACGTATAAAATACCTTACTACTAACATTACAACAAATTCCACTTTATATAATTCCTATCACATACTTACTGACCAGAATGTGGGTGTACTCGTGACATCAATTATTACAACTTACACTATTGTTCAACTTATACGTTTTATTCATGCTAACATTACACCCGTTTCCACTTTATATTCTTGCTATCACATATTTACTGACCAGAGTGTTATACTGAGCGTCATATTTTCGCAGATTTACACAGTGGGTGTACTCATGACATCAATTATTACAACTTACACTATTTTTCAACTTATACGTTTTATTCATGCTAACATTGCACCTGTTTCCACTTTATATTCTTGCTATCACATATTTACTGACCAGAGTGTTATACTGAGCGTCATATTTTCGCAGATTTATACAGTGGGTGTAGTTTTCATATCACTTCGTTCAACTTACACTATTTCTCAACTTATACATTACTTTCATGCAAACATTACACCCGTTTCAAGTTTATATAAGACTTGGCACATACTGACTGGCCTTACCATTATACTGAGCGTCATATCGCCATCCCACACAGTTTCAGTAGTGTAGGAAGTTATGGTACTCTCTGAAACATGGCTGAAGGCACAACGCAACATTGGTGGTGGTGGGGGAGGTGGAGAGCGGCGCCTTTCATCACTCGCACTTATCTTCCCTCTCCCTTTTCCTTTACCCTTTCCGTTCCCTTTCCTTCCTTTCCCCACATCCTGGGGCTGTGTGGAGGAAGTTTGGAAATATTGTATGGTGAAATACGTGCTGGGGAGTGGCTCCACCTCCTCTTTCCTAGGCCTACGTGCACCACGTGCTCGTGCTGCCTCCCTCACACCACTTCCCTTTCACCCCGCACTCCCACCACACCACTTTCGCCTTCCCCAGACAAAACACTAGGCCATACTTTATTTGCCTTCTCGCCCCACCTTCTGATCCTCGGGGTGAGATTTTTTCCTTCCCCAACCACGAGGCAACATCACGTCCTAAGCCGCCGTCATCGTCATCGTCCTCATCCTCGTCCTCATCAGAATCTCTCTCTAGGGGATGGAGAGAGGTCCATGCAGGTGTTTTGGGTGAAGGCTGGCCTTCCCTTGCCTTATGATACGTGAAATACCGCTTTTTCCGGGGCGAAGAGACCTCCTCATCACTGCTTGTTATTTCCTCCTCAGGCTGCACATAATCTCGATCCACCACATCATCATCAAGTGAAGAATCACTATCTCCAGTGAAGACATCCAGGGCAGATTGTATTTCGTCGTCTGAGAGACCTTTACGTGCCATGTCTGACCTGGGTCACTCCTAACAGGTGAGTGACCGAGACAAGGGCGAGCACAGGTCACGCGGGGCCTGGGACGCTGCCCGCCTGTGGGCAGGTAGGGGAGGCTTGGGTACGTGGGCGAATCGAAAATCTCGCGTGAATTTTGAAAATTGTGGAAATTATGAACCTTGCAATTGCAGGACGTTGAAGTACGTCAACGGGATTGGCAGTGACATAACGTGAGGACGTGGAAGTACGTCGACGGGACGCCGCGGGTTAGGGAGTATCTCAAAATTCTGCCAGACTACAGGAGTTATATTCCTGTTAGGGGCACCCCACCTGGCTGGGATTGCAACTAGATGCAACGGATCTGTACGGTCGTTCATCTTGTAAGGTGCAATATAGAGTTTTAATTTTCAGTGTATTGATTAAATTGAAATTATCTGGATGCCCACACAAACACAGTCATTTAACAGTCATGGCGATAATGATAAACATCAAAGTAGGATGAAGGGGATTCAAGTTTGGAAAGTGTGACTGAAACCAATAATTTAAAAAACAAAAAATTGTCTTTAAGCCATAGCTGAGGTTTGAGATTAAAATTTAAGTATCATATTAGGAAAATTATAATATCTATTCATAATTTATTACTATTATCAAAGATTCAGAGGAGAAATTCCATACATAAATCATGTTCACAACCGCTAATATTTCAGGTTTAGTAATGGGATAAAGATTCATTACAAGTAGTAGTAGATCTGGTCAAGCACACGTAGATCCAGCAACCGCATGGAAGCAGTTGCCCTTGCACGGCTGGCCCGTGCAGTGAATTATGTTTCTTCGTGGTGAAGATTGCACTGCAGTGGCAAAGCGCGGGGAAGTGTGTGCAGGTTTGGTTAAGTGTGGTTGGGCCAGTACAAAAAGAGCATGCAAATCTGAGAAATGCCCATGTGTTTCAATTGGCTTGGCTTGTACATTATTTTGTTCCTGTAAAGGTGGTCTATTTTGTCGTAACAAATTTACAACTTCAGATTTTCACGATGATTAAATTAATCTGAGATGAGGTAGCATAGAGTGAATTGTAAATAGTTTCTGAGAATATTGATACTCAGGGGGTCCACAGGATTTTTCACAAGGGGGGAGGGGAGCAAAACGGCTCGATCACAGTCTTATTCCTCGGGCATATGGATAGCGAAAATCTAATATATATTGGAGAGTTAATCATCTTCCAGCCACTCATACAACTTACAAGGTATAAAGACAAAAATATGGCATTCAATCTTCTTTGCAATCCTTATTTCATTCTAGCCCTTTCAGGCACAGTCGCGCGATTCGCGTGATGTCGGCTTGCATTCCGCCAGACACAGTCACGCGACTAGCGTCCTTAAGGCCCCTTCAAGGCCCAAAAATATTCGTCAGAAAAAAACTTATAGGCCGATTTGCGTGATTTTTTGGCGCGTCTTAGGGTAGCCAAGGCCTACTGGAGGTAAGTCATTGGCAACACTGCTTTGCCTTATCAGCCTCAGCCCGCTCCCTCCAACCTCAGTGTTTGTTGAGCAGTCAGCCAGTGATGTTTGACAGCTCGTGGTTCCCTTTAAATCGTCCATAATTCTCCTCCTCTTGCCCAAGGCAAAGACCCTATTGAATCAGTGAGATAATACATTGTTTGTGAACATATAGTGATGTGATATTGTTGATGGAACATTCATATATGTATTGAAAAGCAATTCTGGCCGTTAGCAATCGTTGGGCCTTGGAGCCAGACACATGGTCAGTGTAGTGGGGTTGCACCACTCCACCCCCCCCGTAGGCCGTATGGCGTGAGTGGAAATACGTATATAAATGAAGCCAAGGCATAAATATATATTGTGTGAAACATACTGTGGATGGCTTGGTGAAATTATGGAGCCAGCAAGCGTTATGTGTGGCATGAAACAAAGTGTTGTGAAGGGGCAAACCTGAAGTTGGGAGGGGAGAATTACCGGTGTTTTTAGGGCTGGAATTATTGTGATTCTGATAGTGTAAATGCGTATGGAATTGTATGAAATATACGTCAAACAAGCTGCGAGTTTCCGTGAACGAGTGTGGTGTGTGCTAAAAATAGCGTTGCCTCATACTCTCAGGGAGAAGCTGACTCACACACACACACTACATAACTCCTTATCTTCAAATCCGTGGTCTAACTGGATCAACACCCCTGGAGGAAGTGAGTTCTGCAAATTTTGTTTATATATGTAATAATCTATTACCATTACCTCTCACACTTTCAGACAAATATCCATTTTCTCCTACAGATTACACATATGAAAGAAAGTAAATCTCCACAGCAGTAACTATAGAAGAGTTATGTTTATGTGTAGTAGGTTATAACAATAGAAAAACATCCATGGAAGATGTAATAGTCTGTACAGATAGGGGAAAAAGAAAGTTAGTAGCATAGTCTTCAGGCCGGTGTGCGAGGAAGAAACAGTGTGTGTAAAAGTTGGTAGCGATCGGAAGAGTAACCTCACTTTGTCGGCCAATTACTCGAAAACTATTAGACATCGATTTCCTGTTACAACCATCATCAATACCACTAAATTCTACGTAAGATCAATACCAGAATGTAAGCCTTTGGTAGCGTTTTGGGGGGTAAAAAGCGAGAGAAATGTTTTTGTTCCTAGCGGTTGTTGTGTGACATGACAAGCGCTCGGAGTAATAACATCATTTTGTCGGCCAGTTACTCGAAAACTATTAGACTTATCGATTTTCTATTACAACCATCATCAATACCACTAAATTCTATGTATGATCAATACCAAAATGTAAGCCTTTTGTAGCGTTTTGGGGGATAAAAGGCGAGGGAAATGTTTTTTTTTTCCCTCGCGTTTGTTATCAGTGACATTCGCTCGGAGTAATAACCTCACTTTGTCGGCCAATTACTCGAAAACTATTAGACTTATCGATTTTCTGTTACAACCATCATCAATACCACTAAATTCTATGTATGATCAATACCAAAATGTAAGCCTTTTGTAGCGTTTTGGGGGATAAAAGGCGAGGGAAATGTTTTTTTTTTTCCCTCGCGTTTATCAGTGACATTCGCTCGGAGTAATAACCTCACTTTGTCGGCCAATTACTCGAAAACTATTAGACTTATCGATTTTCTGTTACAACCATCATCAATACCACTAAATTCTACGTGTAATCAATACCCGAATGTAAGCCTTTGGTAGCGTTTTGGGGGGTAAAAGGCGAGGGAAATGTTTTTCCTCGCATTTGTTATCAGTGACAAGCGCTCGGAGTAATAACCTCACTTTGTCGGCCAATTACTCGAAAACTGTTTGACTTATCGATTTTCTGTAACAACCATGATCTATACCACTAAATTCTACGTATGATCAATACCAAAATGTAAGCATTATGTTACGTTTTGTGCGATAAAAGACGGTGGAAATGAGTGTCTCTTCCCGGCTGTTACCATTGAGAAAGGCTTGTAGTAATACTCTCATTTTCTCTGCCAATTACTCGGAAACTATTGGACGTATCGATTTCACGTTTGAACCATGATGAAGAGCAGGAAATTCTATATATGTACAATACATAAAAATGTAATATTTCTCATAAGAATTCGTGGTTACGTAGACGGGAACATTGCGTACGCCATGCGCGCATCACGAAAGTCAATCACGCACGGAGTGCCTTGTACTTTTTTTCGATTTACTCGAGAACTATGAGGCGTATGGGGTTTTCCCGTCACAGTGGGAAAGCTGGATAATGGGGACATATTACTATGTAATAAAAACGTTAGGTCCCTGGGAAAACTTAGCTCTCAGAGGTCAGTGAAATTTTTTCGAAAATGGCTCTCAGTTTTTGACCATTTTCTCGAAAAGTATACATCGTATCTAAACCAGATTGGTTTCGTTAGAAAGCTGATGAAATTCTCTATAAAAAAATATCAGACCATTTTCCTGTAGGATGGAAAACATTCAAACGGCGATGTTGGGAAGTCAAAAATGTTTACTCGACATGCCTTCCAGGGCTCATAACTTTCTGTGCTGTTGTTTTCCTGTGTTTTGGTCATGTTTATCAGATAGAACAAACATCCATGCATACCTGGACATAGGTTTCATGGGAATACATTGATTTTTTGGGGGCGAAAATAAGGCAAGAATGTGTTTCATTCGCTCAAATTTGCTCAAATTTGCCGCGCGCGCGCGCTCACCGCCCGGGCGGCTTCGTAGTCATAATTCCGGGATCAGAAAACTTATTGAAACTTATCGTGCGCGAAAGGGCTAGTAGTTCAGTTAATCGTCTACGAGCTGCCTAGCATAGGCCAACCGACCTACTGCAGTTGTCCTCTCTTCTTACATGATTCATCGAAAATATAGAAATAAACTTCATGTGTAGAGTCGATCACATTCACAGGCTACAGTACACTACAGGTCCTTGAAAAGGAGCTGTAGCCGGCGTCTGTCACTAGCAAAACGTTCAATGACGGTTTCAATAAACATTTCTTGGAGATCACTTTCTTGCAGTGCACGCTAAGGATACAGAAAGCTAATAGGTGACTCGTTGACATCGATAAACGTAGCCAGGTTTTCATTCGCCTCATATAATTTTAGCTAGGTATTAGCTTAACTAAAATTTTTCTCTGAACAATAGCAGAAAACTTCGACAGTTTACTTAAAAATGATCAAAGGTGCAGTTTTGTGTAGTAAACAATATACATTCTTCTAAGTCTTCTAGTGTCATTTTCACTGTGGTTATCACTCTACTGCTAATAAAGGCTTACTTCTGTCTCGTGTCACTGTCAACCGACAAGTTGACTCTTCTCCAGGTGGCCAAGACAAAACTGCGTCATATCTGTCCTTGACAAAATGTCAGCAAGGAAAAATACATTGAACATAATCTGTGGTTTTTTCATTACATGCAAAGTTAAAGAAATATGTGTATTACTTCGCATAAATCTATAGGATCGCTGACAATAAAGCACAGACACTCCTCACCATACCGTACAACTTGCAGCCTCGAGGTTGAGATAATTGGTTTAGTGATACAGGCTTAATTCTCACTGGTTGGCTGGGAAAACATGGCCGGTTCAGGCAGCCAATCATAACTCAGCACCCTCGTCGGTAAAAATTAAGGACCACGGTTTCTACTTTCTCCACAGCGAGATATTTGAAGTATGCCACAGTGTGACCCATCTGAATGTGTTAAACTTTTTAATTATACTTAATATTACCCATCCTAATTTTTTATGCATATTTCTTTACAGTTTCCTTTAAATCTGTTGATATCCTTATAAATTCCATAGAATTTATAATTCCTCGAAACTTTTCTTGTAAGGATCAAATTTCCTTAAAATAATGAGATTTCCTTAAATGTGGAAACACTGACTGAGCTGCATTAAATTTATAGACGTCGTTGCGTGGGCAAATACAAATTTCCAAAGGGGGGCAACTGCCCCCTCTTGTCCCCCTTCAGATGCCATGTTGATACTATGTGATTTTATGTTTAGATCGAAGTCTTTTTTTATTCTTCACATTACTCAATGTTACATACCGGTTTATGCTGTCCACTGACCTTCCAACGGTCTTCTGTGCCAAAGTTATGTCATGGTCCATATTTTACAAGACAGGCAGGTTTGCATATGAACAGCCATGCTTATTTGATGTAGGATATAATAATAAAGAGCTGTCTATATAATAAGTGAAAGACATCAAACATATATGTACAGTATATTCCATTTGCATGATATTAAAATTAAGCTTGACATTTCTTTCCATGTACATAAATAATGAGTGGTTATACCCTTATAGTGTTGTTTCCATTGGATTCCTCATATCCCAAAACCTATGTATAGACACCATAATCATCTTCCTAAGTGAAGTGGTTGAGAAGTTTAATGGTCTGTTCTGTATCAGCAGCCATTGCAGCCGCCATTTTGAATTTCTCGGAATGCTCAAGGATGGGAACAACACATCCGGCAAAAAATGATCACTTACACCCCATGTGACAAGAGTCAAGTGAAAGAAAAAAAAACTTTGACAAACTTTAACCCACCCCATCCCGACCACTTTTTCACCACTGGTACCCCCCAATCCCGACCATTTTTCGACCCTTTTTTTTTTTTTGCTAAAACTTTCGCTTTTGGTCAGAAACAATGGTCAGTGACAAAGAAATTGTTCCCGGGGTCCATAATTACCTTAAACAGGTATGCCTTGGTCCCACCTGGCCCAGTGTTCTCCGTAGGCGGTCTGAGCCTCTAACGTTTTCTATGGTATTATAAGTCTGGGAAACCAATGAAAGTAAGTAGATATGTATTTATTACAAACACAAAAAGATGTGATAAAAGAGTATATTGGATTTTATGCAAAAATAGAGCAGAAATAAGCATTGTACCATCGTGCGAAACAAGCAAAATCGGGCAACTTGGTCACGATGAATCGCTAACATTCGAAAATCATGATACATATCATTTTTGTTACTTACATAATACATCTACAATAACATTATACCATTTTAAATTTTATTGAACTGTTTTTACGTATTCACAGGCCTTTTGATAACATTTAGCGTAATGTTAGCGCTTATTTACGTAGTGAGTGAACTCGCTGTGACTGTTGTTTCAACTCGTATTGTGTTTTTTCTACTTACATAATACTTTTCTAATAACATTATACACTTTTCAACTTTATAGAACTGTTTTGAGATAATTTCAGGCCTTACGTAAATATATAGCGTAATAATAGCGCATAATAACACACACGGTGAAGTCGCTATGACTACTATTTCAACTTACAACCTATTTTTGTACTTATATAATAATTCTCCACTAACATTGCACATGTTTACACTTGATATAATTGATATCACATAATTTCAGAACTTACGATGCAACTGAGCGTCATATTAGCGCGTATTTACACAGGGAGTGTTATCACGATATCATTTGTTTCATCTTACACTAGTATTCAACCTATAAAATACCTTACTACTAACATTACAACAAATTCCACTTTATATAATTCCTATCACATACTTACTGACCAGAATGTGGGTGTACTCGTGACATCAATTATTACAACTTACACTATTGTTCAACTTATACGTTTTATTCATGCTAACATTACACCCGTTTCCACTTTATATTCTTCCTATCACATATTTACTGACCAGAGTGTTATACTGAGCGTCATATTTTCGCAGATTTACACAGTGGGTGTACTCATGACATCAATTATTACAACTTACACTATTTTTCAACTTGTACGTTTTATTCATGCTAACATTGCACCTGTTTCCACTTTATATTCTTGCTATCACATATTTACTGACCAGAGTGTTATACTGAGCGTCATATTTTCGCAGATTTATACAGTGGGTGTAGTTTTCATATCACTTCGTTCAACTTACACTATTTCTCAACTTATACATTACTTTCCTGCAAACATTACACCCGTTTCAAGTTTATATAAGACTTGGCACATACTGACTGGCCTTACCATTATACTGAGCGTCATATCGCCATCCCACACAGTTTCAGTAGTGTAGGAAGTTATGGTACTCTCTGAAACATGGCTGAAGGCACAACGCAACATTGGTGGTGGTGGGGGAGGTGGAGAGCGGCGCCTTTCATCACTCGCACTTATCTTCCCTCTCCCTTTTCCTTTACCCTTTCCCTTCCCTTTCCTTCCTTTCCCCACATCCTGGGGCTGTGTGGAGGAAGTTTGGAAATATTGTATGGTGAAATACGTGCTGGGGAGTGGCTCCACCTCCTCTTCCCTAGGCCTACGTGCACCACGTGCTTGTGCTGCCTCCCTCACACCACTTCCCTTTCACCCCGCACTCCCACCACACCACTTTCGCTTTCCCCAGACAAAACACTAGGCCATACTTTATTTGCCTTCTCGCCCCACCTTCTGATCCTCGGGGTGAGATTTTTTCCTTCCCCAACCACGAGGCAACATCACGTCCTAAGCAGCCGTCATCGTCATCGTCCTCATCCTCGTCCTCATCAGAATCTCTCTCTAGGGGATGGAGAGAGGTCCATGCAGGTGTTTTGGGTGAAGGCTGGCCTTCCCTTGCCTTATGATACGTGAAATACCGCTTTTTCCGGGGCGAAGAGACCTCCTCATCACTGCTTGTTATTTCCTCCTCAGGCTGCACATAATCTCGATCCACCACATCATCATCAAGTGAAGAATCACTATCTCCAGTGAAGACATCCAGGGCGGATTGTATTTCGTCGTCTGAGAGACCTTTACGTGCCATGTCTGACCTGGGTCACTGCTAACAGGTGAGTGACCGAGACAAGGGCGAGCACAGGTCACGCGGGGCCTGGGACGCTGCCCGCCTGTGGGCTTGGGTACGTGGGCGAATCGAAAATCTCGCGTGAATTTTGAAAATTGTGGAAATTATGAACCTTGCAATTGCAGGACGTTGAAGTACGTCAACGGGATTGGCAGTGACATAACGTGAGGACGTGGAAGTACGTCGACGGGACGCCGCGGGTTAGGGAGTATCTCAAAATTCTGCCAGACTACAGGAGTTATATTCCTGTTAGGGGCACCCCACCTGGCTGGGATTGCAACTAGATGCAACGGATCTGTACGGTCGTTCATCTTGTAAGGTGCAATATAGAGTTTTAATTTTCAGTGTATTGATTAAATTGAAATTATCTGGATGCCCACACAAACACAGTCATTTAACAGTCATGGCGATAATGATAAACATCAAAGTAGGATGAAGGGGATTCAAGTTTGGAAAGTGTGACTGAAACCAATAATTTAAAAAACAAAAAATTGTCTTTAAGCCATAGCTGAGGTTTGAGATTAAAATTTAAGTATCATATTAGGAAAATTATAATATCTATTCATAATTTATTACTATTATCAAAGATTCAGAGGAGAAATTCCATACATAAATCATGTTCACAACCGCTAATATTTCAGGTTTAGTAATGGGATAAAGATTCATTACAAGTAGTAGTAGATCTGGTCAAGCACACGTAGATCCAGCAACCGCATGGAAGCAGTTGCCCTTGCACGGCTGGCCCGTGCAGTGAATTATGTTTCTTCGTGGTGAAGAGTGCACTGCAGTGGCAAAGCGCGGGGAAGTGTGTGCAGGTTTGGTTAAGTGTGGTTGGGCCAGTACAAAAAGAGCATGCAAATCTGAGAAATGCCCATGTGTTTCAATTGGCTTGGCTTGTACATTATTTTGTTCCTGTAAAGGTGGTCTATTTTGTCGTAACAAATTTACAACTTCAGATTTTCACGATGATTAAATTAATCTGAGATGAGGTAGCATAGAGTGAATTGTAAATAGTTTCTGAGAATATTGATACTCAGGGGGTCCACAGGATTTTTCACAAGGGGGGAGGGGAGCAAAACGGCTCGATCACAGTCTTATTCCTCGGGCATATGGATAGCGAAAATCTAATATATATTGGAGAGTTAATCATCTTCCAGCCACTGATACAACTTACAAGGTATAAAGACAAAAATATGGCATTCAATCTTCTTTGCAATCCTTATTTCATTCTAACCCTTTCAGGCACAGTCGCGCGATTCGCGTGATGTCGGCTTGCATTCCGCCAGACACAGTCACGCGACTAGCGTCCTTAAGGCCCCTTCAAGGCCCAAAAATATTCGTCAGAAAAAAACTTATAGGCCGATTTGCGTGATTTTTTGGCGCGTCTTAGGGTAGCCAAGGCCTACTGGAGGTAAGTCATTGGCAACACTGCTTTGCCTTATCAGCCTCAGCCCGCTCCCTCCAACCTCAGTGTTTGTTGAGCAGTCAGCCAGTGATGTTTGACAGCTCGTGGTTCCCTTTAAATCGTCCATAATTCTCCTCCTCTTGCCCAAGGCAAAGACCCTATTGAATCAGTGAGATAATACATTGTTTGTGAACATATAGTGATGTGATATTGTTGATGGAACATTCATATATGTATTGAAAAGCAATTCTGGCCGTTAGCAATCGTTGGGCCTTGGAGCCAGACACATGGTCAGTGTAGCGGGATTGCACCACTCCACCCCCCCGTAGGCCGTATGGCGTGAGTGGAAATACGTATATAAATGAAGCCAAGGCATAAATATATATTGTGTGAAACATACTGTGGATGGCTTGGTGAAATTATGGAGCCAGCAAGCGTTATGTGTGGCATGAAACAAAGTGTTGTGAAGGGGCAAACCTGAAGTTGGGAGGGAGAATTACCGGTGTTTTTAGGGCTGGAATTATTGTGATTCTGATAGTGTAAATGCGTATGGAATTGTATGAAATATACGTCAAACAAGCTGCGAGTTTCCGTGAACGAGTGTGGTGTGTGCTAAAAATAGCGTTGCCTCATACTCTCAGGGAGAAGCTGACTCACACACACACACTACATAACTCCTTATCTTCAAATCCGTGGTCTAACTGGATCAACACCCCTGGAGGAAGTGAGTTCTGCAAATTTTGTTGATATATGTAATAATCTATTACCATTACCTCTCACACTTTCAGACAAATATCCATTTTCTCCTACAGATTACACATATGAAAGAAAGTAAATCTCCACAGCAGTAACTATAGAAGAGTTATGTTTATGTGTAGTAGGTTATAACAATAGAAAAACATCCATGGAAGATGTAATAGTCTGTACAGATAGGGGAAAAAGAAAGTTAGTAGCATAGTCTTCAGGCCGGTGTGCGAGGAAGAAACAGTGTGTGTAAAAGTTGGTAGCGATCGGAAGAGTAACCTCACTTTGTCGGCCAATTACTCGAAAACTATTAGACATCGATTTCCTGTTACAACCATCATCAATACCACTAAATTCTACGTAAGATCAATACCAGAATGTAAGCCTTTGGTAGCGTTTTGGGGGGTAAAAGGCGAGAGAAATGTTTTTGTTCCTAGCGGTTGTTGTGTGACATGACAAGCGCTCGGAGTAATAACATCATTTTGTCGGCCAGTTACTCGAAAACTATTAGACTTATCGATTTTCTGTTACAACCATCATCAATACCACTAAATTCTATGTATGATCAATACCAAAATGTAAGCCTTTTGTAGCGTTTTGGGGGATAAAAGGCGAGGGAAATGTTTTTTTTTTCCCTCGCGTTTGTTATCAGTGACATTCGCTCGGAGTAATAACATCATTTTGTCGGCCAATTACTCGAAAACTATTAGACTTATCGATTTTCTGTTACAACCATCATCAATACCACTAAATTCTATGTATGATCAATACCAAAATGTAAGCCTTTTGTAGCGTTTTGGGGGATAAAAGGCGAGGGAAATGTTTTTTTTTTCCCTCGCGTTTATCAGTGACATTCGCTCGGAGTAATAACCTCACTTTGTCGGCCAATTACTCGAAAACTATTAGACTTATCGATTTTCTGTTACAACCATCATCAATACCACTAAATTCTATGTATGATCAATACCAAAATGTAAGCCTTTTGTAGCGTTTTGGGGGATAAAAGGCGAGGGAAATGTTTTTTTTTCCCTCGCGTTTATCAGTGACATTCGCTCGGAGTAATAACCTCACTTTGTCGGCCAATTACTCGAAAACTATTAGACTTATCGATTTTCTGTTACAACCATCATCAATACCACTAAATTCTACGTGTAATCAATACCCGAATGTAAGCCTTTGGTAGCGTTTTGGGTGTTTAAGGCGAGGGAAATGTTTTTCCTCGCATTTGTTATCAGTGACAAGCGCTCGGAGTAATAACCTCACTTTGTCGGCCAATTACTCGAAAACTGTTTGACTTATCGATTTTCTGTAACAACCATGATCTATACCACTAAATTCTACGTATGATCAATACCAAAATGTAAGCATTATGTTACGTTTTGTGCGATAAAAGACGGTGGAAATGAGTGTCTCTTCCCGGCTGTTACCATTGAGAAAGGCTTGTAGTAATACTCTCATTTTCTCTGCCAATTACTCGGAAACTATTGGACGTATCGATTTCACGTTTGAACCATGATGAAGAGCAGGAAATTCTATATATGTACAATACATAAAAATGTAATATTTCTCATAAGAATTCGTGGTTACGCCATGCGCCCATCACGAAAGTCAATCACGCACGGAGTGCCTTGTACTTTTTTTCGATTTACTCGAGAACTATGAGGCGTATGGGGTTTTCCCGTCACAGTGGGAAAGCTGGATAATGGGGACATATTACTATGTAATAAAAACGTTAGGTCCCTGGGAAAACTTAGCTCTCAGAGGTCAGTGAAATTTTTTCGAAAATGGCTCTCAGTTTTTGACCATTTTCTCGAAAAGTATACATCGTATCTAAACCAGATTGGTTTCGTTAGAAAGCTGATGAAATTCTCTATAAAAAAATATCAGACCATTTTCCTGTAGGATGGAAAACATTCAAACGGCGATGTTGGGAAGTCAAAAATGTTTACTCGACATGCCTTCCAGGGCTCATAACTTTCTGTGCTGTTGTTTTCCTGTGTTTTGGTCATGTTTATCAGATAGAACAAACATCCATGCATACCTGGACATAGGTTTCATGGGAATACATTGATTTTTTGGGGGCGAAAATAAGGCAAGAATGTGTTTCATTCGCTCAAATTTGCTCAAATTTGCCGCGCGCGCGCTCACCGCCCGGGCGGCTTCGTAGTCATAATTCCGGGATCAGAAAACTTATTGAAACTTATCGTGCGCGAAAGGGCTATAGTGTTCCTCCTCGTAACATAGGGTTTGGGTGGAGTCACCCCCTCCCTACACTATTGCCATGTTTCCTAACCCTACGATGTATAACGCCTGTGGTTTGTGTAGTAGGAATGATACATAAACATAACTCATACTAATATAACTGTAATGAAAGTGCTGACATGTATCAAGGAAGAATAAAACTATTCTGCATACTATATTATACGATAATAGAGAAACGTGGCATAAAAATTTGGCAGTGTTGCTCTAAAAATATTCTAATTATTATTTACTTCCCCAACACTTCTAACATTGCTAATTAATTTAGCAAGTATAATTGCAAGAAAATTTGAAGGGATAAAAGTGGGAAGAGGCGATCCTTTCATAATTAAAATAAATATATCAAACAGCTCTGGGGTGGCAGCACTCACGCGACACGTGTTTGTGTGTACGCTGTGGAGGTCACCAACCCCTACAGGATTTAGGCCTATTGGGGAAACCTCTATAAAAAAAACGCGCCGTGACTTTTACCTCAAGGGTGGTGCGGAAATAAAGTCAAAATTATAATCCATACATAAAAATGGAAGTAAAAAACCATGGATGACACATAACAAAATCTAGCGAGAGAGAGAGAGAGAGAGAGAGAGAGAGAAATAATAATAATAATAATAATAATAATAAAACTTTATTTCCACTAAACAGTGGGTATTCTTATACATTATACAGTAGTACAGCATACAGTATGAAAGTTCTATACACAATATAATACAAGTTGATACATATGGTGGAGAATAGTGACAGAGAGGTAAATGGTTTAAAAGGTGTGGGGACACTTAGGTTAAAAATAGATCAATTAAGGGATTTAGGAACGAAGGCAGTGGGAAGGATTAAGACAGATGGGATTGTAAGATTAGGGAGTTTGAACAATAGGGTAGAATGTATGCTCTCAATAAAAGTATAGCAATTATCAACGGCTAATTATTATACAGGTGTTGATGGTGGGGGTCTATATTTATAGGAGGTGTTGGTGGTGGAGGTATAGCGGGTGTTGTTGATGGGGGTGTTGTTGGGGGTAGGGGTATAGGGGGTGTTGGTGGCAGGGGTATAGGGGGTATTAGAAAAACGGAGATCACAAGAGGGAAACAGTGTCAAGGTCATCGCTGATGGAGAGGTCAGCTCGGAAACGTGGCAACAGTGCAGGGAGGGGGTGACTCCACCAAAACCCTACGTTTCGATCTGTCAGACTATAGTAGTTCAGTTAATCGTCTACGAGCTGCCTAGCATAGGCCAACCGACCTACTGCAGTTGTCCTCTCTTCTTACATGATTCATCGAAAATATAGAAATAAACTTCATGTGTAGAGTCGATCACATTCACAGGCTACAGTACACTACAGGTCCTTGAAAAGGAGCTGTAGCCGGCGTCTGTCACTAGCAAAACGTTCAATGACGGTTTCAATAAACATTTCTTGGAGATCACTTTCTTGCAGTGCACGCTAAGGATACAGAAAGCTAATAGGTGACTCGTTGACATCGATAAACGTAGCCAGGTTTTCATTCGCCTCATATAATTTTAGCTAGGTATTAGCTTAACTAAAATTTTTCTCTGAACAATAGCAGAAAACTTCGACAGTTTACTTAAAAATGATCAAAGGTGCAGTTTTGTGTAGTAAACAATATACATTCTTCTAAGTCTTCTAGTGTCATTTTCACTGTGGTTATCACTCTACTGCTAATAAAGGCTTACTTCTGTCTCGTGTCACTGTCAACCGACAAGTTGACTCTTCTCCTGGTGGCCAAGACAAAACTGCGTCATATCTGTCCTTGACAAAATGTCAGCAAGGAAAAATACATTGAACATAATCTGTGGTTTTTTCATTACATGCAAAGTTAAAGAAATATGTGTATTACTTCGCATAAATCTATAGGATCGCTGACAATAAAGCACAGACACTCCTCACCATACCGTACAACTTGCAGCCTCGAGGTTGAGATAATTGGTTTAGTGATACAGGCTTAATTCTCACTGGTTGGCTGGGAAAACAAGGCCGGTTCAGGCAGCCAATCATAACTCAGCACCCTCGTCGGTAAAAATTAAGGACCACGGTTTCTACTTTCTCCACAGTGAGATATTTGAAGTATGCCACAGTGTGACCCATCTGAATGTGTTAAACTTTTTAATTATACTTAATATTACCCATCCTAATTTTTTATGCATATTTCTTTACAGTTTCCTTTAAATCTGTTGATATCCTTATAAATTCCATAGAATTTATAATTCCTCGAAACTTTTCTTGTAAGGATCAAATTTCCTTAAAATAATGAGATTTCCTTAAATGTGGAAACACTGACTGAGCTGCATTAAATTTATAGACGTCGTTGCGTGGGCAAATACAAATTTCCAAAGGGGGGCAACTGCCCCCTCTTGTCCCCCCCCCCTCCAGATGCCATGTTGATACTATGTGATTTTATGTTTAGATCGAAGTCTTTTTTTATTCTTCACATTACTCAATGTTACATACCGGTTTATGCTGTCCACTGACCTTCCAACGGTCTTCTGTGCCAAAGTTATGTCATGGTCCATATTTTACAAGACAGGCAGGTTTGCATATGAACAGCCATGCTTATTTGATGTAGGATATAATAATAAAGAGCTGTCTATATAATAAGTGAAAGACATCAAACATATATGTACAGTATATTCCATTTGCATGATATTAAAATTAAGCTTGACATTTCTTTCCATGTACATAAATAATGAGTGGTTATACCCTTATAGTGTTGTTTCCATTGGATTCCTCATATCCCAAAACCTATGTATAGACACCATAATCATCTTCCTAAGTGAAGTGGTTGAGAAGTTTAATGGTCTGTTCTGTATCAGCAGCCATTGCAGCCGCCATTTTGAATTTCTCGGAATGCTCAAGGATGGGAACAACACATCCGGCAAAAAATGATCACTTACACCCCATGTGACAAGAGTCAAGTGAAAGAAAAAAAAACTTTGACAAACTTTAACCCACCCCATCCCGACCACTTTTTCACCACTGGTACCCCCCAATCCCGACCATTTTTCGACCCTTTTTTTTTTTTTTTGCTAAAACTTTGGCTTTTGGTCAGAAACAATGGTCAGTGACAAAGAAATTGTTCCCCGGGGTCCATAATTACCTTAAACAGGTATGCCTTGGTCCCACCTGGCCCAGTGTTCTCCGTAGGCGGTCTGAGCCTCTAACGTTTTCTATGGTATTATAAGTCTGGGAAACCAATGAAAGTAAGTAGATATGTATTTATTACAAACACAAAAAGATGTGATAAAAGAGTATATTGGATTTTATGCAAAAATAGAGCAGAAATAAGCATTGTACCATCGTGCGAAACAAGCAAAATCGGGCAACTTGGTCACGATGAATCGCTAACATTCGAAAATCATGATACATATCATTTTTGTTACTTACATAATACTTCTACAATAACATTATACCATTTTAAATTTTATTGAACTGTTTTTACGTATTCACAAGCCTTTTGATAACATTTAGCGTAATGTTAGCGCTTATTTACGTAGTGAGTGAACTCGCTGTGACTGTTGTTTCAACTCGTATTGTGTTTTTTCTACTTACATAATACTTTTCTAATAACATTATACACTTTTCAACTTTATAGAACTGTTTTGAGATAATTTCAGGCCTTACGTAAATATATAGCGTAATAATAGCGCATAATAACACACACGGTGAAGTCGCTATGACTACTATTTCAACTTACAACCTATTTTTGTACTTATATAATAATTCTCCACTAACATTGCACATGTTTACACTTGATATAATTGATATCACATAATTTCAGAACTTACGATGCAACTGAGCGTCATATTAGCGCGTATTTACACAGGGTGTTATCACGATATCATTTGTTTCATCTTACACTAGTATTCAACCTATAAAATACCTTACTACTAACATTACAACAAATTCCACTTTATATAATTCCTATCACATACTTACTGACCAGAATGTGGGTGTACTCGTGACATCAATTATTACAACTTACACTATTGTTCAACTTATACGTTTTATTCATGCTAACATTACACCCGTTTCCACTTTATATTCTTGCTATCACATATTTACTGACCAGAGTGTTATACTGAGCGTCATATTTTCGCAGATTTACACAGTGGGTGTACTCATGACATCAATTATTACAACTTACACTATTTTTCAACTTGTACGTTTTATTCATGCTAACATTGCACCTGTTTCCACTTTATATTCTTGCTATCACATATTTACTGACCAGAGTGTTATACTGAGCGTCATATTTTCGCAGATTTATACAGTGGGTGTAGTTTTCATATCACTTCGTTCAACTTACACTATTTCTCAACTTATACATTACTTTCCTGCAAACATTACACCCGTTTCAAGTTTATATAAGACTTGGCACATACTGACTGGCCTTACCATTATACTGAGCGTCATATCGCCATCCCACACAGTTTCAGTAGTGTAGGAAGTTATGGTACTCTCTGAAACATGGCTGAAGGCACAACGCAACATTGGTGGTGGTGGGGGAGGTGGAGAGCGGCGCCTTTCATCACTCGCACTTATCTTCCCTCTCCCTTTTCCTTTACCCTTTCCCTTCCCTTTCCTTCCTTTCCCCACATCCTGGGGCTGTGTGGAGGAAGTTTGGAAATATTGTATGGTGAAATACGTGCTGGGGAGTGGCTCCACCTCCTCTTCCCTAGGCCTACGTGCACCACGTGCTCGTGCTGCCTCCCTCACACCACTTCCCTTTCACCCCGCACTCCCACCACACCACTTTCGCCTTCCCCAGACAAAACACTAGGCCATACTTTATTTGCCTTCTCGCCCCACCTTCTGATCCTCGGGGTGAGATTTTTTCCTTCCCCAACCACGAGGCAACATCACGTCCTAAGCCGCCGTCATCGTCATCGTCCTCATCCTCGTCCTCATCAGAATCTCTCTCTAGGGGATGGAGAGAGGTCCATGCAGGTGTTTTGGGTGAAGGCTGGCCTTCCCTTGCCTTATGATACGTGAAATACCGCTTTTTCCGGGCCGAAGAGACCTCCTCATCACTGCTTGTTATTTCCTCCTCAGGCTGCACATAATCTCGATCCGCCACATCATCATCAAGTGAAGAATCACTATCTCCAGTGAAGACATCCAGGGCAGATTGTATTTCGTCGTCTGAGAGACCTTTACGTGCCATGTCTGACCTGGGTCACTCCTAACAGGTGAGTGACCGAGACAAGGGCGAGCACAGGTCACGCGGGGCCTGGGACGCTGCCCGCCTGGGGGCAGGTAGGGGAGGCTTGGGTACGTGGGCGAATCGAAAATCTCGCGCGAATTTGAAAATTGTGGAAATTATGAACCTTGCAATTGCAGGACGTTGAAGTACGTCAACGGGATTGGCAGTGACATAACGTGAGGACGTGGAAGTACGTCGACGGGACGCCGCGGGTTAGGGAGTATCTCAAAATTCTGCCAGACTACAGGAGTTATATTCCTGTTAGGGGCACCCCACCTGGCTGGGATTGCAACTAGATGCAACGGATCTGTACGGTCGTTCATATTGTAAGCTGCAATATAAAGTTTTAATTTTTAGTGTATTGATTAAATTGAAATTATCTGGATGCCCACACAAACACAGTCATTTAACAGTCATGGCGATAATGATAAACATCAAAGTAGGATGAAGGGGATTCAAGTTTGGAAAGTGTGACTGAAACCAATAATTAAAAAAACAAAAAATTGTCTTTAAGCCATAGCTGAGGTTTGAGATTAAAATTTAAGTATCATATTAGGAAAATTATATCTATTCATAATTTATTACTATTATCAAAGATTCAGAGGAGAAATTCCATACATAAATCATGTTCACAACCGCTAATATTTCAGGTTTAGTAATGGGATAAAGATTCATTACAAGTAGTAGTAGATCTGGTCAAGCACACGTAGATCCAGCAACCGCATGGAAGCAGTTGCCCTTGCACGGCTGGCCCGTGCAGTGAATTATGTTTCTTCGTGGTGAAGAGTGCACTGCAGTGGCAAAGCGCGGGGAAGTGTGTGCAGGTTTGGTTAAGTGTGGTTGGGCCAGTACAAAAAGAGCATGCAAATCTGAGAAATGCCCATGTGTTTCAATTGGCTTGGCTTGTACATTATTTTGTTCCTGTAAAGGTGGTCTATTTTGTCGTAACAAATTTACAACTTCAGATTTTCACGATGATTAAATTAATCTGAGATGAGGTAGCATAGAGTGAATTGTAAATAGTTTCTGAGAATATTGATACTCAGGGGGTCCACAGGATTTTTCACAAGGGGGGAGGGGAGCAAAACGGCTCGATCACAGTCTTATTCCTCGGGCATATGGATAGCGAAAATCTAATATATATTGGAGAGTTAATCATCTTCCAGCCACTGATACAACTTACAAGGTATAAAGACAAAAATATGGCATTCAATCTTCTTTGCAATCCTTATTTCATTCTAGCCCTTTCAGGCACAGTCGCGCGATTCGCGTGATGTCGGCTTGCATTCCGCCAGACACAGTCACGCGACTAGCGTCCTTAAGGCCCCTTCAAGGCCCAAAAATATTCGTCAGAAAAAAACTTATAGGCCGATTTGCGTGATTTTTTGGCGCGTCTTAGGGTAGCCAAGGCCTACTGGAGGTAAGTCATTGGCAACACTGCTTTGCCTTATCAGCCTCAGCCCGCTCCCTCCAACCTCAGTGTTTGTTGAGCAGTCAGCCAGTGATGTTTGACAGCTCGTGGTTCCCTTTAAATCGTCCATAATTCTCCTCCTCTTGCCCAAGGCAAAGACCCTATTGAATCAGTGAGATAATACATTGTTTGTGAACATATAGTGATGTGATATTGTTGATGGAACATTCATATATGTATTGAAAAGCAATTCTGGCCGTTAGCAATCGTTGGGCCTTGGAGCCAGACACATGGTCAGTGTAGCGGGGTTGCACCACTCCACCCCCCGTAGGCCGTATGGCGTGAGTGGAAATACGTATATAAATGAAGCCAAGGCATAAATATATATTGTGTGAAACATACTGTGGATGGCTTGGTGAAATTATGGAGCCAGCAAGCGTTATGTGTGGCATGAAACAAAGTGTTGTGAAGGGGCAAACCTGAAGTTGGGAGGGAGAATTACCGGTGTTTTTAGGGCTGGAATTATTGTGATTCTGATAGTGTAAATGCGTATGGAATTGTATGAAATATACGTCAAACAAGCTGCGAGTTTCCGTGAACGAGTGTGGTGTGTGCTAAAAATAGCGTTGCCTCATACTCTCAGGGAGAAGCTGACTCACACACACACACTACATAACTCCTTATCTTCAAATCCGTGGTCTAACTGGATCAACACCCCTGGAGGAAGTGAGTTCTGCAAATTTTGTTGATATATGTAATAATCTATTACCATTACCTCTCACACTTTCAGACAAATATCCATTTTCTCCTACAGATTACACATATGAAAGAAAGTAAATCTCCACAGCAGTAACTATAGAAGAGTTATGTTTATGTGTAGTAGGTTATAACAATAGAAAAACATCCATGGAAGATGTAATAGTCTGTACAGATAGGGGAAAAAGAAAGTTAGTAGCATAGTCTTCAGGCCGGTGTGCGAGGAAGAAACAGTGTGTGTAAAAGTTGGTAGCGATCGGAAGAGTAACCTCACTTTGTCGGCCAATTACTCGAAAACTATTAGACATCGATTTCCTGTTACAACCATCATCAATACCACTAAATTCTACGTAAGATCAATACCAGAATGTAAGCCTTTGGTAGCGTTTTGGGGGGTAAAAGGCGAGAGAAATGTTTTTGTTCCTAGCGGTTGTTGTGTGACATGACAAGCGCTCGGAGTAATAACATCATTTTGTCGGCCAGTTACTCGAAAACTATTAGACTTATCGATTTTCTGTTACAACCATCATCAATACCACTAAATTCTATGCATGATCAATACCAAAATGTAAGCCTTTTGTAGCGTTTTGGGGGATAAAAGGCGAGGGAATGTTTTTTTTTTCCCTCGCGTTTGTTATCAGTGACATTCGCTCGGAGTAATAACCTCACTTTGTCGGCCAATTACTCGAAAACTATTAGACTTATCGATTTTCTGTTACAACCATCATCAATACCACTAAATTCTATGTATGATCAATACCAAAATGTAAGCCTTTTGTAGCGTTTTGGGGGATAAAAGGCGAGGGAAATGTTTTTTTTTTCCCTCGCGTTTATCAGTGACATTCGCTCGGAGTAATAACCTCACTTTGTCGGCCAATTACTCGAAAACTATTAGACTTATCGATTTTCTGTTACAACCATCATCAATACCACTAAATTCTACGTGTAATCAATACCCGACTGTAAGCCTTTGGTAGCGTTGTGGGGGTAAAAGGCGAGGGAAATGTTTTTCCTCGCATTTGTTATCAGTGACAAGCGCTCGGAGTAATAACCTCACTTTGTCGGCCAATTACTCGAAAACTGTTTGACTTATCGATTTTCTGTAACAACCATGATCTATACCACTAAATTCTACGTATGATCAATACCAAAATGTAAGCATTATGTTACGTTTTGTGCGATAAAAGACGGTGGAAATGAGTGTCTCTTCCCGGCTGTTACCATTGAGAAAGGCTTGTAGTAATACTCTCATTTTCTCTGCCAATTACTCGGAAACTATTGGACGTATCGATTTCACGTTTGAACCATGATGAAGAGCAGGAAATTCTATATATGTACAATACATAAAAATGTAATATTTCTCATAAGAATTCGTGGTTACGTAGACGGGAACATTGCGTACGCCATGCGCGCATCACGAAAGTCAATCACGCACGGAGTGCCTTGTACTTTTTTTCGATTTACTCGAGAACTATGAGGCGTATGGGGTTTTCCCGTCACAGTGGGAAAGCTGGATAATGGGGGCATATTACTATGTAATAAAAACGTTAGGTCCCTGGGAAAACTTAGCTCTCAGAGGTCAGTGAAAATTTTTCGAAAATGGCTCTCAGTTTTTGACCATTTTCTCGAAAAGTATACATCGTATCTAAACCAGATTGGTTTCGTTAGAAAGCTGATGAAATTCTCTATAAAAAAATATCAGACCATTTTCCTGTAGGATGGAAAACATTCAAACGGCGATGTTGGGAAGTCAAAAATGTTTACTCGACATGCCTTCCAGGGCTCATAACTTTCTGTGCTGTTGTTTTCCTGTGTTTTGGTCATGTTTATCAGATAGAACAAACATCCATGCATACCTGGACATAGGTTTCATGGGAATACATTGATTTTTTGGGGGCGAAAATAAGGCAAGAATGTGTTTCATTCGCTCAAATTTGCTCAAATTTGCCGCGCGCGCGCTCACCGCCCGGGCGGCTTCGTAGTCATAATTCCGGGATCAGAAAACTTATTGAAACTTATCGTGCGCGAAAGGGCTAGTAGTTCAGTTAATCGTCTACGAGCTGCCTAGCATAGGCCAACCGACCTACTGCAGTTGTCCTCTCTTCTTACATGATTCATCGAAAATATAGAAATAAACTTCATGTGTAGAGTCGATCACATTCACAGGCTACGGTACACTACAGGTCCTTGAAAAGGAGCTGTAGCCGGCGTCTGTCACTAGCAAAACGTTCAATGACGGTTTCAATAAACATTTCTTGGAGATCACTTTCTTGCAGTGCACGCTAAGGATACAGAAAGCTAATAGGTGACTCGTTGACATCGATAAACGTAGCCAGGTTTTCATTCGCCTCATATAATTTTAGCTAGGTATTAGCTTAACTAAAATTTTTCTCTGAACAATAGCAGAAAACTTCGACAGTTTACTTAAAAATGATCAAAGGTGCAGTTTTGTGTAGTAAACAATATACATTCTTCTAAGTCTTCTAGTGTCATTTTCACTGTGGTTATCACTCTACTGCTAATAAAGGCTTACTTCTGTCTCGTGTCACTGTCAACCGACAAGTTGACTCTTCTCCAGGTGGCCAAGACAAAACTGCGTCATATCTGTCCTTGACAAAATGTCAGCAAGGAAAAATACATTGAACATAATCTGTGGTTTTTTCATTACATGCAAAGTTAAAGAAATATGTGTATTACTTCGCATAAATCTATAGGATCGCTGACAATAAAGCACAGACACTCCTCATCATACCGTACAACTTGCAGCCTCGAGGTTGAGATAATTGGTTTAGTGATACAGGCTTAATTCTCACTGGTTGGCTGGGAAAACAAGGCCGGTTCAGGCAGCCAATCATAACTCAGCACCCTCGTCGGTAAAAATTAAGGACCACGGTTTCTACTTTCTCCACAGCGAGATATTTGAAGTATGCCACAGTGTGACCCATCTGAATGTGTTAAACTTTTTAATTATACTTAATATTACCCATCCTAATTTTTTATGCATATTTCTTTACAGTTTCCTTTAAATCTGTTGATATCCTTATAAATTCCATAGAATTTATAATTCCTCGAAACTTTTCTTGTAAGGATCAAATTTCCTTAAAATAATGAGATTTCCTTAAATGTGGAAACACTGACTGAGCTGCATTAAATTTATAGACGTCGTTGCGTGGGCAAATACAAATTTCCAAAGGGGGGCAACTGCCGCCTCTTGTCCCCCCCCTCCAGATGCCATGTTGATACTATGTGATTTTATGTTTAGATCGAAGTCTTTTTTTATTCTTCACATTACTCAATGTTACATACCGGTTTATGCTGTCCACTGACCTTCCAACGGTCTTCTGTGCCAAAGTTATGTCATGGTCCATATTTTACAAGACAGGCAGGTTTGCATATGAACAGCCATGCTTATTTGATGTAGGATATAATAATAAAGAGCTGTCTATATAATAAGTGAAAGACATCAAACATATATGTACAGTATATTCCATTTGCATGATATTAAAATTAAGCTTGACATTTCTTTCCATGTACATAAATAATGAGTGGTTATACCCTTATAGTGTTGTTTCCATTGGATTCCTCATATCCCAAAACCTATGTATAGACACCATAATCATCTTCCTAAGTGAAGTGGTTGAGAAGTTTAATGGTCTGTTCTGTATCAGCAGCCATTGCAGCCGCCATTTTGAATTTCTCGGAATGCTCAAGGATGGGAACAACACATCCGGCAAAAAATGATCACTTACACCCCATGTGACAAGAGTCAAGTGAAAGAAAAAAAAACTTTGACAAACTTTAACCCACCCCATCCCGACCACTTTTTCACCACTGGTACCCCCCAATCCCGACCATTTTTCGACCCTTTTTTTTTTTTTTGCTAAAACTTTGGCTTTTGGTCAGAAACAATGGTCAGTGACAAAGAAATTGTTCCCCGGGGTCCATAATTACCTTAAACAGGTATGCCTTGGTCCCACCTGGCCCAGTGTTCTCCGTAGGCGGTCTGAGCCTCTAACGTTTTCTATGGTATTATAAGTCTGGGAAACCAATGAAAGTAAGTAGATATGTATTTATTACAAACACAAAAAGATGTGATAAAAGAGTATATTGGATTTTATGCAAAAATAGAGCAGAAATAAGCATTGTACCATCGTGCGAAACAAGCAAAATCGGGCAACTTGGTCACGATGAATCGCTAACATTCGAAAATCATGATACATATCATTTTTGTTACTTACATAATACATCTACAATAACATTATACCATTTTAAATTTTATTGAACTGTTTTTACGTATTCACAGGCCTTTTGATAACATTTAGCGTAATGTTAGCGCTTATTTACGTAGTGAGTCAACTCACTGTGACTGTTGTTTCAACTCGAATTGTTTTTTTCTACTTACATAATACTTTTCTAATAACATTATACACTTTTCAACTTTATAGAACTGTTTTGAGATAATTTCAGGCCTTACGTAAATATATAGCGTAATAATAGCGCATAATAACACACACGGTGAAGTCGCTATGACTACTATTTCAACTTACAACCTATTTTTGTACTTATATAATAATTCTCCACTAACATTGCACATGTTTACACTTGATATAATTGATATCACATAATTTCAGAACTTACGATGCAACTGAGCGTCATATTAGCGCGTATTTACACAGGGAGTGTTATCACGATATCATTTGTTTCATCTTACACTAGTATTCAACCTATAAAATACCTTACTACTAACATTACAACAAATTCCACTTTATATAATTCCTATCTCATACTTACTGACCAGAATGTGGGTGTACTCGTGACATCAATTATTACAACTTACACTATTGTTCAACTTATACGTTTTATTCATGCTAACATTACACCCGTTTCCACTTTATATTCTTGCTATCACATATTTACTGACCAGAGTGTTATACTGAGCGTCATATTTTCGCAGATTTACACAGTGGGTGTACTCATGACATCAATTATTACAACTTACACTATTTTTCAACTTGTACGTTTTATTCATGCTAACATTGCACCTGTTTCCACTTTATATTCTTGCTATCACATATTTACTGACCAGAGTGTTATACTGAGCGTCATATTTTCGCAGATTTATACAGTGGGTGTAGTTTTCATATCACTTCGTTCAACTTACACTATTTCTCAACTTATACATTACTTTCCTGCAAACATTACACCCGTTTCAAGTTTATATAAGACTTGGCACATACTGACTGGCCTTACCATTATACTGAGCGTCATATCGCCATCCCACACAGTTTCAGTAGTGTAGGAAGTTATGGTACTCTCTGAAACATGGCTGAAGGCACAACGCAACATTGGTGGTGGTGGGGGAGGTGGAGAGCGGCGCCTTTCATCACTCGCACTTATCTTCCCTCTCCCTTTTCCTTTACCCTTTCCCTTCCCTTTCCTTCCTTTCCCCACATCCTGGGGCTGTGTGGAGGAAGTTTGGAAATATTGTATGGTGAAATACGTGCTGGGGAGTGGCTCCACCTCCTCTTCCCTAGGCCTACGTGCACCACGTGCTCGTGCTGCCTCCCTCACACCACTTCCCTTTCACCCCGCACTCCCACCACACCACTTTCGCTTTCCCCAGACAAAACACTAGGCCATACTTTATTTGCCTTCTCGCCCCACCTTCTGATCCTCGGGGTGAGATTTTTTCCTTCCCCAACCACGAGGCAACATCACGTCCTAAGCAGCCGTCATCGTCATCGTCCTCATCCTCGTCCTCATCAGAATCTCTCTCTAGGGGATGGAGAGAGGTCCATGCAGGTGTTTTGGGTGAAGGCTGGCCTTCCCTTGCCTTATGATACGTGAAATACCGCTTTTTCCGGGGCGAAGAGACCTCCTCATCACTGCTTGTTATTTCCTCCTCAGGCTGCACATAATCTCGATCCACCACATCATCATCAAGTGAAGAATCACTATCTCCAGTGAAGACATCCAGGGCAGATTGTATTTCGTCGTCTGAGAGACCTTTACGTGCCATGTCTGACCTGGGTCACTGCTAACAGGTGAGTGACCGAGACAAGGGCGAGCACAGGTCACGCGGGGCCTGGGACGCTGCCCGCCTGTGGGCAGGTAGGGGAGGCTTGGGTACGTGGGCGAATCGAAAATCTCGCGCGAATTTGAAAATTGTGGAAATTATGAACCTTGCAATTGCAGGACGTTGAAGTACGTCAACGGGATTGGCAGTGACATAACGTGAGGACGTGGAAGTACGTCGACGGGACGCCGCGGGTTAGGGAGTATCTCAAAATTCTGCCAGACTACAGGAGTTATATTCCTGTTAGGGGCACCCCACCTGGCTGGGATTGCAACTAGATGCAACGGATCTGTACGGTCGTTCATATTGTAAGCTGCAATATAAAGTTTTAATTTTTAGTGTATTGATTAAATTGAAATTATCTGGATGCCCACACAAACACAGTCATTTAACAGTCATGGCGACAATGATAAACATCAAAGTAGGATGAAGGGGATTCAAGTTTGGAAAGTGTGACTGAAACCAATAATTAAAAAAACAAAAAATTGTCTTTAAGCCATAGCTGAGGTTTGAGATTAAAATTTAAGTATCATATTAGGAAAATTATAATATCTATTCATAATTTATTACTATTATCAAAGATTCAGAGGAGAAATTCCATACATAAATCATGTTCACAACCGCTAATATTTCAGGTTTAGTAATGGGATAAAGATTCATTACAAGTAGTAGTAGATCTGGTTAAGCACACGTAGATCCAGCAACCGCATGGAAGCAGTTGCCCTTGCACGGCTGGCCCGTGCAGTGAATTATGTTTCTTCGTTGTGAAGAGTGCACTGCAGTGGCAAAGCGCGGGGAAGTGTGTGCAGGTTTGGTTAAGTGTGGTTGGGCCAGTACAAAAAGAGCATGCAAATCTGAGAAATGCCCATGTGTTTCAATTGGCTTGGCTTGTACATTATTTTGTTCCTGTAAAGGTGGTCTATTTTGTCGTAACAAATTTACAACTTCAGATTTTCACGATGATTAAATTAATCTGAGATGAGGTAGCATAGAGTGAATTGTAAATAGTTTCTGAGAATATTGATACTCAGGGGGTCCACAGGATTTTTCACAAGGGGGGAGGGGAGCAAAACGGCTCAATCACAGTCTTATTCCTCGGGCATATGGATAGCGAAAATCTAATATATATTGGAGAGTTAATCATCTTCCAGCCACTCATACAACTTACAAGGTATAAAGACAAAAATATGGCATTCAATCTTCTTTGCAATCCTTATTTCATTCTAGCCCTTTCAGGCACAGTCGCGCGATTCGCGTGATGTCGGCTTGCATTCCGCCAGACACAGTCACGCGACTAGCGTCCTTAAGGCCCCTTCAAGGCCCAAAAATATTCGTCAGAAAAAACTTATAGGCCGATTTGCGTGATTTTTTGGCGCGTCTTAGGGTAGCCAAGGCCTACTGGAGGTAAGTCATTGGCAACACTGCTTTGCCTTATCAGCCTCAGCCCGCTCCCTCCAACCTCAGTGTTTGTTGAGCAGTCAGCCAGTGATGTTTGACAGCTCGTGGTTCCCTTTAAATCGTCCATAATTCTCCTCCTCTTGCCCAAGGCAAAGACCCTATTGAATCAGTGAGATAATACATTGTTTGTGAACATATAGTGATGTGATATTGTTGATGGAACATTCATATATGTATTGAAAAGCAATTCTGGCCGTTAGCAATCGTTGGGCCTTGGAGCCAGACACATGGTCAGTGTAGCGGGGTTGCACCACTCCACCCCCCGTAGGCCGTATGGCGTGAGTGGAAATACGTATATAAATGAAGCCAAGGCATAAATATATATTGTGTGAAACATACTGTGGATGGCTTGGTGAAATTATGGAGCCAGCAAGCGTTATGTGTGGCATGAAACAAAGTGTTGTGAAGGGGCAAACCTGAAGTTGGGAGGGGAGAATTACCGGTGTTTTTAGGGCTGGAATTATTGTGATTCTGATAGTGTAAATGCGTATGGAATTGTATGAAATATACGTCAAACAAGCTGCGAGTTTCCGTGAACGAGTGTGGTGTGTGCTAAAAATAGCGTTGCCTCATACTCTCAGGGAGAAGCTGACTCACACACACACACTACATAACTCCTTATCTTCAAATCCGTGGTCTAACTGGATCAACACCCCTGGAGGAAGTGAGTTCTGCAAATTTTGTTGATATATGTAATAATCTATTACCATTACCTCTCACACTTTCAGACAAATATCCATTTTCTCCTACAGATTACACATATGAAAGAAAGTAAATCTCCACAGCAGTAACTATAGAAGAGTTATGTTTATGTGTAGTAGGTTATAACAATAGAAAAACATCCATGGAAGATGTAATAGTCTGTACAGATAGGGGAAAAAGAAAGTTAGTAGCATAGTCTTCAGGCCGGTGTGCGAGGAAGAAACAGTGTGTGTAAAAGTTGGTAGCGATCGGAAGAGTAACCTCACTTTGTCGGCCAATTACTCGAAAACTATTAGACATCGATTTCCTGTTACAACCATCATCAATACCACTAAATTCTACGTAAGATCAATACCAGAATGTAAGCCTTTGGTAGCGTTTTGGGGGGTAAAAGGCGAGAGAAATGTTTTTGTTCCTAGCGGTTGTTGTGTGACATGACAAGCGCTCGGAGTAATAACATCATTTTGTCGGCCAGTTACTCGAAAACTATTAGACTTATCGATTTTCTGTTACAACCATCATCAATACCACTAAATTCTATGCATGATCAATACCAAAATGTAAGCCTTTTGTAGCGTTTTGGGGGATAAAAGGCGAGGGAAATGTTTTTTTTTTCCCTCGCGTTTGTTATCAGTGACATTCGCTCGGAGTAATAACCTCACTTTGTCGGCCAATTACTCGAAAACTATTAGACTTATCGATTTTCTGTTACAACCATCATCAATACCACTAAATTCTATGTATGATCAATACCAAAATGTAAGCCTTTTGTAGCGTTTTGGGGGATAAAAGGCGAGGGAAATGTTTTTTTTTCCCTCGCGTTTATCAGTGACATTCGCTCGGAGTAATAACCTCACTTTGTCGGCCAATTACTCGAAAACTATTAGACTTATCGATTTTCTGTTACAACCATCATCAATACCACTAAATTCTACGTGTAATCAATACCCGACTGTAAGCCTTTGGTAGCGTTTTGGGGGGTAAAAGGCGAGGGAAATGTTTTTCCTCGCATTTGTTATCAGTGACAAGCGCTCGGAGTAATAACCTCACTTTGTCGGCCAATTACTCGAAAACTGTTTGACTTATCGATTTTCTGTAACAACCATGATCTATACCACTAAATTCTACGTATGATCAATACCAAAATGTAAGCATTATGTTACGTTTTGTGCGATAAAAGACGGTGGAAATGAGTGTCTCTTCCCGGCTGTTACCATTGAGAAAGGCTTGTAGTAATACTCTCATTTTCTCTGCCAATTACTCGGAAACTATTGGACGTATCGATTTCACGTTTGAACCATGATGAAGAGCAGGAAATTCTATATATGTACAATACATAAAAATGTAATATTTCTCATAAGAATTCGTGGTTACGTAGACGGGAACATTGCGTACGCCATGCGCGCATCACGAAAGTCAATCACGCACGGAGTGCCTTGTACTTTTTCGATTTACTCGAGAACTATGAGGCGTATGGGGTTTTCCCGTCACAGTGGGAAAGCTGGATAATGGGGGCATATTACTATGTAATAAAAACGTTAGGTCCCTGGGAAAACTTAGCTCTCAGAGGTCAGTGAAAATTTTTCGAAAATGGCTCTCAGTTTTTGACCATTTTCTCGAAAAGTATACATCGTATCTAAACCAGATTGGTTTCGTTAGAAAGCTGATGAAATTCTCTATAAAAAAATATCAGACCATTTTCCTGTAGGATGGAAAACATTCAAACGGCGATGTTGGGAAGTCAAAAATGTTTACTCGACATGCCTTCCAGGGCTCATAACTTTCTGTGCTGTTGTTTTCCTGTGTTTTGGTCATGTTTATCAGATAGAACAAACATCCATGCATACCTGGACATAGGTTTTATGGGAATACATTGATTTTTGGGGGGCGAAAATAAGGCAAGAATGTGTTTCATTCGCTCAAATTTGCTCAAATTTGCCTTCAGCGCTGCCTCACCGCCTGGCGGCTTCGTATTCATAATTCCGGGATCAGAAATATTATTGAAAATTATCGTGCGCGAAAGGGCTATAGTGTTCCTCCTCGTAACATAGGGTTTGGGTGGAGTCACCCCTCCCTACACTATTGCCATGTTTCCTAACCCTACGATGTATAACGCCTGTGGTTTGTGTAGTAGGAATGATACATAAACATAACTCATACTAATATAACTGTAATGAAAGTGCTGACATGTATCAAGGAAGAATAAAACTATTCTGCATACTATATTATACGATAATAGAGAAACGTGGCATAAAAATTTGGCAGTGTTGCTCTAAAAATATTCTAATTATTATTTACTTCCCCAACACTTCTAACATTGCTAATTAATTTAGCAAGTATAATTGCAAGAAAATTTGAAGGGATAAAAGTGGGAAGAGGCGATCCTTTCATAATTAAAATAAATATATCAAACAGCTCTGGGGTGGCAGCACTCACGCGACACGTGTTTGTGTGTACGCTGTGGGAGGTCACCAACCCCCTACAGGATTTAGGCCTATTGGGGAAACCTCTATAAAAAAAACGCGCCGTGACTTTTACCTCAAGGGTGGTGCGGAAATAAAGTCAAAATTATAATCCATACATAAAAATGGAAGTAAAAAACCATGGATGACACATAACAAAATCTAGCGAGAGAGAGAGAGAGAGAGAGAGAGAGAGAGAGAGAGAGAGAAATAATAATAATAATAATAATAATAATAAAACTTTATTTCCACTAAACAGTGGGTATTCTTATACATTATACAGTAGTACAGCATACAGTATGAAAGTTCTATACACAATATAATACAAGTTGATACATATGGTGGAGAATAGTGACAGAGAGGTAAATGGTTTAAAAGGTGTGGGGACACTTAGGTTAAAAATAGATCAATTAAGGGATTTAGGAACGAAGGCAGTGGGAAGGATTAAGACAGATGGGATTGTAAGATTAGGGAGTTTGAGCAATAGGGTAGAATGTATGCTCTCAATAAAAGTATAGCAATTATCAACGGCTAATTATTATACAGGTGTTGATGGTGGGGGTCTATATTTATAGGAGGTGTTGGTGGTGGAGGTATAGCGGGTGTTGTTGATGGGGGTGTTGTTGGGGGTAGGGGTATAGGGGGTGTTGGTGGCAGGGGTATAGGGGTATTAGAAAAACGGAGATCACAAGAGGGAAACAGTGTCAAGGTCATCGCTGATGGAGAGGTCAGCTCGGAAACGTGGCAACAGTGCAGGGAGGGGTGACTCCACCAAAACCCTACGTTTCGATCTGTCAGACTATAGTAGTTCAGTTAATCGTCTACGAGCTGCCTAGCATAGGCCAACCGACCTACTGCAGTTGTCCTCTCTTCTTACATGATTCATCGAAAATATAGAAATAAACTTCATGTGTAGAGTCGATCACATTCACAGGCTACAGTACACTACAGGTCCTTGAAAAGGAGCTGTAGCTGGCGTCTGTCACTAGCAAAACGTTCAATGACGGTTTCAATAAACATTTCTTGGAGATCACTTTCTTGCAGTGCACGCTAAGGATACAGAAAGCTAATAGGTGACTCGTTGACATCGATAAACGTAGCCAGGTTTTCATTCGCCTCATATAATTTTAGCTAGGTATTAGCTTAACTAAAATTTTTCTCTGAACAATAGCAGAAAACTTCGACAGTTTACTTAAAAATGATCAAAGGTGCAGTTTTGTGTAGTAAACAATATACATTCTTCTAAGTCTTCTAGTGTCATTTTCACTGTGGTTATCACTCTACTGCTAATAAAGGCTTACTTCTGTCTCGTGTCACTGTCAACCGACAAGTTGACTCTTCTCCAGGTGGCCAAGACAAAACTGCGTCATATCTGTCCTTGACAAAATGTCAGCAAGGAAAAATACATTGAACATAATCTGTGGTTTTTTCATTACATGCAAAGTTAAAGAAATATGTGTATTACTTCGCATAAATCTATAGGATCGCTGACAATAAAGCACAGACACTCCTCACCATACCGTACAACTTGCAGCCTCGAGGTTGAGATAATTGGTTTAGTGATACAGGCTTAATTCTCACTGGTTGGCTGGGAAAACAAGGCCGGTTCAGGCAGCCAATCATAACTCAGCACCCTCGTCGGTAAAAATTAAGGACCACGGTTTCTACTTTCTCCACAGCGAGATATTTGAAGTATGCCACAGTGTGACCCATCTGAATGTGTTAAACTTTTTAATTATACTTAATATTACCCATCCTAATTTTTTATGCATATTTCTTTACAGTTTCCTTTAAATCTGTTGATATCCTTATAAATTCCATAGAATTTATAATTCCTCGAAACTTTTCTTGTAAGGATCAAATTTCCTTAAAATAATGAGATTTCCTTAAATGTGGAAACACTGACTGAGCTGCATTAAATTTATAGACGTCGTTGCGTGGGCAAATACAAATTTCCAAAGGGGCAACTGCCCCTCTTGTCCCCTTCAGATGCCATGTTGATACTATGTGATTTTATGTTTAGATCGAAGTCTTTTTTTATTCTTCACATTACTCAATGTTACATACCGGTTTATGCTGTCCACTGACCTTCCAACGGTCTTCTGTGCCAAAGTTATGTCATGGTCCATATTTTACAAGACAGGCAGGTTTGCATATGAACAGCCATGCTTATTTGATGTAGGATATAATAATAAAGAGCTGTCTATATAATAAGTGAAAGACATCAAACATATATGTACAGTATATTCCATTTGCATGATATTAAAATTAAGCTTGACATTTCTTTCCATGTACATAAATAATGAGTGGTTATACCCTTATAGTGTTGTTTCCATTGGATTCCTCATATCCCAAAACCTATGTATAGACACCATAATCATCTTCCTAAGTGAAGTGGTTGAGAAGTTTAATGGTCTGTTCTGTATCAGCAGCCATTGCAGCCGCCATTTTGAATTTCTCGGAATGCTCAAGGATGGGAACAACACATCCGGCAAAAAATGATCACTTACACCCCATGTGACAAGAGTCAAGTGAAAGAAAAAAAAACTTTGACAAACTTTAACCCACCCCATCCCGAACACTTTTTCACCACTGGTACCCCCCAATCCCGACCATTTTTCGACCCTTTTTTTTTTTTTTTGCTAAAACTTTCGCTTTTGGTCAGAAACAATGGTCAGTGACAAAGAAATTGTTCCCCGGGGTCCATAATTACCTTAAACAGGTATGCCTTGGTCCCACCTGGCCCAGTGTTCTCCGTAGGCGGTCTGAGCCTCTAACGTTTTCTATGGTATTATAAGTCTGGGAAACCAATGAAAGTAAGTAGATATGTATTTATTACAAACACAAAAAGATGTGATAAAAGAGTATATTGGATTTTATGCAAAAATAGAGCAGAAATAAGCATTGTACCATCGTGCGAAACAAGCAAAATCGGGCAACTTGGTCACGATGAATCGCTAACATTCGAAAATCATGATACATATAATTTTTGTTACTTACATAATACATCTACAATAACATTATACCATTTTAAATTTTATTGAACTGTTTTTACGTATTCACAGGCCTTTTGATAACATTTAGCGTAATGTTAGCGCTTATTTACGTAGTGAGTGAACTCGCTGTGACTGTTGTTTCAACTCGTATTGTGTTTTTTCTACTTACATAATACTTTTCTAATAACATTATACACTTTTCAACTTTATAGAACTGTTTTGAGATAATTTCAGGCCTTACGTAAATATATAGCGTAATAATAGCGCATAATAACACACACGGTGAAGTCGCTATGACTACTATTTCAACTTACAACCTATTTTTGTACTTATATAATAATTCTCCACTAACATTGCACATGTTTACACTTGATATAATTGATATCACATAATTTCAGAACTTACGATGCAACTGAGCGTCATATTAGCGCGTATTTACACAGGGAGTGTTATCACGATATCATTTGTTTCATCTTACACTAGTATTCAACCTATAAAATACCTTACTACTAACATTACAACAAATTCCACTTTATATAATTCCTATCTCATACTTACTGACCAGAATGTGGGTGTACTCGTGACATCAATTATTACAACTTACACTATTGTTCAACTTATACGTTTTATTCATGCTAACATTACACCCGTTTCCACTTTATATTCTTGCTATCACATATTTACTGACCAGAGTGTTATACTGAGCGTCATATTTTCGCAGATTTACACAGTGGGTGTACTCATGACATCAATTATTACAACTTACACTATTTTTCAACTTGTACGTTTTATTCATGCTAACATTGCACCTGTTTCCACTTTATATTCTTGCTATCACATATTTACTGACCAGAGTGTTATACTGAGCGTCATATTTTCGCAGATTTATACAGTGGGTGTAGTTTTCATATCACTTCGTTCAACTTACACTATTTCTCAACTTATACATTACTTTCCTGCAAACATTACACCCGTTTTCAAGTTTATATAAGACTTGGCACATACTGACTGGCCTTACCATTATACTGAGCGTCATATCGCCATCCCACACAGTTTCAGTAGTGTAGGAAGTTATGGTACTCTCTGAAACATGGCTGAAGGCACAACGCAACATTGGTGGTGGTGGGGGAGGTGGAGAGCGGCGCCTTTCATCACTCGCACTTATCTTCCCTCTCCCTTTTCCTTTACCCTTTCCCTTCCCTTTCCTTCCTTTCCCCACATCCTGGGGCTGTGTGGAGGAAGTTTGGAAATATTGTATGGTGAAATACGTGCTGGGGAGTGGCTCCACCTCCTCTTCCCTAGGCCTACGTGCACCACGTGCTCGTGCTGCCTCCCTCACACCACTTCCCCTTTCACCCCGCACTCCCACCACACCACTTTCGCTTTCCCCAGACAAAACACTAGGCCATACTTTATTTGCCTTCTCGCCCCACCTTCTGATCCTCGGGGTGAGATTTTTTCCTTCCCCAACCACGAGGCAACATCACGTCCTAAGCAGCCGTCATCGTCATCGTCCTCATCCTCGTCCTCATCAGAATCTCTCTCTAGGGGATGGAGAGAGGTCCATGCAGGTGTTTTGGGTGAAGGCTGGCCTTCCCTTGCCTTATGATACGTGAAATACCGCTTTTTCCGGGGCGAAGAGACCTCCTCATCACTGCTTGTTATTTCCTCCTCAGGCTGCACATAATCTCGATCCACCACATCATCATCAAGTGAAGAATCACTATCTCCAGTGAAGACATCCAGGGCGGATTGTATTTCGTCGTCTGAGAGACCTTTACGTGCCATGTCTGACCTGGGTCACTGCTAACAGGTGAGTGACCGAGACAAGGGCGAGCACAGGTCACGCGGGGCCTGGGACGCTGCCCGCCTGTGGGCAGGTAGGGGAGGCTTGGGTACGTGGGCGAATCGAAAATCTCGCGTGAATTTTGAAAATTGTGGAAATTATGAACCTTGCAATTGCAGGACGTTGAAGTACGTCAACGGGATTGGCAGTGACATAACGTGAGGACGTGGAAGTACGTCGACGGGACGCCGCGGGTTAGGGAGTATCTCAAAATTCTGCCAGACTACAGGAGTTATATTCCTGTTAGGGGCACCCCACCTGGCTGGGATTGCAACTAGATGCAACGGATCTGTACGGTCGTTCATCTTGTAAGGTGCAATATAGAGTTTTAATTTTCAGTGTATTGATTAAATTGAAATTATCTGGATGCCCACACAAACACAGTCATTTAACAGTCATGGCGATAATGATAAACATCAAAGTAGGATGAAGGGGATTCAAGTTTGGAAAGTGTGACTGAAACCAATAATTAAAAAAACAAAAAATTGTCTTTAAGCCATAGCTGAGGTTTGAGATTAAAATTTAAGTATCATATTAGGAAAATTATAATATCTATTCATAATTTATTACTATTATCAAAGATTCAGAGGAGAAATTCCATACATAAATCATGTTCACAACCGCTAATATTTCAGGTTTAGTAATGGGATAAAGATTCATTACAAGTAGTAGTAGATCTGGTCAAGCACACGTAGATCCAGCAACCGCATGGAAGCAGTTGCCCTTGCACGGCTGGCCCGTGCAGTGAATTATGTTTCTTCGTGGTGAAGAGTGCACTGCAGTGGCAAAGCGCGGGGAAGTGTGTGCAGGTTTGGTTAAGTGTGGTTGGGCCAGTACAAAAAGAGCATGCAAATCTGAGAAATGCCCATGTGTTTCAATTGGCTTGGCTTGTACATTATTTTGTTCCTGTAAAGGTGGTCTATTTTGTCGTAACAAATTTACAACTTCAGATTTTCACGATGATTAAATTAATCTGAGATGAGGTAGCATAGAGTGAATTGTAAATAGTTTCTGAGAATATTGATACTCAGGGGGTCCACAGGATTTTTCACAAGGGGGGAGGGGAGCAAAACGGCTCAATCACAGTCTTATTCCTCGGGCATATGGATAGCGAAAATCTAATATATATTGGAGAGTTAATCATCTTCCAGCCACTCATACAACTTACAAGGTATAAAGACAAAAATATGGCATTCAATCTTCTTTGCAATCCTTATTTCATTCTAGCCCTTTCAGGCACAGTCGCGCGATTCGCGTGATGTCGGCTTGCATTCCGCCAGACACAGTCACGCAACTAGCGTCCTTAAGGCCCCTTCAAGGCCCAAAAATATTCGTCAGAAAAAAACTTATAGGCCGATTTGCGTGATTTTTTGGCGCGTCTTAGGGTAGCCAAGGCCTACTGGAGGTAAGTCATTGGCAACACTGCTTTGCCTTATCAGCCTCAGCCCGCTCCCTCCAACCTCAGTGTTTGTTGAGCAGTCAGCCAGTGATGTTTGACAGCTCGTGGTTCCCTTTAAATCGTCCATAATTCTCCTCCTCTTGCCCAAGGCAAAGACCCTATTGAATCAGTGAGATAATACATTGTTTGTGAACATATAGTGATGTGATATTGTTGATGGAACATTCATATATGTATTGAAAAGCAATTCTGGCCGTTAGCAATCGTTGGGCCTTGGAGCCAGACACATGGTCAGTGTAGCGGGGTTGCACCACTCCACCCCTAGGCCGTATGGCGTGAGTGGAAATACGTATATAAATGAAGCCAAGGCATAAATATATATTGTGTGAAACATACTGTGGATGGCTTGGTGAAATTATGGAGCCAGCAAGCGTTATGTGTGGCATGAAACAAAGTGTTGTGAAGGGGCAAACCTGAAGTTGGGAGGGGAGAATTACCGGTGTTTTTAGGGCTGGAATTATTGTGATTCTGATAGTGTAAATGCGTATGGAATTGTATGAAATATACGTCAAACAAGCTGCGAGTTTCCGTGAACGAGTGTGGTGTGTGCTAAAAATAGCGTTGTCTCATACTCTCAGGAGAAGCTGACTCACACACACACACTACATAACTCCTTATCTTCAAATCCGTGGTCTAACTGGATCAACACCCCTGGAGGAAGTGAGTTCTGCAAATTTTGTTGATATATGTAATAATCTATTACCATTACCTCTCACACTTTCAGACAAATATCCATTTTCTCCTACAGATTACACATATGAAAGAAAGTAAATCTCCACAGCAGTAACTATAGAAGAGTTATGTTTATGTGTAGTAGGTTATAACAATAGAAAAACATCCATGGAAGATGTAATAGTCTGTACAGATAGGGAAAAAAGAAAGTTAGTAGCATAGTCTTCAGGCCGGTGTGAGGAAGAAACAGTGTGTGTAAAAGTTGGTAGCGATCGGAAGAGTAACCTCACTTTGTCGGCCAATTACTCGAAAACTATTAGACATCGATTTCCTGTTACAACCATCATCAATACCACTAAATTCTACGTAAGATCAATACCAGAATGTAAGCCTTTGGTAGCGTTTTGGGGGTAAAAGGCGAGAGAAATGTTTTTGTTCCTAGCGGTTGTTGTGTGACATGACAAGCGCTCGGAGTAATAACATCATTTTGTCGGCCAGTTACTCGAAAACTATTAGACTTATCGATTTTCTGTTACAACCATCATCAATACCACTAAATTGTATGCATGATCAATACCAAAATGTAAGCCTTTTGTAGCGTTTTGGGGGATAAAAGGCGAGGGAAATGTTTTTTTTTTCCCTCGCGTTTGTTATCAGTGACATTCGCTCGGAGTAATAACCTCACTTTGTCGGCCAATTACTCGAAAACTATTAGACTTATCGATTTTCTGTTACAACCATCATCAATACCACTAAATTCTATGTATGATCAATACCAAAATGTAAGCCTTTTGTAGCGTTTTGGGGGATAAAAGGCGAGGGAAATGTTTTTTTTTTCCCTCGCGTTTATCAGTGACATTCGCTCGGAGTAATAACCTCACTTTGTCGGCCAATTACTCGAAAACTATTAGACTTATCGATTTTCTGTTACAACCATCATCAATACCACTAAATTCTACGTGTAATCAATACCCGACTGTAAGCCTTTTGTAGCGTTTTGGTGGTTAAAAGGCGAGGGAAATGTTTTTCCTCGCATTTGTTATCAGTGACAAGCGCTCGGAGTAATAACCTCACTTTGTCGGCCAATTACTCGAAAACTGTTTGACTTATCGATTTTCTGTAACAACCATGATCTATACCACTAAATTCTACGTATGATCAATACCAAAATGTAAGCATTATGTTACGTTTTGTGCGATAAAAGACGGTGGAAATGAGTGTCTCTTCCCGGCTGTTACCATTGAGAAAGGCTTGTAGTAATACTCTCATTTTCTCTGCCAATTACTCGGAAACTATTGGACGTATCGATTTCACGTTTGAACCATGATGAAGAGCAGGAAATTCTATATATGTACAATACATAAAAATGTAATATTTCTCATAAGAATTCGTGGTTACGTAGACGGGAACATTGCGTACGCCATGCGCGCATCACGAAAGTCAATCACGCACGGAGTGCCTTGTACTTTTTTTCGATTTACTCGAGAACTATGAGGCGTATGGGGTTTTCCCGTCACAGTGGGAAAGCTGGATAATGGGGGCATATTACTATGTAATAAAAACGTTAGGTCCCTGGGAAAACTTAGCTCTCAGAGGTCAGTGAAAATTTTTCGAAAATGGCTCTCAGTTTTTGACCATTTTCTCGAAAAGTATACATCGTATCTAAACCAGATTGGTTTCGTTAGAAAGCTGATGAAATTCTCTATAAAAAAATATCAGACCATTTTCCTGTAGGATGGAAAACATTCAAACGGCGATGTTGGGAAGTCAAAAATGTTTACTCGACATGCCTTCCAGGGCTCATAACTTTCTGTGCTGTTGTTTTCCTGTGTTTTGGTCATGTTTATCAGATAGAACAAACATCCATGCATACCTGGACATAGGTTTTATGGGAATACATTGATTTTTGGGGGGCGAAAATAAGGCAAGAATGTGTTTCATTCGCTCAAATTTGCTCAAATTTGCCAGCCTGCACTCACCGCCCGGGCGGCTTCGTAGTCATAATTCCGGGATCAGAAAACTTATTGAAACTTATCGTGCGCGAAAGGGCTATAGTGTTCCTCCTCGTAACATAGGGTTTGGGTGGAGTCACCCCCTCCCTACACTATTGCCATGTTTCCTAACCCTACGATGTATAACGCCTGTGGTTTGTGTAGTAGGAATGATACATAAACATAACTCATACTAATATAACTGTAATGAAAGTGCTGACATGTATCAAGGAAGAATAAAACTATTCTGCATACTATATTATACGATAATAGAGAAACGTGGCATAAAAATTTGGCAGTGTTGCTCTAAAAATATTCTAATTATTATTTACTTCCCCAACACTTCTAACATTGCTAATTAATTTAGCAAGTATAATTGCAAGAAAATTTGAAGGGATAAAAGTGGGAAGAGGCGATCCTTTCATAATTAAAATAAATATATCAAACAGCTCTGGGGTGGCAGCACTCACGCGACACGTGTTTGTGTGTACGCTGTGGGAGGTCACCAACCCCCTACAGGATTTAGGCCTATTGGGGAAACCTCTATAAAAAAAACGCGCCGTGACTTTTACCTCAAGGGTGGTGCGGAAATAAAGTCAAAATTATAATCCATACATAAAAATGGAAGTAAAAAACCATGGATGACACATAACAAAATCTAGCGAGAGAGAGAGAGAGAGAGAGAGAGAGAGAGAGAGAGAAATAATAATAATAATAATAATAATAATAAAACTTTATTTCCACTAAACAGTGGGTATTCTTATACATTATACAGTAGTACAGCATACAGTATGAAAGTTCTATACACAATATAATACAAGTTGATACATATGGTGGAGAATAGTGACAGAGAGGTAAATGGTTTAAAAGGTGTGGGGACACTTAGGTTAAAAATAGATCAATTAAGGGATTTAGGAACGAAGGCAGTGGGAAGGATTAAGACAGATGGGATTGTAAGATTAGGGAGTTTGAGCAATAGGGTAGAATGTATGCTCTCAATAAAAGTATAGCAATTATCAACGGCTAATTATTATACAGGTGTTGATGGTGGGGGTCTATATTTATAGGAGGTGTTGGTGGTGGAGGTATAGCGGGTGTTGTTGATGGGGGTGTTGTTGGGGGTAGGGGTATAGGGGGTGTTGGTGGCAGGGGTATAGGGGGTATTAGAAAAACGGAGATCACAAGAGGGAAACAGTGTCAAGGTCATCGCTGATGGAGAGGTCAGTTCGGAAACGTGGCAACAGTGCAGGGAGGGGGTGACTCCACCAAAACCCTACGTTTCGATCTGTCAGACTATAGTAGTTCAGTTAATCGTCTACGAGCTGCCTAGCATAGGCCAACCGACCTACTGCAGTTGTCCTCTCTTCTTACATGATTCATCGAAAATATAGAAATAAACTTCATGTGTAGAGTCGATCACATTCACAGGCTACAGTACACTACAGGTCCTTGAAAAGGAGCTGTAGCTGGCGTCTGTCACTAGCAAAACGTTCAATGACGGTTTCAATAAACATTTCTTGGAGATCACTTTCTTGCAGTGCACGCTAAGGATACAGAAAGCTAATAGGTGACTCGTTGACATCGATAAACGTAGCCAGGTTTTCATTCGCCTCATATAATTTTAGCTAGGTATTAGCTTAACTAAAATTTTTCTCTGAACAATAGCAGAAAACTTCGACAGTTTACTTAAAAATGATCAAAGGTGCAGTTTTGTGTAGTAAACAATATACATTCTTCTAAGTCTTCTAGTGTCATTTTCACTGTGGTTATCACTCTACTGCTAATAAAGGCTTACTTCTGTCTCGTGTCACTGTCAACCGACAAGTTGACTCTTCTCCAGGTGGCCAAGACAAAACTGCGTCATATCTGTCCTTGACAAAATGTCAGCAAGGAAAAATACATTGAACATAATCTGTGGTTTTTTCATTACATGCAAAGTTAAAGAAATATGTGTATTACTTCGCATAAATCTATAGGATCGCTGACAATAAAGCACAGACACTCCTCACCATACCGTACAACTTGCAGCCTCGAGGTTGAGATAATTGGTTTAGTGATACAGGCTTAATTCTCACTGGTTGGCTGGGAAAACAAGGCCGGTTCAGGCAGCCAATCATAACTCAGCACCCTCGTCGGTAAAAATTAAGGACCACGGTTTCTACTTTCTCCACAGCGAGATATTTGAAGTATGCCACAGTGTGACCCATCTGAATGTGTTAAACTTTTTAATTATACTTAATATTACCCATCCTAATTTTTTATGCATATTTCTTTACAGTTTCCTTTAAATCTGTTGATATCCTTATAAATTCCATAGAATTTATAATTCCTCGAAACTTTTCTTGTAAGGATCAAATTTCCTTAAAATAATGAGATTTCCTTAAATGTGGAAACACTGACTGAGCTGCATTAAATTTATAGACGTCGTTGCGTGGGCAATTACAAATTTCCAAAGGGGGGCAACTGCCCCCTCTTGTCCCCCCCCCCTTCAGATGCCATGTTGATACTATGTGATTTTATGTTTAGATCGAAGTCTTTTTTTATTCTTCACATTACTCAATGTTACATACCGGTTTATGCTGTCCACTGACCTTCCAACGGTCTTCTGTGCCAAAGTTATGTCATGGTCCATATTTTACAAGACAGGCAGGTTTGCATATGAACAGCCATGCTTATTTGATGTAGGATATAATAATAAAGAGCTGTCTATATAATAAGTGAAAGACATCAAACATATATGTACAGTATATTCCATTTGCATGATATTAAAATTAAGCTTGACATTTCCTTCCACGTACATAAATAATGAGTGGTTATACCCTTATAGTGTTGTTTCCATTGGATTCCTCATATCCCAAAACCTATGTATAGACACCATAATCATCTTCCTAAGTGAAGTGGTTGAGAAGTTTAATGGTCTGTTCTGTATCAGCAGCCATTGCAGCCGCCATTTTGAATTTCTCGGAATGCTCAAGGATGGGAACAACACATCTGGCAAAAAATGATCACTTACACCCCATGTGACAAGAGTCAAGTGAAAGAAAAAAAAACTTTGACAAACTTTAACCCACCCCATCCCGACCACTTTTTCACCACTGGTACCCCCCAATCCCGACCATTTTTCGACCCTTTTTTTTTTTTTTTGCTAAAACTTTCGCTTTTGGTCAGAAACAATGGTCAGTGACAAAGAAATTGTTCCCCGGGGTCCATAATTACCTTAAACAGGTATGCCTTGGTCCCACCTGGCCCAGTGTTCTCCGTAGGCGGTCTGAGCCTCTAACGTTTTCTATGGTATTATAAGTCTGGGAAACCAATGAAAGTAAAGAGATATGTATTTATTACAAACACAAAAAGATGTGATAAAAGAGTATATTGGATTTTATGCAAAAATAGAGCAGAAATAAGCATTGTACCATCGTGCGAAACAAGCAAAATCGGGCAACTTGGTCACGATGAATCGCTAACATTCGAAAATCATGATACATATCATTTTTGTTACTTATATAATACTTCTATAATAACATTATACCATTTTAAATTTTATTGAACTGTTTTTACGTATTCACAGGCCTTTTGATAACATTTAGCGTAATGTTAGCGCTTATTTACGTAGTGAGTGAACTCGCTGTGACTGTTGTTTCAACTCGTATTGTGTTTTTTCTACTTACATAATACTTTTCTAATAACATTATACACTTTTCAACTTTATAGAACTGTTTTGAGATAATTTCAGGCCTTACGTAAATATATAGCGTAATAATAGCGCATAATAACACACACGGTGAAGTCGCTATGACTACTATTTCAACTTACAACCTATTTTTGTACTTATATAATAATTCTCCACTAACATTGCACATGTTTACACTTGATATAATTGATATAACATAATTTCAGAACTTACGATGCAACTGAGCGTCATATTAGCGCGTATTTACACAGGGAGTGTTATCACGATATCATTTGTTTCATCTTACACTAGTATTCAACCTATAAGATACCTTACTACTAACATTACAACAAATTCCACTTTATATAATTCCTATCACATACTGACCAGAATGTGGGTGTACTCGTGACATCAATTATTACAACTTACACTATTGTTCAACTTATACGTTTTATTCATGCTAACATTACACCCGTTTCCACTTTATATTCTTGGTTTCCACTTTATATTCTTGCTATCACATATTTACTGACCAGAGTGTTATACTGAGCGTCATATTTTCGCAGATTTATACAGTGGGTGTAGTTTTCATATCACTTCGTTCAACTTACACTATTTCTCAACTTATACATTACTTTCCTGCAAACATTACACCCGTTTCAAGTTTATATAAGACTTGGCACATACTGACTGGCCTTACCATTATACTGAGCGTCATATCGCCATCCCACACAGTTTCAGTAGTGTAGGAAGTTATGGTACTCTCTGAAACATGGCTGAAGGCACAACGCAACATTGGTGGTGGTGGGGGAGGTGGAGAGCGGCGCCTTTCATCACTCGCACTTATCTTCCCTCTCCCTTTTCCTTTACCCTTTCCCTTCCCTTTCCTTCCTTTCCCCACATCCTGGGGCTGTGTGGAGGAAGTTTGGAAATATTGTATGGTGAAATACGTGCTGGGGAGTGGCTCCACCTCCTCTTCCCTAGGCCTACGTGCACCACGTGCTCGTGCTGCCTCCCTCACACCACTTCCCTTTCACCCCGCACTCCCACCACACCACTTTCGCTTTCCCCAGACAAAACACTAGGCCATACTTTATTTGCCTTCTCGCCCCACCTTCTGATCCTCGGGGTGAGATTTTTTCCTTCCCCAACCACGAGGCAACATCACGTCCTAAGCAGCCGTCATCGTCATCGTCCTCATCCTCGTCCTCATCAGAATCTCTCTCTAGGGGATGGAGAGAGGTCCATGCAGGTGTTTTGGGTGAAGGCTGGCCTTCCCTTGCCTTATGATACGTGAAATACCGCTTTTTCCGGGGCGAAGAGACCTCCTCATCACTGCTTGTTATTTCCTCCTCAGGCTGCACATAATCTCGATCCACCACATCACCATCAAGTGAAGAATCACTATCTCCAGTGAAGACATCCAGGGCGGATTGTATTTCATCGTCTGAGAGACCTTTACGTGCCATGTCTGACCTGGGTCACTGCTAACAGGTGAGTGACCGAGACAAGGGCGAGCACAGGTCACGCGGGGCCTGGGACGCTGCCCGCCTGTGGGCAGGTAGGGGAGGCTTGGGTACGTGGGCGAATCGAAAATCTCGCGTGAATTTTGAAAATTGTGGAAATTATGAACCTTGCAATTGCAGGACGTTGAAGTACGTCAACGGGATTGGCAGTGACATAACGTGAGGACGTGGAAGTACGTCGACGGGACGCCGCTGGTTAGGGAGTATCTCAAAATTCTGCCAGACTACAGGAGTTATATTCCTGTTAGGGGCACCCCACCTGGCTGGGATTGCAACTAGATGCAACGGATCTGTACGGTCGTTCATCTTGTAAGGTGCAATATAGAGTTTTAATTTTCAGTGTATTGATTAAATTGAAATTATCTGGATGCCCACACAAACACAGCCATTTAACAGTCATGGCGATAATGATAAACATCAAAGTAGGATGAATGGGATTCAAGTTTGGAAAGTGTGACTGAAACCAATAATTAAAAAAACAAAAAATTGTCTTTAAGCCATAGCTGAGGTTTGAGATTAAAATTTAAGTATCATATTAGGAAAATTATAATATCTATTCATAATTTATTACTATTATCAAAGATTCAGAGGAGAAATTCCATACATAAATCATGTTCACAACCGCTAATATTTCAGGTTTAGTAATGGGATAAAGATTCATTACAAGTAGTAGTAGATCTGGTCAAGCACACGTAGATCCAGCAACCGCATGGAAGCAGTTGCCCTTGCACGGCTGGCCCGTGCAGTGAATTATGTTTCTTCGTGGTGAAGAGTGCACTGCAGTGGCAAAGCGCGGGGAAGTGTGTGCAGGTTTGGTTAAGTGTGGTTGGGCCAGTACAAAAAGAGCATGCAAATCTGAGAAATGCCCATGTGTTTCAATTGGCTTGGCTTGTACATTATTTTGTTCCTGTAAAGGTGGTCTATTTTGTCGTAACAAATTTACAACTTCAGATTTTCACGATGATTAAATTAATCTGAGATGAGGTAGCATAGAGTGAATTGTAAATAGTTTCTGAGAATATTGATACTCAGGGGGTCCACAGGATTTTTCACAAGGGGGGAGGGGAGCAAAACGGCTCGATCACAGTCTTATTCCTCGGGCATATGGATAGCGAAAATCTAATATATATTGGAGAGTTAATCATCTTCCAGCCACTCATACAACTTACAAGGTATAAAGACAAAAATATGGCATTCAATCTTCTTTGCAATCCTTATTTCATTCTAGCCCTTTCAGGCACAGTCGCGCGATTCGCGTGATGTCGGCTTGCATTCCGCCAGACACAGTCACGCGACTAGCGTCCTTAAGGCCCCTTCAAGGCCCAAAAATATTCGTCAGAAAAAAACTTATAGGCCGATTTGCGTGATTTTTTGGCGCGTCTTAGGGTAGCCAAGGCCTACTGGAGGTAAGTCATTGGCAACACTGCTTTGCCTTATCAGCCTCAGCCCGCTCCCTCCAACCTCAGTGTTTGTTGAGCAGTCAGCCAGTGATGTTTGACAGCTCGTGGTTCCCTTTAAATCGTCCATAATTCTCCTCCTCTTGCCCAAGGCAAAGACCCTATTGAATCAGTGAGATAATACCTTGTTTGTGAACATATAGTGATGTGATATTGTTGATGGAACATTCATATATGTATTGAAAAGCAATTCTGGCCGTTAGCAATCGTTGGGCCTTGGAGCCAGACACATGGTCAGTGTAGCGGGGTTGCACCACGCCCCACCCCCCAGTAGGCCGTATGGCGTGAGTGGAAATACGTATATAAATGAAGCCAAGGCATAAATATATATTGTGTGAAACATACTGTGGATGGCTTGGTGAAATTATGGAGCCAGCAAGCGTTATGTGTGGCATGAAACAAAGTGTTGTGAAGGGGCAAACCTGAAGTTGGGAGGGGAGCATTTCCGGTGTTTTTAGGGCTGGAATTATTGTGATTCTGATAGTGTAAATGCGTATGGAATTGTATGAAATATACGTCAAACAAGCTGCGAAGTTTCCGTGAACGAGTGTGGTGTGTGCTAAAAATAGCGTTGCCTCATACTCTCAGGGAGAAGCTGACTCACACACACACACTACATAACTCCTTATCTTCAAATCCGTGGTCTAACTGGATCAACACCCCTGGAGGAAGTGAGTTCTGCAAATTTTGTTGATATATGTAATAATCTATTACCATTACCTCTCACACTTTCAGACAAATATCCATTTTCTCCTACAGATTACACATATGAAAGAAAGTAAATCTCCACAGCAGTAACTATAGAAGAGTTATGTTTATGTGTAGTAGGTTATAACAATAGAAAAACATCCATGGAAGATGTAATAGTCTGTACAGATAGGGGAAAAAGAAAGTTAGTAGCATAGTCTTCAGGCCGGTGTGCGAGGAAGAAACAGTGTGTGTAAAAGTTGGTAGCGATCGGAAGAGTAACCTCACTTTGTCGGCCAATTACTCGAAAACTATTAGACATCGATTTCCTGTTACAACCATCATCAATACCACTAAATTCTACGTAAGATCAATACCAGAATGTAAGCCTTTGGTAGCGTTTTGGGGGTAAAAGGCGAGAGAAATGTTTTTGTTCCTAGCGGTTGTTGTGTGACATGACAAGCGCTGGAGTAATAACATCATTTTGTCGGCCAGTTACTCGAAAACTATTAGACTTATCGATTTTCTGTTACAACCATCATCAATACCACTAAATTCTATGCATGATCAATACCAAAATGTAAGCCTTTTGTAGCGTTTTGGGGGATAAAAGGCGAGGGAAATGTTTTTTTTTCCCTCGCGTTTGTTATCAGTGACATTCGCTCGGAGTAATAACCTCACTTTGTCGGCCAATTACTCGAAAACTATTAGACTTATCGATTTTCTGTTACAACCATCATCAATACCACTAAATTCTATGTATGATCAATACCAAAATGTAAGCCTTTTGTAGCGTTTTGGGGGATAAAAGGCGAGGGAAATGTTTTTTTTTTTTTACCTCGCGTTTATCAGTGACATTCGCTCGGAGTAATAACCTCACTTTGTCGGCCAATTACTCGAAAACTATTAGACTTATCGATTTTCTGTTACAACCATCATCAATAACACTAAATTCTACGTGTAATCAATACTCGAATGTAAGCCTTTGGTAGCGTTTTGGGGGGTAAAAGGCGAGGGAAATGTTTTTCCTCGCATTTGTTATCAGTGACAAGCGCTCGGAGTAATAACCTCACTTTGTCGGCCAATTACTCGAAAACTGTTTGACTTATCGATTTTCTGTAACAACCATGATCTATACCACTAAATTCTACGTATGATCAATACCAAAATGTAAGCATTATGTTACGTTTTGTGCGATAAAAGACGGTGGAAATGAGTGTCTCTTCCCGGCTGTTACCATTGAGAAAGGCTTGTAGTAATACTCTCATTTTCTCTGCCAATTACTCGGAAACTATTGGACGTATCGATTTCACGTTTGAACCATGATGAAGAGCAGGAAATTCTATATATGTACAATACATAAAAATGTAATATTTCTCATAAGAATTCATGGTTACGTAGACGGGAACATTGCGTACGCCATGCGCGCATCACGAAAGTCAATCACGCACGGAGTGCCTTGTACTTTTTTTCGATTTACTCGAGAACTATGAGGCGTATGGGGTTTTCCCGTCACAGTGGGAAAGCTGGATAATGGGGGCATATTACTATGTAATAAAAACGTTAGGTCCCTGGGAAAACTTAGCTCTCAGAGGTCAGTGAAAATTTTTCGAAAATGGCTCTCAGTTTATGACCATTTTCTCGAAAAGTATACATCGTATCTAAACCAGATTGGTTTCGTTAGAAAGCTGATGAAATTCTCTATAAAAAAATATCAGACCATTTTCCTGTAGGATGGAAAACATTCAAACGGCGATGTTGGGAAGTCAAAAATGTTTACTCGACATGCCTTCCAGGGCTCATAACTTTCTGTGCTGTTGTTTTCCTGTGTTTTGGTCATGTTTATCAGATAGAACAAACATCCATGCATACCTGGACATAGGTTTCATGGGAATACATTGATTTTTTGGGGGCGAAAATAAGGCAAGAATGTGTTTCATTCGCTCAAATTTGCTCAAATTTGCCGCGCTACAGCTCACCGCCCGGGCGGCTTCGTAGTCATAATTCCGGGATCAGAAAACTTATTGAAACTTATCGTGCGCGAAAGGGCTAGTAGTTCAGTTAATCGTCTACGAGCTGCCTAGCATAGGCCAACCGACCTACTGCAGTTGTCCTCTCTTCTTACATGATTCATCGAAAATATAGAAATAAACTTCATGTGTAGAGTCGATCACATTCACAGACTACAGTACACTACAGGTCCTTGAAAAGGAGCTGTAGCCGGCGTCTGTCACTAGCAAAACGTTCAATGACGGGTTCAATAAACATTTCTTGGAGATCACTTTCTTGCAGTGCACGCTAAGGATACAGAAAGCTAATAGGTGACTCGTTGACATCGATAAACATAGCCAGGTTTTCATTCGCCTCATATAATTTTAGCTAGGTATTAGCTTAACTAAAATTTTTCTCTGAACAATAGCAGAAAACTTCGACAGTTTACTTAAAAATGATCAAAAGGTGCAGTTTTGTGTAGTAAACAATATACATTCTTCTAAGTCTTCTAGTGTCATTTTCACTGTGGTTATCACTCTACTGCTAATAAAGGCTTACTTCTGTCTCGTGTCACTGTCAACCGACAAGTTGACTCTTCTCCAGGTGGCTAAGACAAAACTGCGTCATATCTGTCCTTGACAAAATGTCAGCAAGGAAAAATACATTGAACATAATCTGTAGTTTTTTCATTACATGCAAAGTTAAAGAAATATGTGTATTACTTCGCATAAATCTATAGGATCGCTGACAATAAAGCACAGACACTCCTCACCATACCGTACAACTTGCAGCCTCGAGGTTGAGATAATTGGTTTAGTGATACAGGCTTAATTCTCACTGGTTGGCTGGGAAAACAAGGCCGGTTCAGGCAGCCAATCATAACTCAGCACCCTCGTCGGTAAAAATTAAGGACCACAGTTTCTACTTTCTCCACAGCGAGATATTTGAAGTATGCCACAGTGTGACCCATCGGAATGTGTTAAACTTTTTAATTATACTTAATATTACCCATCCTAATTTTTTATGCATATTTCTTTACAGTTTCCTTTAAATCTGTTGATATCCTTATAAATTCCATAGAATTTATAATTCCTCGAAACTTTTCTTGTAAGGATCAAATTTCCTTAAAATAATGAGATTTCCTTAAATGTGGAAACACTGACTGAGCTGCATTAAATTTATAGACGTCGTTGCGTGGGCAAATACAAATTTCCAAAGGGGGCAACTGCCCCCTCGTGTGGCCCCCCCGCCAGATGCCATGTTGATAGTATGTGATTTTATGTTTAGATCGAAGTCTTTTTTATTCTTCACATTACTCAATGTTACATACCGGTTTATGCTGTCCACTGACCTTCCAACGGTCTTCTGTGCCAAAGTTATGTCATGGTCCATATTTTACAAGACAGGCAGGTTTGCATATGAACAGCCATGCTTATTTGATGTAGGATATAATAATAAAGAGCTGTCTATATAATAAGTGAAAGACATCAAACATATATGTACAGTATATTCCATTTGCATGATATTAAAATTAAGCTTGACATTTCTTTCCATGTACATAAATAATGAGTGGTTATACCCTTATAGTGTTGTTTCCATTGGATTCCTCATATCCCAAAACCTATGTATAGACACCATAATCATCTTCCTAAGTGAAGTGGTTGAGAAGTTAAATGGCCTGTTCTGTATCAGCAGCCATTGCAGCCGCCATTTTGAATTTCTCGGAATGCTCAAGGATGGGAACAACACATCCGGCAAAAAATGATCACTTACACCCCATGTGACAAGAGTCAAGTGAAAGAAAAAAAAACTTTGACAAACTTTAACCCACCCCATCCCGACCACTTTTTCACCACTGGTACCCCCCAATCCCGACCATTTTTCGACCCTTTTTTTTTTTTTTTTTTGCTAAAACTTTCGCTTTTGGTCAGAAACAATGGTCAGTGACAAAGAAATTGTTCCCCGGGGTCCATAATTACCTTAAACAGGTATGCCTTGGTCCCACCTGGCCCAGTGTTCTCCGTAGGCGGTCTGAGCCTCTAACGTTTTCTATGGTATTATAAGTCTGGGAAACCAATGAAAGTAAGTAGATATGTATTTATTACAAACACAAAAACATGTGATAAAAGAGTATATTGGATTTTATACAAAAATAGAGCAGAAATAAGCATTGTACCATCGTGCGAAACGAGCAAAATCGGGCAACTTGGTCACGATGAATCGCTAACATTCGAAAATCATGATACATATCATTTTTTTTACTTACATAATACTTCTACAATAACATTATACCATTTTAAATTTTATTGAACTGTTTTTACGTATTCACAGGCCTTTTGATAACATTTAGCGTAATGTTAGCGCTTATTTACGTAGTGAGTGAACTCGCTGTGACTGTTGTTTCAACTCGTATTGTGTTTTTTCTACTTACATAATACTTTTCTAATAACATTATACACTTTTCAACTTTATAGAACTGTTTTGAGATAATTTCAGGCCTTACGTAAATATATAGCGTAATAATAGCGCATAATAACACACACGGTGAAGTCGCTATGACTACTATTTCAACTTATAACCTATTTTTGTACTTATATAATAATTCTCCACTAACATTGCACATGTTTACACTTGATATAATTGATATCACATAATTTCAGAACTTACGATGCAACTGAGCGTCATATTAGCGCGTATTTACACAGGGAGTGTTATCACGATATCATTTGTTTCATCTTACACTAGTATTCAACCTATAAAATACCTTACTACTAACATTACAACAAATTCCACTTTATATAATTCCTATCACATACTTACTGACCAGAATGTGGGTGTACTCGTGACATCAATTATTACAACTTACACTATTGTTCAACTTATACGTTTTATTCATGCTAACATTACACCCGTTTCCACTTTATATTCTTGCTATCACATATTTACTGACCAGAGTGTTATACTGAGCGTCATATTTTCGCAGATTTACACAGTGGGTGTACTCATGACATCAATTATTACAACTTACACTATTTTTCAACTTATACGTTTTATTCATGCTAACATTGCACCTGTTTCCACTTTATATTCTTGCTATCACATATTTACTGACCAGAGTGTTATACTGAGCGTCATATTTTCGCAGATTTATACAGTGGGTGTAGTTTTCATATCACTTCGTTCAACTTACACTATTTCTCAACTTATACATTACTTTCCTGCAAACATTACACCCGTTTCAAGTTTATATAAGACTTGGCACATACTGACTGGCCTTACCATTATACTGAGCGTCATATCGCCATCCCACACAGTTTCAGTAGTGTAGGAAGTTATGGTACTCTCTGAAACATGGCTGAAGGCACAACGCAACATTGGTGGTGGTGGGGGAGGTGGAGAGCGGCGCCTTTCATCACTCGCACTTATCTTCCCTCTCCCTTTTCCTTTACCCTTTCCCTTCCCTTTCCTTCCTTTCCCCACATCCTGGGGCTGTGTGGAGGAAGTTTGGGAATATTGTATGGTGAAAGACGTGCTGGGGAGTGGCTCCACCTCCTCTCCCCTAGGCCTACGTGCACCACGTGCTCGTGCTGCCTCCCTCACACCACTTCCCTTTCACCCCGCACTCCCACCACACCACTTTCGCCTTCCCCAGACAAAACACTAGGCCATACTTTATTTGCCTTCTCGCCCCACCTTCTGATCCTCGGGGTGAGATTTTTTCCTTCCCCAACCACGAGGCAACATCACGTCCTAAGCCGCCGTCATCGTCATCGTCCTCATCCTCGTCCTCATCAGAATCTCTCTCTAGGGGATGGAGAGAGGTCCATGCAGGTGTTTTGGGTGCAGGCTGGCCTTCCCTTGCCTTACGATACGTGACATACCGCTTTTTCCGGGGCGAAGGGACCTCCTCATCACTGCTTGTTATTTCCTCCTCAGGCTGCACATAATCTCGATCCACCACATCATCATCAAGTGGAGAATCACTATCTCCAGTGAAGACATCCAGGGCGGATTGTATTTCGTCGTCTGAGAGACCTTTACGTGCCATGTCTGACCTGGGTCACTGCTAACAGGTGAGTGACCGAGACAAGGGCGAGCACAGGTCACGCGGGGCCTGGGACGCTGCCCGCCTGGGGGCAGGTAGGGGAGGCTTGGGTACGTGGGCGAATCGAAAATCTCATGCGAATTTTGAAAATTTTGGAAATTATTAACCTTGCAATTGCAGGACGTTGAAGTACGTCAAAGGGATTGGCAGTGACATAACGTGAGGACGTGGAAGTACGTCGACGGGACGCCGCGGGTTAGGGAGTATCTCAAAATTCTGCCAGACTACAGGAGTTAGATTCCTGTTAGGGGCACCCCACCTGGCTGGGATTGCAACTAGACGCAACGGATCTGTACGGTCGTTCATCTTGTAAGGTGCAATATAGAGTTTTAATTTTCAGTGTATTGATTAAATTGAAATTATCTGGATGCCCACACAAACACAGTCATTTAACAGTCATGGCGACAATGATAAACATCAAAGTAGGATGAAGGGGATTCAAGTTTGGAAAGTGTGGCTGAAACCAATAATTAAAAAAACAAAAAATTGTATTTAAGCCATAGCTGAGGTTTGAGATTAAAATTTAAGTATCATATTAGGAAAATTATAATATCTATTCATAATTTATTACTATTATGAAAGATTCAGAGGAGAAATTCCATACATAAATCATGTTCACAACCGCTAATATTTCAGGTTTAGTAATGGGATAAAGATTCATTACAAGTAGTAGTAGATCTGGTCAAGCACACGTAGATCCAGCAACCGCATGGAAGCAGTTGCCCTTGCACGGCTGGCCCGTGCAGTGAATTATGTTTCTTCGTGGTGAAGAGTGCACTGCAGTGGCAAAGCGCGGGGAAGTGTGTGCAGGTTTGGTTAAGTGTGGTTGGGCCAGTACAAAAAGAGCATGCAAATCTGAGAAATGCCCATGTGTTTCAATTGGCTTGGCTTGTACATTATTTTGTTCCTGTAAAGGTGGTCTATTTTGTCGTAACAAATTTACAACTTCAGATTTTCACGATGATTAAATTAATCTGAGATGAGGTAGCATAGAGTGAATTGTAAATAGTTTCTGAGAATATTGATAGTCAGGGGCGTCCACAGGATTTTTCACAAGGGAGGAGGGGAGCAAAACGGCTCGATCACAGTCTTATTCCTCGGGCATATGGATAGCGAAAATCTAATATATATTGGAGAGTTAATCATCTTCCAGTCACTCATACAACTTACAAGGTATAAAGACAAAAATATGGCATTCAATCTTCTTTGCAATCCTTATTTCATTCTAGTAGTTCAGTTAATCGTCTACGAGCTGCCTAGCATAGGCCAACCGACCTACTGCAGTTGTCCTCTCTTCTTACATGATTCATCGAAAATATAGAAATAAACTTCATGTGTAGAGTCGATCACATTCACAGACTACAGTACACTACAGGTCCTTGAAAAGGAGCTGTAGCCGGCGTCTGTCACTAGCAAAACGTTCAATGACGGTTTCAATAAACATTTCTTGGAGATCACTTTCTTGCAGTGCACGCTAAGGATACAGAAAGCTAATAGGTGACTCGTTGACATCGATAAACATAGCCAGGTTTTCATTCGCCTCATATAATTTTAGCTAGGTATTAGCTTAACTAAAATTTTTCTCTGAACAATAGCAGAAAACTTCGACAGTTTACTTAAAAATGATCAAAAGGTGCAGTTTTGTGTAGTAAACAATATACATTCTTCTAAGTCTTCTAGTGTCATTTTCACTGTGGTTATCACTCTACTGCTAATAAAGGCTTACTTCTGTCTCGTGTCACTGTCAACCGACAAGTTGACTCTTCTCCAGGTGGCTAAGACAAAACTGCGTCATATCTGTCCTTGACAAAATGTCAGCAAGGAAAAATACATTGAACATAATCTGTAGTTTTTTCATTACATGCAAAGTTAAAGAAATATGTGTATTACTTCGCATAAATCTATAGGATCGCTGACAATAAAGCACAGACACTCCTCACCATACCGTACAACTTGCAGCCTCGAGGTTGAGATAATTGGTTTAGTGATACAGGCTTAATTCTCACTGGTTGGCTGGGAAAACAAGGCCGGTTCAGGCAGCCAATCATAACTCAGCACCCTCGTCGGTAAAAATTAAGGACCACAGTTTCTACTTTCTCCACAGCGAGATATTTGAAGTATGCCACAGTGTGACCCATCGGAATGTGTTAAACTTTTTAATTATACTTAATATTACCCATCCTAATTTTTTATGCATATTTCTTTACAGTTTCCTTTAAATCTGTTGATATCCTTATAAATTCCATAGAATTTATAATTCCTCGAAACTTTTCTTGTAAGGATCAAATTTCCTTAAAATAATGAGATTTCCTTAAATGTGGAAACACTGACTGAGCTGCATTAAATTTATAGACGTCGTTGCGTGGGCAAATACAAATTTCCAAAGGGGGCAAGTGCCCCCTCTTGTCCCCCCCCCTCCAGATGCCATGTTGATACTATGTGATTTTATGTTTAGATCGAAGTCTTTTTTTATTCTTCACATTACTCAATGTTACATACCGGTTTATGCTGTCCACTGACCTTCCAACGGTCTTCTGTGCCAAAGTTATGTCATGGTCCATATTTTACAAGACAGGCAGGTTTGCATATGAACAGCCATGCTTATTTGATGTAGGATATAATAATAAAGAGCTGTCTATATAATAAGTGAAAGACATCAAACATATATGTACAGTATATTCCATTTGCATGATATTAAAATTAAGCTTGACATTTCTTTCCATGTACATAAATAATGAGTGGTTATACCCTTATAGTGTTGTTTCCATTGGATTCCTCATATCCCAAAACCTATGTATAGACACCATAATCATCTTCCTAAGTGAAGTGGTTGAGAAGTTAAATGGCCTGTTCTGTATCAGCAGCCATTGCAGCCGCCATTTTGAATTTCTCGGAATGCTCAAGGATGGGAACAACACATCCGGCAAAAAATGATCACTTACACCCCATGTGACAAGAGTCAATTGAAAGGAAAAAAACTTTGACAAACTTTAACCCACCACATCCCGACCACTTTTTCACCACTGGTACCCCCCAATCCCGACCATTTTTCGACCCTTTTTTTTTTTTTTTTTTTTTTTTGCTAAAACTTTCGCTTTTGGTCAGAAACAATGGTCAGTGACAAAGAAATTGTTCCCCGGGGTCCATAATTACCTTAAACAGGTATGCCTTGGTCCCACCTGGCCCAGTGTTCTCCGTAGGCGGTCTGAGCCTCTAACGTTTTCTATGGTATTATAAGTCTGGGAAACCAATGAAAGTAAGTAGATATGTATTTATTACAAACACAAAAACATGTGATAAAAGAGTATATTGGATTTTATACAAAAATAGAGCAGAAATAAGCATTGTACCATCGTGCGAAACGAGCAAAATCGGGCAACTTGGTCACGATGAATCGCTAACATTCGAAAATCATGATACATATCATTTTTTTTACTTACATAATACTTCTACAATAACATTATACCATTTTAAATTTTATTGAACTGTTTTTACGTATTCACAGGCCTTTTGATAACATTTAGCGTAATGTTAGCGCTTATTTACGTAGTGAGTGAACTCGCTGTGACTGTTGTTTCAACTCGTATTGTGTTTTTTCTACTTACATAATACTTTTCTAATAACATTATACACTTTTCAACTTTATAGAACTGTTTTGAGATAATTTCAGGCCTTACGTAAATATATAGCGTAATAATAGCGCATAATAACACACACGGTGAAGTCGCTATGACTACTATTTCAACTTACAACCTATTTTTGTACTTATATAATAATTCTCCACTAACATTGCACATGTTTACACTTGATATAATTGATATCACATAATTTCAGAACTTACGATGCAACTGAGCGTCATATTAGCGCGTATTTACACAGGGAGTGTTATCACGATATCATTTGTTTCATCTTACACTAGTATTCAACCTATAAAATACCTTACTACTAACATTACAACAAATTCCACTTTATATAATTCCTATCACATACTTACTGACCAGAATGTGGGTGTACTCGTGACATCAATTATTACAACTTACACTATTGTTCAACTTATACGTTTTATTCATGCTAACATTACACCCGTTTCCACTTTATATTCTTGCTATCACATATTTACTGACCAGAGTGTTATACTGAGCGTCATATTTTCGCAGATTTACACAGTGGGTGTACTCATGACATCAATTATTACAACTTACACTATTTTTCAACTTATACGTTTTATTCATGCTAACATTGCACCTGTTTCCACTTTATATTCTTGCTATCACATATTTACTGACCAGAGTGTTATACTGAGCGTCATATTTTCGCAGATTTATACAGTGGGTGTAGTTTTCATATCACTTCGTTCAACTTACACTATTTCTCAACTTATACATTACTTTCCTGCAAACATTACACCCGTTTCAAGTTTATATAAGACTTGGCACATACTGACTGGCCTTACCATTATACTGAGCGTCATATCGCCATCCCACACAGTTTCAGTAGTGTAGGAAGTTATGGTACTCTCTGAAACATGGCTGAAGGCACAACGCAACATTGGTGGTGGTGGGGGAGGTGGAGAGCGGCGCCTTTCATCACTCGCACTTATCTTCCCTCTCCCTTTTCCTTTACCCTTTCCCTTCCCTTTCCTTCCTTTCCCCACATCCTGGGGCTGTGTGGAGGAAGTTTGGGAATATTGTATGGTGAAAGACGTGCTGGGGAGTGGCTCCACCTCCTCTCCCCTAGGCCTACGTGCACCACGTGCTCGTGCTGCCTCCCTCACACCACTTCCCTTTCACCCCGCACTCCCACCACACCACTTTCGCCTTCCCCAGACAAAACACTAGGCCATACTTTATTTGCCTTCTCGCCCCACCTTCTGATCCTCGGGGTGAGATTTTTCCTTCCCCAACCACGAGGCAACATCACGTCCTAAGCCGCCGTCATCGTCATCGTCCTCATCCTCGTCCTCATCAGAATCTCTCTCTAGGGGATGGAGAGAGGTCCATGCAGGTGTTTTGGGTGCAGGCTGGCCTTCCCTTGCCTTACGATACGTGACATACCGCTTTTTCCGGGGCGAAGGGACCTCCTCATCACTGCTTGTTATTTCCTCCTCAGGCTGCACATAATCTCGATCCACCACATCATCATCAAGTGGAGAATCACTATCTCCAGTGAAGACATCCAGGGCGGATTGTATTTCGTCGTCTGAGAGACCTTTACGTGCCATGTCTGACCTGGGTCACTGCTAACAGGTGAGTGACCGAGACAAGGGCGAGCACAGGTCACGCGGGGCCTGGGACGCTGCCCGCCTGGGGGCAGGTAGGGGAGGCTTGGGTACGTGGGCGAATCGAAAATCTCGCGCGAATTTTGAAAATTGTGGAAATTATGAACCTTGCAATTGCAGGACGTTGAAGTACGTCAACGGGATTGGCAGTGACATAACGTGAGGACGTGGAAGTACGTCGACGGGACGCCGCGGGTTAGGGAGTATCTCAAAATTCTGCCAGACTACAGGAGTTAGATTCCTGTTAGGGGCACCCCACCTGGCTGGGATTGCAACTAGACGCAACGGATCTGTACGGTCGTTCATCTTGTAAGGTGCAATATAGAGTTTTAATTTTCAGTGTATTGATTAAATTGAAATTATCTGGATGCCCACACAAACACAGTCATTTAACAGTCATGGCGACAATGATAAACATCAAAGTAGGATGAAGGGGATTCAAGTTTGGAAAGTGTGGCTGAAACCAATAATTAAAAAAACAAAAAATTGTATTTAAGCCATAGCTGAGGTTTGAGATTAAAATTTAAGTATCATATTAGGAAAATTATAATATCTATTCATAATTTATTACTATTATGAAAGATTCAGAGGAGAAATTCCATACATAAATCATGTTCACAACCGCTAATATTTCAGGTTTAGTAATGGGATAAAGATTCATTACAAGTAGTAGTAGATCTGGTCAAGCACACGTAGATCCAGCAACCGCATGGAAGCAGTTGCCCTTGCACGGCTGGCCCGTGCAGTGAATTATGTTTCTTCGTGGTGAAGAGTGCACTGCAGTGGCAAAGCGCGGGGAAGTGTGTGCAGGTTTGGTTAAGTGTGGTTGGGCCAGTACAAAAAGAGCATGCAAATCTGAGAAATGCCCATGTGTTTCAATTGGCTTGGCTTGTACATTATTTTGTTCCTGTAAAGGTGGTCTATTTTGTCGTAACAAATTTACAACTTCAGATTTTCACGATGATTAAATTAATCTGAGATGAGGTAGCATAGAGTGAATTGTAAATAGTTTCTGAGAATATTGATAGTCAGGGGCGTCCACAGGATTTTTCACAAGGGGGGAGGGGAGCAAAACGGCTCGATCACAGTCTTATTCCTCGGGCATATGGATAGCGAAAATCTAATATATATTGGAGAGTTAATCATCTTCCAGTCACTCATACAACTTACAAGGTATAAAGACAAAAATATGGCATTCAATCTTCTTTGCAATCCTTATTTCATTCTAGTAGTTCAGTTAATCGTCTACGAGCTGCCTAGCATAGGCCAACCGACCTACTGCAGTTGTCCTCTCTTCTTACATGATTCATCGAAAATATAGAAATAAACTTCATGTGTAGAGTCGATCACATTCACAGACTACAGTACACTACAGGTCCTTGAAAAGGAGCTGTAGCCGGCGTCTGTCACTAGCAAAACGTTCAATGACGGTTTCAATAAACATTTCTTGGAGATCACTTTCTTGCAGTGCACGCTAAGGATACAGAAAGCTAATAGGTGACTCGTTGACATCGATAAACATAGCCAGGTTTTCATTCGCCTCATATAATTTTAGCTAGGTATTAGCTTAACTAAAATTTTTCTCTGAACAATAGCAGAAAACTTCGACAGTTTACTTAAAAATGATCAAAAGGTGCAGTTTTGTGTAGTAAACAATATACATTCTTCTAAGTCTTCTAGTGTCATTTTCACTGTGGTTATCACTCTACTGCTAATAAAGGCTTACTTCTGTCTCGTGTCACTGTCAACCGACAAGTTGACTCTTCTCCAGGTGGCTAAGACAAAACTGCGTCATATCTGTCCTTGACAAAATGTCAGCAAGGAAAAATACATTGAACATAATCTGTAGTTTTTTCATTACATGCAAAGTTAAAGAAATATGTGTATTACTTCGCATAAATCTATAGGATCGCTGACAATAAAGCACAGACACTCCTCACCATACCGTACAACTTGCAGCCTCGAGGTTGAGATAATTGGTTTAGTGATACAGGCTTAATTCTCACTGGTTGGCTGGGAAAACAAGGCCGGTTCAGGCAGCCAATCATAACTCAGCACCCTCGTCGGTAAAAATTAAGGACCACAGTTTCTACTTTCTCCACAGCGAGATATTTGAAGTATGCCACAGTGTGACCCATCGGAATGTGTTAAACTTTTTAATTATACTTAATATTACCCATCCTAATTTTTTATGCATATTTCTTTACAGTTTCCTTTAAATCTGTTGATATCCTTATAAATTCCATAGAATTTATAATTCCTCGAAACTTTTCTTGTAAGGATCAAATTTCCTTAAAATAATGAGATTTCCTTAAATGTGGAAACACTGACTGAGCTGCATTAAATTTATAGACGTCGTTGCGTGGGCAAATACAAATTTCCAAAGGGGGGCAACTGCCCCCTCTTGTCCCCCCCCTCCAGATGCCATGTTGATACTATGTGATTTTATGTTTAGATCGAAGTCTTTTTTTATTCTTCACATTACTCAATGTTACATACCGGTTTATGCTGTCCACTGACCTTCCAACGGTCTTCTGTGCCAAAGTTATGTCATGGTCCATATTTTACAAGACAGGCAGGTTTGCATATGAACAGCCATGCTTATTTGATGTAGGATATAATAATAAAGAGCTGTCTATATAATAAGTGAAAGACATCAAACATATATGTACAGTATATTCCATTTGCATGATATTAAAATTAAGCTTGACATTTCTTTCCATGTACATAAATAATGAGTGGTTATACCCTTATAGTGTTGTTTCCATTGGATTCCTCATATCCCAAAACCTATGTATAGACACCATAATCATCTTCCTAAGTGAAGTGGTTGAGAAGTTAAATGGCCTGTTCTGTATCAGCAGCCATTGCAGCCGCCATTTTGAATTTCTCGGAATGCTCAAGGATGGGAACAACACATCCGGCAAAAAATGATCACTTACACCCCATGTGACAAGAGTCAAGTGAAAGGAAAAAAACTTTGACAAACTTTAACCCACCCCATCCCGACCACTTTTTCACCACTGGTACCCCCCAATCCCGACGATTTTTCGACCATTTTTTTTTTTTTTTTTTTTTGCTAAAACTTTCGCTTTTGGTCAGAAACAATGGTCAGTGACAAAGAAATTGTTCCCCGGGGTCCATAATTACCTTAAACAGGTATGCCTTGGTCCCACCTGGCCCAGTGTTCTCCGTAGGCGGTCTGAGCCTCTAACGTTTTCTATGGTATTATAAGTCTGGGAAACCAATGAAAGTAAGTAGATATGTATTTATTACAAACACAAAAACATGTGATAAAAGAGTATATTGGATTTTATACAAAAATAGAGCAGAAATAAGCATTGTACCATCGTGCGAAACGAGCAAAATCGGGCAACTTGGTCACGATGAATCGCTAACATTCGAAAATCATGATACATATCATTTTTTTTACTTACATAATACTTCTACAATAACATTATACCATTTTAAATTTTATTGAACTGTTTTTACGTATTCACAGGCCTTTTGATAACATTTAGCGTAATGTTAGCGCTTATTTACGTAGTGAGTGAACTCGCTGTGACTGTTGTTTCAACTCGTATTGTGTTTTTTCTACTTACATAATACTTTTCTAATAACATTATACACTTTTCAACTTTATAGAACTGTTTTGAGATAATTTCAGGCCTTACGTAAATATATAGCGTAATAATAGCGCATAATAACACACACGGTGAAGTCGCTATGACTACTATTTCAACTTACAACCTATTTTTGTACTTATATAATAATTCTCCACTAACATTGCACATGTTTACACTTGATATAATTGATATCACATAATTTCAGAACTTACGATGCAACTGAGCGTCATATTAGCGCGTATTTACACAGGGAGTGTTATCACGATATCATTTGTTTCATCTTACACTAGTATTCAACCTATAAAATACCTTACTACTAACATTACAACAAATTCCACTTTATATAATTCCTATCACATACTTACTGACCAGAATGTGGGTGTACTCGTGACATCAATTATTACAACTTACACTATTGTTCAACTTATACGTTTTATTCATGCTAACATTACACCCGTTTCCACTTTATATTCTTGCTATCACATATTTACTGACCAGAGTGTTATACTGAGCGTCATATTTTCGCAGATTTACACAGTGGGTGTACTCATGACATCAATTATTACAACTTACACTATTTTTCAACTTATACGTTTTATTCATGCTAACATTGCACCTGTTTCCACTTTATATTCTTGCTATCACATATTTACTGACCAGAGTGTTATACTGAGCGTCATATTTTCGCAGATTTATACAGTGGGTGTAGTTTTCATATCACTTCGTTCAACTTACACTATTTCTCAACTTATACATTACTTTCCTGCAAACATTACACCCGTTTCAAGTTTATATAAGACTTGGCACATACTGACTGGCCTTACCATTATACTGAGCGTCATATCGCCATCCCACACAGTTTCAGTAGTGTAGGAAGTTATGGTACTCTCTGAAACATGGCTGAAGGCACAACGCAACATTGGTGGTGGTGGGGGAGGTGGAGAGCGGCGCCTTTCATCACTCGCACTTATCTTCCCTCTCCCTTTTCCTTTACCCTTTCCCTTCCCTTTCCTTCCTTTCCCCACATCCTGGGGCTGTGTGGAGGAAGTTTGGGAATATTGTATGGTGAAAGACGTGCTGGGGAGTGGCTCCACCTCCTCTCTCCCTAGGCCTACGTGCACCACGTGCTCGTGCTGCCTCCCTCACACCACTTCCCTTTCACCCCGCACTCCCACCACACCACTTTCGCCTTCCCCAGACAAAACACTAGGCCATACTTTATTTGCCTTCTCGCCCCACCTTCTGATCCTCGGGGTGAGATTTTTCCTTCCCCAACCACGAGGCAACATCACGTCCTAAGCCGCCGTCATCGTCATCGTCCTCATCCTCGTCCTCATCAGAATCTCTCTCTAGGGGATGGAGAGAGGTCCATGCAGGTGTTTTGGGTGCAGGCTGGCCTTCCCTTGCCTTACGATACGTGACATACCGCTTTTTCCGGGGCGAAGGGACCTCCTCATCACTGCTTGTTATTTCCTCCTCAGGCTGCACATAATCTCGATCCACCACATCATCATCAAGTGGAGAATCACTATCTCCAGTGAAGACATCCAGGGCGGATTGTATTTCGTCGTCTGAGAGACCTTTACGTGCCATGTCTGACCTGGGTCACTGCTAACAGGTGAGTGACCGAGACAAGGGCGAGCACAGGTCACGCGGGGCCTGGGACGCTGCCCGCCTGGGGGCAGGTAGGGGAGGCTTGGGTACGTGGGCGAATCGAAAATCTCGCGCGAATTTTGAAAATTGTGGAAATTATGAACCTTGCAATTGCAGGACGTTGAAGTACGTCAACGGGATTGGCAGTGACATAACGTGAGGACGTGGAAGTACGTCGACGGGACGCCGCGGGTTAGGGAGTATCTCAAAATTCTGCCAGACTACAGGAGTTAGATTCCTGTTAGGGGCACCCCACCTGGCTGGGATTGCAACTAGACGCAACGGATCTGTACGGTCGTTCATCTTGTAAGGTGCAATATAGAGTTTTAATTTTCAGTGTATTGATTAAATTGAAATTATCTGGATGCCCACACAAACACAGTCATTTAACAGTCATGGCGACAATGATAAACATCAAAGTAGGATGAAGGGGATTCAAGTTTGGAAAGTGTGGCTGAAACCAATAATTAAAAAAACAAAAAATTGTATTTAAGCCATAGCTGAGGTTTGAGATTAAAATTTAAGTATCATATTAGGAAAATTATAATATCTATTCATAATTTATTACTATTATGAAAGATTCAGAGGAGAAATTCCATACATAAATCATGTTCACAACCGCTAATATTTCAGGTTTAGTAATGGGATAAAGATTCATTACAAGTAGTAGTAGATCTGGTCAAGCACACGTAGATCCAGCAACCGCATGGAAGCAGTTGCCCTTGCACGGCTGGCCCGTGCAGTGAATTATGTTTCTTCGTGGTGAAGAGTGCACTGCAGTGGCAAAGCGCGGGGAAGTGTGTGCAGGTTTGGTTAAGTGTGGTTGGGCCAGTACAAAAAGAGCATGCAAATCTGAGAAATGCCCATGTGTTTCAATTGGCTTGGCTTGTACATTATTTTGTTCCTGTAAAGGTGGTCTATTTTGTCGTAACAAATTTACAACTTCAGATTTTCACGATGATTAAATTAATCTGAGATGAGGTAGCATAGAGTGAATTGTAAATAGTTTCTGAGAATATTGATACTCAGGGGCGTCCACAGGATTTTTCATAAGGGGGGAGGGGAGCAAAACGGCTCGATCACAGTCTTATTCCTCGGGCATATGGATAGCGAAAATCTAATATATATTGGAGAGTTAATCATCTTCCAGTCACTCATACAACTTACAAGGTATAAAGACAAAAATATGGCATTCAATCTTCTTTGCAATCCTTATTTCATTCTAGTAGTTCAGTTAATCGTCTACGAGCTGCCTAGCATAGGCCAACCGACCTACTGCAGTTGTCCTCTCTTCTTACATGATTCATCGAAAATATAGAAATAAACTTCATGTGTAGAGTCGATCACATTCACAGACTACAGTACACTACAGGTCCTTGAAAAGGAGCTGTAGCCGGCGTCTGTCACTAGCAAAACGTTCAATGACGGGTTCAATAAACATTTCTTGGAGATCACTTTCTTGCAGTGCACGCTAAGGATACAGAAAGCTAATAGGTGACTCGTTGACATCGATAAACATAGCCAGGTTTTCATTCGCCTCATATAATTTTAGCTAGGTATTAGCTTAACTAAAATTTTTCTCTGAACAATAGCAGAAAACTTCGACAGTTTACTTAAAAATGATCAAAAGGTGCAGTTTTGTGTAGTAAACAATATACATTCTTCTAAGTCTTCTAGTGTCATTTTCACTGTGGTTATCACTCTACTGCTAATAAAGGCTTACTTCTGTCTCGTGTCACTGTCAACCGACAAGTTGACTCTTCTCCAGGTGGCTAAGACAAAACTGCGTCATATCTGTCCTTGACAAAATGTCAGCAAGGAAAAATACATTGAACATAATCTGTAGTTTTTTCATTACATGCAAAGTTAAAGAAATATGTGTATTACTTCGCATAAATCTATAGGATCGCTGACAATAAAGCACAGACACTCCTCACCATACCGTACAACTTGCAGCCTCGAGGTTGAGATAATTGGTTTAGTGATACAGGCTTAATTCTCACTGGTTGGCTGGGAAAACAAGGCCGGTTCAGGCAGCCAATCATAACTCAGCACCCTCGTCGGTAAAAATTAAGGACCACAGTTTCTACTTTCTCCACAGCGAGATATTTGAAGTATGCCACAGTGTGACCCATCGGAATGTGTTAAACTTTTTAATTATACTTAATATTACCCATCCTAATTTTTTATGCATATTTCTTTACAGTTTCCTTTAAATCTGTTGATATCCTTATAAATTCCATAGAATTTATAATTCCTCGAAACTTTTCTTGTAAGGATCAAATTTCCTTAAAATAATGAGATTTCCTTAAATGTGGAAACACTGACTGAGCTGCATTAAATTTATAGACGTCGTTGCGTGGGCAAATACAAATTTCCAAAGGGGGGAACTGCCCCCTCTTGTCCCCCCCCCTCCAGATGCCATGTTGATACTATGTGATTTTATGTTTAGATCGAAATCATTTTTTATTCTTCACATTACTCAATGTTACATACCGGTTTATGCTGTCCACTGACCTTCCAACGGTCTTCTGTGCCAAAGTTATGTCATGGTCCATATTTTACAAGACAGGCAGGTTTGCATATGAACAGCCATGCTTATTTGATGTAGGATATAATAATAAAGAGCTGTCTATATAATAAGTGAAAGACGTCAAACATATATGTACAGTATATTCCATTTGCATGATATTAAAATTAAGCTTGACATTTCTTTCCATGTACATAAATAATGAGTGGTTATACCCTTATAGTGTTGTTTCCATTGGATTCCTCATATCCCAAAACCTATGTATAGACACCATAATCATCTTCCTAAGTGAAGTGGTTGAGAAGTTAAATGGCCTGTTCTGTATCAGCAGCCATTGCAGCCGCCATTTTGAATTTCTCGGAATGCTCAAGGATGGGAACAACACATCCGGCAAAAAATGATCACTTACACCCCATGTGACAAGAGTCAAGTGAAAGAAAAAAAAACTTTGACAAACTTTAACCCACCCCATCCCGACCACTTTTTCACCACTGGTACCCCCCAATCCCGACCATTTTTCGACCCTTTTTTTTTTTTTTTTTTTTTTTGCTAAAACTTTCGCTTTTGGTCAGAAACAATGGTCAGTGACAAAGAAATTGTTCCCCGGGGTCCATAATTACCTTAAACAGGTATGCCTTGGTCCCACCTGGCCCAGTGTTCTCCGTAGGCGGTCTGAGCCTCTAACGTTTTCTATGGTATTATAAGTCTGGGAAACCAATGAAAGTAAGTAGATATGTATTTATTACAAACACAAAAACATGTGATAAAAGAGTATATTGGATTTTATACAAAAATAGAGCAGAAATAAGCATTGTACCATCGTGCGAAACGAGCAAAATCGGGCAACTTGGTCACGATGAATCGCTAACATTCGAAAATCATGATACATATCATTTTTTTTACTTACATAATACTTCTACAATAACATTATACCATTTTAAATTTTATTGAACTGTTTTTACGTATTCACAGGCCTTTTGATAACATTTAGCGTAATGTTAGCGCTTATTTACGTAGTGAGTGAACTCGCTGTGACTGTTGTTTCAACTCGTATTGTGTTTTTTCTACTTACATAATACTTTTCTAATAACATTATACACTTTTCAACTTTATAGAACTGTTTTGAGATAATTTCAGGCCTTACGTAAATATATAGCGTAATAATAGCGCATAATAACACACACGGTGAAGTCGCTATGACTACTATTTCAACTTATAACCTATTTTTGTACTTATATAATAATTCTCCACTAACATTGCACATGTTTACACTTGATATAATTGATATCACATAATTTCAGAACTTACGATGCAACTGAGCGTCATATTAGCGCGTATTTACACAGGGAGTGTTATCACGATATCATTTGTTTCATCTTACACTAGTATTCAACCTATAAAATACCTTACTACTAACATTACAACAAATTCCACTTTATATAATTCCTATCACATACTTACTGACCAGAATGTGGGTGTACTCGTGACATCAATTATTACAACTTACACTATTGTTCAACTTATACGTTTTATTCATGCTAACATTACACCCGTTTCCACTTTATATTCTTGCTATCACATATTTACTGACCAGAGTGTTATACTGAGCGTCATATTTTCGCAGATTTACACAGTGGGTGTACTCATGACATCAATTATTACAACTTACACTATTTTTCAACTTATACGTTTTATTCATGCTAACATTGCACCTGTTTCCACTTTATATTCTTGCTATCACATATTTACTGACCAGAGTGTTATACTGAGCGTCATATTTTCGCAGATTTATACAGTGGGTGTAGTTTTCATATCACTTCGTTCAACTTACACTATTTCTCAACTTATACATTACTTTCCTGCAAACATTACACCCGTTTCAAGTTTATATAAGACTTGGCACATACTGACTGGCCTTACCATTATACTGAGCGTCATATCGCCATCCCACACAGTTTCAGTAGTGTAGGAAGTTATGGTACTCTCTGAAACATGGCTGAAGGCACAACGCAACATTGGTGGTGGTGGGGGAGGTGGAGAGCGGCGCCTTTCATCACTCGCACTTATCTTCCCTCTCCCTTTTCCTTTACCCTTTCCCTTCCCTTTCCTTCCTTTCCCCACATCCTGGGGCTGTGTGGAGGAAGTTTGGGAATATTGTATGGTGAAAGACGTGCTGGGGAGTGGCTCCACCTCCTCTCCCCTAGGCCTACGTGCACCACGTGCTCGTGCTGCCTCCCTCACACCACTTCCCTTTCACCCCGCACTCCCACCACACCACTTTCGCCTTCCCCAGACAAAACACTAGGCCATACTTTATTTGCCTTCTCGCCCCACCTTCTGATCCTCGGGGTGAGATTTTTCCTTCCCCAACCACGAGGCAACATCACGTCCTAAGCCGCCGTCATCGTCATCGTCCTCATCCTCGTCCTCATCAGAATCTCTCTCTAGGGGATGGAGAGAGGTCCATGCAGGTGTTTTGGGTGCAGGCTGGCCTTCCCTTGCCTTACGATACGTGACATACCGCTTTTTCCGGGGCGAAGGGACCTCCTCATCACTGCTTGTTATTTCCTCCTCAGGCTGCACATAATCTCGATCCACCACATCATCATCAAGTGGAGAATCACTATCTCCAGTGAAGACATCCAGGGCGGATTGTATTTCGTCGTCTGAGAGACCTTTACGTGCCATGTCTGACCTGGGTCACTGCTAACAGGTGAGTGACCGAGACAAGGGCGAGCACAGGTCACGCGGGGCCTGGGACGCTGCCCGCCTGGGGGCAGGTAGGGGAGGCTTGGGTACGTGGGCGAATCGAAAATCTCGCGCGAATTTTGAAAATTGTGGAAATTATGAACCTTGCAATTGCAGGACGTTGAAGTACGTCAACGGGATTGGCAGTGACATAACGTGAGGACGTGGAAGTACGTCGACGGGACGCCGCGGGTTAAGGGGTATCTCAAAATTCTGCCAGACTACAGGAGTTAGATTCCTGTTAGGGGCACCCCACCTGGCTGGGATTGCAACTAGACGCAACGGATCTGTACGGTCGTTCATCTTGTAAGGTGCAATATAGAGTTTTAATTTTCAGTGTATTGATTAAATTGAAATTATCTGGATGCCCACACAAACACAGTCATTTAACAGTCATGGCGACAATGATAAACATCAAAGTAGGATGAAGGGGATTCAAGTTTGGAAAGTGTGGCTGAAACCAATAATTAAAAAAACAAAAAATTGTATTTAAGCCATAGCTGAGGTTTGAGATTAAAATTTAAGTATCATATTAGGAAAATTATAATATCTATTCATAATTTATTACTATTATGAAAGATTCAGAGGAGAAATTCCATACATAAATCATGTTCACAACCGCTAATATTTCAGGTTTAGTAATGGGATAAAGATTCATTACAAGTAGTAGTAGATCTGGTCAAGCACACGTAGATCCAGCAACCGCATGGAAGCAGTTGCCCTTGCACGGCTGGCCCGTGCAGTGAATTATGTTTCTTCGTGGTGAAGAGTGCACTGCAGTGGCAAAGCGCAGGGAAGTGTGTGCAGGTTTGGTTAAGTGTGGTTGGGCCAGTACAAAAAGAGCATGCAAATCTGAGAAATGCCCATGTGTTTCAATTGGCTTGGCTTGTACATTATTTTGTTCCTGTAAAGGTGGTCTATTTTGTCGTAACAAATTTACAACTTCAGATTTTCACGATGATTAAATTAATCTGAGATGAGGTAGCATAGAGTGAATTGTAAATAGTTTCTGAGAATATTGATAGTCAGGGGCGTCCACAGGATTTTTCACAAGGGGGGAGGGGAGCAAAACGGCTCGATCACAGTCTTATTCCTCGGGCATATGGATAGCGAAAATCTAATATATATTGGAGAGTTAATCATCTTCCAGTCACTCATACAACTTACAAGGTATAAAGACAAAAATATGGCATTCAATCTTCTTTGCAATCCTTATTTCATTCTAGTAGTTCAGTTAATCGTCTACGAGCTGCCTAGCATAGGCCAACCGACCTACTGCAGTTGTCCTCTCTTCTTACATGATTCATCGAAAATATAGAAATAAACTTCATGTGTAGAGTCGATCACATTCACAGACTACAGTACACTACAGGTCCTTGAAAAGGAGCTGTAGCCGGCGTCTGTCACTAGCAAAACGTTCAATGACGGGTTCAATAAACATTTCTTGGAGATCACTTTCTTGCAGTGCACGCTAAGGATACAGAAAGCTAATAGGTGACTCGTTGACATCGATAAACATAGCCAGGTTTTCATTCGCCTCATATAATTTTAGCTAGGTATTAGCTTAACTAAAATTTTTCTCTGAACAATAGCAGAAAACTTCGACAGTTTACTTAAAAATGATCAAAAGGTGCAGTTTTGTGTAGTAAACAATATACATTCTTCTAAGTCTTCTAGTGTCATTTTCACTGTGGTTATCACTCTACTGCTAATAAAGGCTTACTTCTGTCTCGTGTCACTGTCAACCGACAAGTTGACTCTTCTCCAGGTGGCTAAGACAAAACTGCGTCATATCTGTCCTTGACAAAATGTCAGCAAGGAAAAATACATTGAACATAATCTGTAGTTTTTTCATTACATGCAAAGTTAAAGAAATATGTGTATTACTTCGCATAAATCTATAGGATCGCTGACAATAAAGCACAGACACTCCTCACCATACCGTACAACTTGCAGCCTCGAGGTTGAGATAATTGGTTTAGTGATACAGGCTTAATTCTCACTGGTTGGCTGGGAAAACAAGGCCGGTTCAGGCAGCCAATCATAACTCAGCACCCTCGTCGGTAAAAATTAAGGACCACAGTTTCTACTTTCTCCACAGCGAGATATTTGAAGTATGCCACAGTGTGACCCATCGGAATGTGTTAAACTTTTTAATTATACTTAATATTACCCATCCTAATTTTTTATGCATATTTCTTTACAGTTTCCTTTAAATCTGTTGATATCCTTATAAATTCCATAGAATTTATAATTCCTCGAAACTTTTCTTGTAAGGATCAAATTTCCTTAAAATAATGAGATTTCCTTAAATGTGGAAACACTGACTGAGCTGCATTAAATTTATAGACGTCGTTGCGTGGGCAAATACAAATTTCCAAAGGGGGCAAGTGCCCCCGCTTGTCCCCCCTACTCCAGATGCCATGTTGATACTATGTGATTTTATGTTTAGATCGAAGTCTTTTTTATTCTTCACATTACTCAATGTTACATACCGGTTTATGCTGTCCACTGACCTTCCAACGGTCTTCTGTGCCAAAGTTATGTCATGGTCCATATTTTACAAGACAGGCAGGTTTGCATATGAACAGCCATGCTTATTTGATGTAGGATATAATAATAAAGAGCTGTCTATATAATAAGTGAAAGACATCAAACATATATGTACAGTATATTCCATTTGCATGATATTAAAATTAAGCTTGACATTTCTTTCCATGTACATAAATAATGAGTGGTTATACCCTTATAGTGTTGTTTCCATTGGATTCCTCATATCCCAAAACCTATGTATAGACACCATAATCATCTTCCTAAGTGAAGTGGTTGAGAAGTTAAATGGCCTGTTCTGTATCAGCAGCCATTGCAGCCGCCATTTTGAATTTCTCGGAATGCTCAAGGATGGGAACAACACATCCGGCAAAAAATGATCACTTACACCCCATGTGACAAGAGTCAAGTGAAAGGAAAAAAACTTTGACAAACTTTAACCCACCCCATCCCGACCACTTTTTCACCACTGGTACCCCCCAATCCCGACCATTTTTCGACCCTTTTTTTTTTTTTTTGCTAAAACTTTCGCTTTTGGTCAGAAACAATGGTCAGTGACAAAGAAATTGTTCCCCGGGGTCCATAATTACCTTAAACAGGTATGCCTTGGTCCCACCTGGCCCAGTGTTCTCCGTAGGCGGTCTGAGCCTCTAACGTTTTCTATGGTATTATAAGTCTGGGAAACCAATGAAAGTAAGTAGATATGTATTTATTACAAACACAAAAACATGTGATAAAAGAGTATATTGGATTTTATACAAAAATAGAGCAGAAATAAGCATTGTACCATCGTGCGAAACGAGCAAAATCGGGCAACTTGGTCACGATGAATCGCTAACATTCGAAAATCATGATACATATCATTTTTTTTACTTACATAATACTTCTACAATAACATTATACCATTTTAAATTTTATTGAACTGTTTTTACGTATTCACAGGCCTTTTGATAACATTTAGCGTAATGTTAGCGCTTATTTACGTAGTGAGTGAACTCGCTGTGACTGTTGTTTCAACTCGTATTGTGTTTTTTCTACTTACATAATACTTTTCTAATAACATTATACACTTTTCAACTTTATAGAACTGTTTTGAGATAATTTCAGGCCTTACGTAAATATATAGCGTAATAATAGCGCATAATAACACACACGGTGAAGTCGCTATGACTACTATTTCAACTTATAACCTATTTTTGTACTTATATAATAATTCTCCACTAACATTGCACATGTTTACACTTGATATAATTGATATCACATAATTTCAGAACTTACGATGCAACTGAGCGTCATATTAGCGCGTATTTACACAGGGAGTGTTATCACGATATCATTTGTTTCATCTTACACTAGTATTCAACCTATAAAATACCTTACTACTAACATTACAACAAATTCCACTTTATATAATTCCTATCACATACTTACTGACCAGAATGTGGGTGTACTCGTGACATCAATTATTACAACTTACACTATTGTTCAACTTATACGTTTTATTCATGCTAACATTACACCCGTTTCCACTTTATATTCTTGCTATCACATATTTACTGACCAGAGTGTTATACTGAGCGTCATATTTTCGCAGATTTACACAGTGGGTGTACTCATGACATCAATTATTACAACTTACACTATTTTTCAACTTATACGTTTTATTCATGCTAACATTGCACCTGTTTCCACTTTATATTCTTGCTATCACATATTTACTGACCAGAGTGTTATACTGAGCGTCATATTTTCGCAGATTTATACAGTGGGTGTAGTTTTCATATCACTTCGTTCAACTTACACTATTTCTCAACTTATACATTACTTTCCTGCAAACATTACACCCGTTTCAAGTTTATATAAGACTTGGCACATACTGACTGGCCTTACCATTATACTGAGCGTCATATCGCCATCCCACACAGTTTCAGTAGTGTAGGAAGTTATGGTACTCTCTGAAACATGGCTGAAGGCACAACGCAACATTGGTGGTGGTGGGGGAGGTGGAGAGCGGCGCCTTTCATCACTCGCACTTATCTTCCCTCTCCCTTTTCCTTTACCCTTTCCCTTCCCTTTCCTTCCTTTCCCCACATCCTGGGGCTGTGTGGAGGAAGTTTGGGAATATTGTATGGTGAAAGACGTGCTGGGGAGTGGCTCCACCTCCTCTCCCCTAGGCCTACGTGCACCACGTGCTCGTGCTGCCTCCCTCACACCACTTCCCTTTCACCCCGCACTCCCACCACACCACTTTCGCCTTCCCCAGACAAAACACTAGGCCATACTTTATTTGCCTTCTCGCCCCACCTTCTGATCCTCGGGGTGAGATTTTTCCTTCCCCAACCACGAGGCAACATCACGTCCTAAGCCGCCGTCATCGTCATCGTCCTCATCCTCGTCCTCATCAGAATCTCTCTCTAGGGGATGGAGAGAGGTCCATGCAGGTGTTTTGGGTGCAGGCTGGCCTTCCCTTGCCTTACGATACGTGACATACCGCTTTTTCCGGGGCGAAGGGACCTCCTCATCACTGCTTGTTATTTCCTCCTCAGGCTGCACATAATCTCGATCCACCACATCATCATCAAGTGGAGAATCACTATCTCCAGTGAAGACATCCAGGGCGGATTGTATTTCGTCGTCTGAGAGACCTTTACGTGCCATGTCTGACCTGGGTCACTGCTAACAGGTGAGTGACCGAGACAAGGGCGAGCACAGGTCACGCGGGGCCTGGGACGCTGCCCGCCTGGGGGCAGGTAGGGGAGGCTTGGGTACGTGGGCGAATCGAAAATCTCGCGCGAATTTTGAAAATTGTGGAAATTATGAACCTTGCAATTCCAGGACGTTGAAGTACGTCAACGGGATTGGCAGTGACATAACGTGAGGACGTGGAAGTACGTCTACGGGACGCCGCGGGTTAAGGGGTATCTCAAAATTCTGCCAGACTACAGGAGTTAGATTCCTGTTAGGGGCACCCCACCTGGCTGGGATTGCAACTAGACGCAACGGATCTGTACGGTCGTTCATCTTGTAAGGTGCAATATAGAGTTTTAATTTTCAGTGTATTGATTAAATTGAAATTATCTGGATGCCCACACAAACACAGTCATTTAACAGTCATGGCGACAATGATAAACATCAAAGTAGGATGAAGGGGATTCAAGTTTGGAAAGTGTGGCTGAAACCAATAATTAAAAAAACAAAAAATTGTATTTAAGCCATAGCTGAGGTTTGAGATTAAAATTTAAGTATCATATTAGGAAAATTATAATATCTATTCATAATTTATTACTATTATGAAAGATTCAGAGGAGAAATTCCATACATAAATCATGTTCACAACCGCTAATATTTCAGGTTTAGTAATGGGATAAAGATTCATTACAAGTAGTAGTAGATCTGGTCAAGCACACGTAGATCCAGCAACCGCATGGAAGCAGTTGCCCTTGCACGGCTGGCCGTGCAGTGAATTATGTTTCTTCGTGGTGAAGAGTGCACTGCAGTGGCAAAGCGCAGGGAAGTGTGTGCAGGTTTGGTTAAGTGTGGTTGGGCCAGTACAAAAAGAGCATGCAAATCTGAGAAATGCCCATGTGTTTCAATTGGCTTGGCTTGTACATTATTTTGTTCCTGTAAAGGTGGTCTATTTTGTCGTAACAAATTTACAACTTCAGATTTTCACGATGATTAAATTAATCTGAGATGAGGTAGCATAGAGTGAATTGTAAATAGTTTCTGAGAATATTGATACTCAGGGGCGTCCACAGGATTTTTCACAAGGGGGGAGGGGAGCAAAACGGCTCGATCACAGTCTTATTCCTCGGGCATATGGATAGCGAAAATCTAATATATATTGGAGAGTTAATCATCTTCCAGTCACTCATACAACTTACAAGGTATAAAGACAAAAATATGGCATTCAATCTTCTTTGCAATCCTTATTTCATTCTAGTAGTTCAGTTAATCGTCTACGAGCTGCCTAGCATAGGCCAACCGACCTACTGCAGTTGTCCTCTCTTCTTACATGATTCATCGAAAATATAGAAATAAACTTCATGTGTAGAGTCGATCACATTCACAGACTACAGTACACTACAGGTCCTTGAAAAGGAGCTGTAGCCGGCGTCTGTCACTAGCAAAACGTTCAATGACGGGTTCAATAAACATTTCTTGGAGATCACTTTCTTGCAGTGCACGCTAAGGATACAGAAAGCTAATAGGTGACTCGTTGACATCGATAAACATAGCCAGGTTTTCATTCGCCTCATATAATTTTAGCTAGGTATTAGCTTAACTAAAATTTTTCTCTGAACAATAGCAGAAAACTTCGACAGTTTACTTAAAAATGATCAAAAGGTGCAGTTTTGTGTAGTAAACAATATACATTCTTCTAAGTCTTCTAGTGTCATTTTCACTGTGGTTATCACTCTACTGCTAATAAAGGCTTACTTCTGTCTCGTGTCACTGTCAACCGACAAGTTGACTCTTCTCCAGGTGGCTAAGACAAAACTGCGTCATATCTGTCCTTGACAAAATGTCAGCAAGGAAAAATACATTGAACATAATCTGTAGTTTTTTCATTACATGCAAAGTTAAAGAAATATGTGTATTACTTCGCATAAATCTATAGGATCGCTGACAATAAAGCACAGACACTCCTCACCATACCGTACAACTTGCAGCCTCGAGGTTGAGATAATTGGTTTAGTGATACAGGCTTAATTCTCACTGGTTGGCTGGGAAAACAAGGCCGGTTCAGGCAGCCAATCATAACTCAGCACCCTCGTCGGTAAAAATTAAGGACCACAGTTTCTACTTTCTCCACAGCGAGATATTTGAAGTATGCCACAGTGTGACCCATCGGAATGTGTTAAACTTTTTAATTATACTTAATATTACCCATCCTAATTTTTTATGCATATTTCTTTACAGTTTCCTTTAAATCTGTTGATATCCTTATAAATTCCATAGAATTTATAATTCCTCGAAACTTTTCTTGTAAGGATCAAATTTCCTTAAAATAATGAGATTTCCTTAAATGTGGAAACACTGACTGAGCTGCATTAAATTTATAGACGTCGTTGCGTGGGCAAATACAAATTTCCAAAGGGGGCAACTGCCCCCTCTTGTCCCCCTCCAGATGCCATGTTGATACTATGTGATTTTATGTTTAGATCGAAGTCTTTTTTATTCTTCACATTACTCAATGTTACATACCGGTTTATGCTGTCCACTGACCTTCCAACGGTCTTCTGTGCCAAAGTTATGTCATGGTCCATATTTTACAAGACAGGCAGGTTTGCATATGAACAGCCATGCTTATTTGATGTAGGATATAATAATAAAGAGCTGTCTATATAATAAGTGAAAGACGTCAAACATATATGTACAGTATATTCCATTTGCATGATATTAAAATTAAGCTTGACATTTCTTTCCATGTACATAAATAATGAGTGGTTATACCCTTATAGTGTTGTTTCCATTGGATTCCTCATATCCCAAAACCTATGTATAGACACCATAATCATCTTCCTAAGTGAAGTGGTTGAGAAGTTAAATGGCCTGTTCTGTATCAGCAGCCATTGCAGCCGCCATTTTGAATTTCTCGGAATGCTCAAGGATGGGAACAACACATCCGGCAAAAAATGATCACTTACACCCCATGTGACAAGAGTCAAGTGAAAGGAAAAAAAAATTGACAAACTTTAACCCGCCCCGTCCCGACCACTTTTTCACCACTGGTACCCCCCAATCCCGACCATTTTTCGACCCTTTTTTTTTTTTTGCTAAAACTTTCGCTTTTGGTCAGAAACAATGGTCAGTGACAAAGAAATTGTTCCCCGGGGTCCATAATTACCTTAAACAGGTATGCCTTGGTCCCACCTGGCCCAGTGTTCTCCGTAGGCGGTCTGAGCCTCTAACGTTTTCTATGGTATTATAAGTCTGGGAAACCAATGAAAGTAAGTAGATATGTATTTATTACAAACACAAAAACATGTGATAAAAGAGTATATTGGATTTTATACAAAAATAGAGCAGAAATAAGCATTGTACCATCGTGCGAAACGAGCAAAATCGGGCAACTTGGTCACGATGAATCGCTAACATTCGAAAATCATGATACATATCATTTTTTTTACTTACATAATACTTCTACAATAACATTATACCATTTTAAATTTTATTGAACTGTTTTTACGTATTCACAGGCCTTTTGATAACATTTAGCGTAATGTTAGCGCTTATTTACGTAGTGAGTGAACTCGCTGTGACTGTTGTTTCAACTCGTATTGTGTTTTTTCTACTTACATAATACTTTTCTAATAACATTATACACTTTTCAACTTTATAGAACTGTTTTGAGATAATTTCAGGCCTTACGTAAATATATAGCGTAATAATAGCGCATAATAACACACACGGTGAAGTCGCTATGACTACTATTTCAACTTATAACCTATTTTTGTACTTATATAATAATTCTCCACTAACATTGCACATGTTTACACTTGATATAATTGATATCACATAATTTCAGAACTTACGATGCAACTGAGCGTCATATTAGCGCGTATTTACACAGGGAGTGTTATCACGATATCATTTGTTTCATCTTACACTAGTATTCAACCTATAAAATACCTTACTACTAACATTACAACAAATTTCCACTTTATATAATTCCTATCACATACTTACTGACCAGAATGTGAGTGTACTCGTGACATCAATTATTACAACTTACACTATTGTTCAACTTATACGTTTTATTCATGCTAACATTACACCCGTTTCCACTTTATATTCTTGCTATCACATATTTACTGACCAGAGTGTTATACTGAGCGTCATATTTTCGCAGATTTACACAGTGGGTGTACTCATGACATCAATTATTACAACTTACACTATTTTTCAACTTATACGTTTTATTCATGCTAACATTGCACCTGTTTCCACTTTATATTCTTGCTATCACATATTTACTGACCAGAGTGTTATACTGAGCGTCATATTTTCGCAGATTTATACAGTGGGTGTAGTTTTCATATCACTTCGTTCAACTTACACTATTTCTCAACTTATACATTACTTTCCTGCAAACATTACACCCGTTTCAAGTTTATATAAGACTTGGCACATACTGACTGGCCTTACCATTATACTGAGCGTCATATCGCCATCCCACACAGTTTCAGTAGTGTAGGAAGTTATGGTACTCTCTGAAACATGGCTGAAGGCACAACGCAACATT